>NW_004444068.1:1167376-1172546 GCF_000243295.1 Trichechus manatus latirostris | reverse complement strand
TAATCCATACTGAAGGCTGTGTTCTTTGATCTTCATCAGTAAGTGCTTCAAGTCCTCTTAGGGTGTTAAAATAAAAATTTTTGGTGTCACTTTTGGCTGGGCCTCATGACAATGATGTTAACTTACATTCCAAAGTGAGGTGTGAGACCACCATGCAGGTCTTGCAAAGGAGGTGTTCAAAACCAGTTAGGAGCCTCTTATCCCCTTAGCCATATCAAGGACATAAACAAGTTTAATAGTGATTTAATAGTGATAAGAGTATTTTTGTTTGGAAAGTTGGGGTATTTTTGTTTTACCTCAAGTCTAGGGAGAGGCCTTCAATGGAACCCCCAGTGAGCTTGACATGTGTGGACATGTGTGAACTAACATCTGAGTCATGCCGCAGACATCAAAAAGGTAAGCGACTGGTTGCTTTATTGTTCTGACAGAGGAATGAAAGGATGTTGCTGCAAAGGGGACGAATTTCCCTTTGACTGGGGCAAAGAATACATGTTTCCTTTTGACCAGATGTTGCCCAGAAGTGTGAGAGAGCTGATGAGGGTTGTCTTAGCTACCATCCAAGAAGACTGCCTGAAAAAGCAGGGTGACCTTAGCAGACAGTGCTGTTGGGTACTGCTGGACCTGGTTAATGGGAGAGACCTAGTGTTAGGGAGAGTCTCTGAAGAACCCACAAAAGTGCCCCTTGAAACAAAAGTCCAGTTGTATACAACTGCCAATCCTAGAAAGCACTGATGCCGACTGCACTAATGGTTGCAGTTAGGGTTCGATTGCTAAAGAAGACTGCAATTGTACCAGTTGCCAGTAAGTCAATTCCGATGCATGGTGACTCATACGTGTCGGAGTAGAACTGTGGTCCAAAGGCTTTCCAATGGCTGATTTTTCAGAAGATCACTAGGCCTTTCTTCCAAGACACCTCTGTGTGGACTCAAACCTCCAACCTTTTGGTTAGTAGCTAAGCACGTTAACCATTTACTCAAGAAGACTCATGAGATCCCAAATGACAATGCTTACTAATCTACCACTTACTGCAGAAAAAGGATAAAATATAGTATCAAGGCAAGAATACGTATCTCAGCCAAAGCCTGTCTCACTACAAGGTGTTGGGAGAGAACAAGTACAAGCTCCTGTAAGGGCTGTAGCAGGATGCCCTTGCTTTCTCAGATCAGGAACCTCAGATATATGCACAGCTTACCTAGGAACCAGGGAAATGGTCATATAGACATATTTTTGCTATGCAACCAGCCCTAATGGCAGAGCATTTTGGGGAGTCTTGTTAAGACCAGATGAAAATCATCAATCTTACTGTTGTCAATAAACGATGCCGACAAGTTGGCACAAACCACCCCAAACAGTGTTATAAAGTAACACTGTTAATCATGCCTTGGCCAGGAGCCAGTGCCATGCAGTACATTTCTTTTTTGGTTAAAGCAGCTCAGGTTTATTCCAGGCTTGCTGGAATTAACCCTCACACCAACCAACTACTGAGAGTTTCTGTCTAGTAAGAACCTTTCTGCCTCTTACTTCTCCCTGCTTTCCTACCCTAGGAGAGGTGGAAGCAGCCTAGAGAATGGAGGAGGAGAAGAGAAGCTCAAGATGGAGAAGGAGAAGAAGAGTTGATCGCACCTATTCTCTTCTCAAACAAGTCTGACTCGGAGGACAGGAAGAAGATTTAATTCTAAATGAAGTTGAATCTTGTGACTATTACATGGGACTTGAACGGAGACTGTTTTCATGACTAGAAATAGCTGAAAAACTTTATATTAATGACCAATGACCATGAAACCATAGGACTTGGCTTACATTTCATCTACCGGGCAGGGGAGAAATGAACTTTGCAGAATGGGTTTGAATTGTAGGAGAAGAGAATGATCAAGCTATTTGTTGGGTACATCACATGAGTTTGATTCTTTTAGTATATTGCTTATATACAATATTAGAAGTAACATTGGACAAATGCTAAGAAATGTCCATGCAAAATTCAAGATGTTAAAAATAAACAGATAAAGAGATGTTGTTAGTTGCTGTTGAGTTGAAATCCTTTTGCTTTCTTTAATAAAGCAAAATGCTTACATACATCATTTGGTTTTATGATGAAGAAAAAGCTATTTAAGATACGAGCTTCATGAGCTTAAGAGCTGTTTGCAGGATTAGGGGTATCTTACATAGCTGGGAAGGTTGCAGGGCTGAGAAGTGAAACATGCTCTTCTAGGCCCTTAAGGCATGAGACCAGAAGCAAAATGAACAGCCTCCCTTGTAGTTAGCAGGGGGCTGTGTGACTGAGTTCTGGCCATCAGAGAGGGCTGAATAGCGTAAACCTGTTACAGACCTGGTTCCTAAAATCCTCTTGGGTGGACCCTCCAGATTTCTCTGTTTCTGCCACCGTGACCTTTAAAGGTTATGTTTTCTAGATGGAGTAGTTACAAGACAGAGGAAGTTCTCCTGACCTGCACAGGACTTTACATGAGCAAGAGCAGCCACAGAAATATTGGGGTTAAACTATAGGTTAACCTCTTCTGACTCATACATGGGAAAAGACCTACAAAGAAAAGAGGGAGCAGGAAGATGAAGCAGTTTTCACAGACAAAGGTCTAAAGGGGGAATCAATATTTTTTTAAGGTCAATATTTGTTGGAGAGAACAGGCAATAGGAAGAGAAGGAACATCATTAAATAACTCTCTCTTATGGTTACATTAAAAGAAAACCCTTTTTTAAAATGAAGAATATCTTACATATAGAAATACATAAATTAAAGTATGTAGCTCAAGGAATTTTCACAAATTGGTCACACCTATGTAACCTCTCAGACAGATAATAAAATAACAACAGCATATTCCCAGGATCCCAGGAACCCTCTTCATAGCCCTTTTCAGTTACAAGCCCGCAGAAGTAGCTACCGTCCTGACTTCTAAAGCTTTGGCTGCACATTGACCTTTGCTTGACCGTGCAGAGGCGTGGGGATGGGGCAGGTAAGGTAGTGTGCCCTGGGCGTCCCTGCGTGCCCTGGGCGTCCCTGCATGCCCTGGGCTCTGCTTGAGGCGGGGTGCCAATTAGTTTCTGTGCAGCAATGGTTAAGAGCTAAGGCTGCTGACCAAAAGGTGGGCAGTTTGAATCCAGCAGTTGCTCCTTAGAAATTCTATGCAGCAGTTCTACTCTGTCCTGTAGGGTCGCTATGAATTGGAATCAACTCAATGGCCATGGGTTTTATTGAGCCCTGGTGGCACAATGGTTAAGCGCTCGGCTGCTAACCAAAAGGTAGACAGTTTGAACTCACCAGCTGCTCCACAGGAGAAAGATGTGGCAGTCTGCTTCCATAAAGATTACAGTCTTGGAAACCCTGTAGGGCTGTTCTACTGTGTCCTATAGGGTCGCTATGAGTTGGAATCGACTGGTTGGCACCCAACAATAGCATTGCCCATTACAGTTTTCATTGCCAGCTGTGAGAGATCATTCAGCAACTTAACACTAATTGCCCTAGGCGCTATTTTCCATAGTTAGGCCCCTGTGACCATGTGGTTAAAAAAGAGTCAGTTAGAAAAAGGTGACTTTCTCCCCCGACCTCAACGCAAGTTTCCATGTTATCCAGAAACACTGGGCTTCTTGAAATTTCTTATTTTTTTTAGTTGTTCATAAAAGCAAACCAAACCAAACACGTTCCTTTTGAGTCAAGTCCGACTCACTATGAGTTGTTCATAACTAGTAAAGAAAATAAATCAGTAAAGACAGAGGAATTGAATGAAACAATTATCAAAATGATTTTAACTCTTACCAGAAAAAAATCAAACCCATTGCCATTGAGTTGACTGTGACTCATAGCGACCCTATAAGACAGAGTAGAACTGCCCCATGGGATTTCCAAGACTGTAATCTTTACAGAAACAGACTGCCACATCTTTCTCCCTCGGAGAAGCTGGTGGGTTCTAAGGAACCTTTTGGTTAGCAGCCAGGTGCTTAAAGCTCTGTGCAGCCAGGGCTCCTTAACTCTTACAGTGAAGCTTATTTTAATTTTATATTCTTCAAATAAAATATGTTTTGCCTGTCCATGAAAAATTTATAGCCCATTGCTGTCAAGTCGATTCCAACTCAGAGCGATCTTATGACCCTATAGAACACTGCCCCATAGGGTTTCCAAGGAGTGGCTGGTGGATTCGAACTGCCAACCTTTTGGTTAACAGCCAAGCTCTTAACCACTGTGCCACCAGGGCTCCAAAGAATTTACAGAAATAAGTTATACATGTCATCACAAAAGACAACTGAATACATTTTTAAAGGTAGAGATTTTACTAGGCAAATTGTATACTCATAATCCAATAAAATTGAAAAGAAATACTGGAAAGTAACCCAAATAGTCACTACATGGAGAATAAAAATAAATACGTAACACTTGGGTACAATTGGAAATCAAAATGGAATTTACAATCCTTTTAAAAGCAATGAAAATATTCCATACTAAAATGTAACAGTCACTGCAAAAGCTCTTCTCAGAGAAAAATTCACAGCCTTAAATTTCTTCATTATTTTAGAAGGCTAAAAGTAAAGAAACATATTACCGATCTTAACAAATTAGAAAACAAAACAAAACAAAATAAACCAGAAATTGAGGATTACCATATTCCATCAATTCAAGACTCGCTTTAGTTTTATTTTGACGTTTCTGAAATCAGCTGTGTCCTCAATTTCTGTATGACTGTGTAACAGTGTGATATAGTTGTTATTGCCTGTACGTGTAAGAGCTTGGCTGTTCCTCCTGGTGGCATGATTGAAACCCCGTGGCATGTCAATCAAAAGCCATTTAAGCACTGTCTGAGGAAGGAATATGAGTACTGGCTGATGTCTCAGCAATTCTGAATGACACTTGCAGTAAGAGAGAGCTAGCACCAAGATTTGCAGAACGGGAATCAGATGTTTGGAAGAAACTCTTGGAAACAATAGTGCAACACTCCGATAAGAGATGCTGCATTGCCAGGCCAGAGGATAATACTGCATGGAAAAATATGAACATTGATGATTAAGTGGACAAGTGATTCCAAAGAGCTAGGCTCTCAGTGAAGGACATTTTAGGAACATCTTAAGCAACTTTTTTGGACTGTATTTTCCTTTTATGGATTCACAAGTGAGATATGATTAAAATTTATAACTAAATAAATCAAAAAGAGCTCTTTTAATAAATACA
>NW_004444068.1:1155471-1164241 GCF_000243295.1 Trichechus manatus latirostris | reverse complement strand
ATAACATAACAAAACATTTGCCACTACAACCATTTTCACATGTACAACTCAGTGACATTATTTACGTTCACTATGTTGTGTAACCGTCACCATTATTCATTTCCAAAATTTTGCATCACACTTAACATGAACTCAGTGGCCCTTAAGCAATAGCTCTCCCTTCTCTCCTTCCCCACCCCTGGTAACCACTAATAAACTTTGGTCTCTGTGTATTTGATTATTCTAGATATTTCATATAAGTGGGATCATACAATATTTGTACTTTTATTTCTAACTTATTTCACTTAACATGTTTTCAAAGTTTATCCATGTTGCAGCATGTGTCAGAACGTCATTTCTTTTCATAAGTGAGTAATATTCCATTGTATGCATGTACCACATTTTGTTTATCCGTTCATCTGTTGATGGGTATTTAGCTGTTTCCACTTTTGGCTCTTGCGAATAGTGCTAAAATGAACTCTAATATACAAGTAGAGAAAGACTGCTTTTGAAAACAAAATAGTAAATATTCTACATGATGAAATGTTAAAGATAAGAGAATGAAAATCAGAAACTGGATATGATATCAACTATTACCTTTATTGTTCAATATTGTTTTGGAGATTCAAGTGAATGCACTAAGGAAAATAATAAAATAATACGTATAAGCAGTGGAGAAAAAAAGAGCTAAACTGATTGTATGATTCTATACCTAGAAAAACCAAGAAACTCTAGCTTTAAAAATTACTAGAAGAGTTGAGAGAACTTGGTAATATGGTTGGATGCAAGTTTCCAGAATTCTGGAAATAAGAATCTAGAAATAGAAATAGGAAATAGGAAAATACTCCATTTAAAATGCCAACACCATGTAGGTAAGAACTTATATGAAGTAAACTATAATATCAAATGGAAGGATATAAAGCAACATCTGAATAAATGGAAAAGCTTATCATGGTTTTGTATGGGAAGAATTAATATAAAAAATCAATATGTCAATACATCAACTTATGCAATTCTAATTAGAATCCTAATGAGGGCTTTTGGGGGGTAGTTGATTATTATGATCTTAAATTTCATATGGAAGAAAAAATGACTGTGAATAGCCAATAAAGTGTAAAAAGAGGCATAGTAAGGAAGTACTAAAGCAGATATTAACCCAAAAACGTATTGCTGTCGAGTTGATTCCGACTCATAGCAACCCTATAGGCCAGAGTAGAACTGCCCCATAAGGTTTCCTAGGCTGTAATCTTTATGAAAGCAGACTGCCAAGCTAAAAGCCACCATAATAATTCAGTATTATATAGGCATAATTATAGTTATATAAACCAGGACATAGATGGACAATTTAGAAATAGATTCTATTTTTTATGAGAATTTTATATATGAAAATGTGGTATTTCAATTCAGTGGACAAAGAATGGTTTATTTAGTAAATAATGTGAGCACACAGGCTACCCATCTGGAAGAAAATTAAAGTGTATTCTTATTTTGTGTCATTTATAAAAATAAATTCCAAATAGACTTAAGGAATAAGACTTACAGGTATTTTTTCAACTGGTGGACTTCATATTTTGAAAGTCAGGCTATTTTGGCCACCACATCTTGGGTCATCATGTCCAAAATCCTCACAGGATGAAGGGGAAGCTGGAAGGACAGAAAGACATGGATTGGCCAAATCTGCTTAATTGTAATAAAGCTTGGAAGTGAAGATTTTCAATGTGAAGATTTTCAATATGGTTAAGACAAGGAGAATGGATATTGGGTTGGTGACTGGTGGTGTCTTCTAAAGAAAACCAGCTGGAGGGAGAGAAAGAGTGTGCCTATGTTGGTGTGTTCTTGAGGTGGGCTGGGATCAGCTGCTGTTACTACAGGACAGGATGGTTTTCATTTGCTTTGCTTTGCTTTGACTTCTGACCAGGCCTTCACTGTGGTCCCTGCAGCTGCCCCTAGGATAGGAAGACTGACTTCTATCTCAGGTATTGAGAAGGGAAAAGTCCAAACATTGGTCTAGGACCCTACTCCCCAATGCCCTCCTCCCTACCTGATTCTGTAGAGTAGCTTTCTCACGGGAAGGAAAGGTAACATAATTATTGCTGCCTCTTTCTTAATACTTAATTACTTTGGAAAAAAATAAAGGGATGAAAGCTGGAAAAATAGCCGACAGCTGAACGCTTTCTTCACTCATTTTTAAGGGACCTCTGCTTGGTCAACAGAAGTGGGCCAGGGAAGTCATTAATCATTTTCCCAATAGCCTGTGGAGGAGAGTCCTGGAGAAGACAGGGCAAGAAGTGAGCAGTTAAGGCCCATTGGATCGTTGCTTCTAGCATCTGGCCCTGAGAGACAGACAGGCCCAGGCATCACCTGAGCCAAACAACGGGTATGGGGAGGAAGAAGTCTGAGCCTGGCTGAGCAGCAGGGCCTGGGATGGAGGCCCATCCACTGCCCTCTCAGGCCTGCTGCTGGCTCGGGGCTTCAAGGAGATCAAGGAGCACTCCGCCATGCTCAGCAAGGGTGTGGTACATTTGAGTTCTAGTCCCAAAGGCGTGACATTGATGCCATCACAGATCACAATCTTAAGGCCAAAGAAGTCCTGGGGAAGGCCTGACGGGACCCGAGCAGGGCTAGGAGCATCCCCAGTTGCCAGATAACCCTGCCACAGGCCAGAGAGGATAATTCCCTTAATGGGGAGTGACGATAGAGACAAAGCACTTCCAGAACCTTCAGGCCACTGTTGGAGGTTCTCTGATAAATCCAGGCTGGGTGTGGCCTGTGTCCCTGAGTAGTGGCAAAGAGGTACGACATCATAGCACTGGCAGGGCAGCCCTATCTGTCTGGCTCTCACCAACCACGCCAGCCTGGAGAACTTCCCACATGTGAAGTGGTCAGGGCTGGCTTCCCCTTAGGAGGAGTGTCTGAGGGAAGGAGTGTGGTTTTGGAGTCAGACATACCTGGGTTTGAATCCTAACTGACCCACTCACCTGCTAGCTCTTTCATGTCGGGCAGGTGGCCAAACCCTCTGAGCCTCAGTTTCCTTAGTCACTCATGTGAGAATTATGAGGCCTTACAGAGCTATCAGTGGGATTAAACAAAATGACCAACATAGAAAGCATTTAACACAGAGACTGGCACAAAGTAGGCACTTAATCAATGTGAATTTTCTTCATTCTCACTGAGGAAACCAGGGAGGCCTTCCATTTTCCTTTAGTTAGGCTCACTTGTTTGGAGCCTTGGTGGTGCAGTGCCTAAGAACTTGGCTGCTAACAAAAAGGTTGGCAGTTCGAATCCACCAGCTGCTCCTTGGAAACCCTATGGGGCAGTTCTACTCTGTCCTATAAGGTCACTATGAGTTGGAATTGACTCGACGGCAACGGGTTTGGTTTTTGGTTTTAGGCTCACCTGAGCTTTATCCCAACTTACTGTCTTATCACATTGCTACCTGCAACTATACCTAACTTTGATACTGTTGTGTCCCTTTGCCTAGAATATTGTCTGGCACATAGTAGGTGCTTAATAAATATTGTACAATGAATGAATTAAGCAGTCTCTTCTATCTTTAGACTACTTTGAGTAATTGTCTTAGGCTGGGCTCTCTAGAGCAGCAAAACCAGTGAAGCATATACATACTTGTTGTTAGGTGCTGTCTAGTAGGTTCCAACTCATAGCAACCCTGTGCACAACAGAATGAAACACTGCCTGGTCCTGTGCCATCATCACAATTGTTGCTATGCTTGAACCCATTGTTGCAGCCACTGTGTCAATCCATCTCATTGAGGGTCTTCCTCTTTTTCGCTGACCCTCTACTTTACGAAGCATGATGTCCTTCTCCAGGGACTGATCCCTCCTGATAATATGTCCAAAGTATGTGACAGAGAGAGAGAGGGAGAGATTTACCTCAAGGAAATGGCTGATACAGTTGTAGAGGCTGGCAAGTCCCAAGTCTGTGGGTCAGACATCAAGCTGGAGGCTCCTCCTGACTCACGTAGCTGCAGGGGCTGATGAACCCAAGATCTGCACATCAGATGGCAGGCTGCTGGCTCACGAGCTGCAGAGGCTAACAAATCCAAGATCAGCAGATAGGACGGCTGGCTGCTTGTTCTCAGGCTTCGGAGGCTGATGAATCCCAAGATCAGAGGTCAGCTGATGATAAGCCGGACGCAAGATCCAGAGCGAGCAAGAGCCAGTTTGCCAGAATGTCCATATATATTGGATGCAGGTCACACCCCTAAGGAAACTCCCCTTATAACTGATTGGCTGATCACATCAGATCACATTATGGAGGTGATTGCATTATATCACAAAATGGAGGATAACTACATCATTATGTAACTGCCAAATTACATCATTACATAATTGCCAAACCACTGAGAATCATGGCCCAGCCAAGTTGACACACAACCTTAATCATCACAATAATAGCCTAAGAACTTCCTTAATTTTCACGTGGACAGTTATTGTCACATGGACAACCATCTCCCTTTTCTCAGTCTATAGTTTTTCAAAAGGAACTGTCACATTCTAAGGTGAGCACCAGATTCCAGATCTCACATCACATTATATATATCAATGCACGCCAGTTGTCTACATTAAAAAAATACATTTTGCTATATAATAAGAAAAATATTTCTGTATAATTCTTTACAAGTTATTGGCTACTTGGAAACTTACTTAATGGACAACTTGCTAGGATTTCTTGGCAATCATCATGCCCACTCAGGATTTTTTGCAAGGTGAGCAAATCTAACATAAAATTAGTTTTCAGATGTAATGAAATTTTTATGAATACTAAATTGAACAATTAATGAGGTTAAAATAACATTACATTTTGGCAATAAACAGTTATTAATTTATGTTTTGTTGGTTTCTTTTCATATTTTGGAGTCTATTATTTTATATTTTGACCTCAAACATTTTTGTAGGTCCCTGGAAAATTCACAGGATGTGGGCACTGGGCCTAGAAAGCCTGATGGATAAAATAGTGTCTTAGAATTGTAGATTCAGCACATTTATAATTTATTCTTATCTAGAGATAAGTGCTCACTCATCTATGCCAAGAAATTTGGAAGATAGCTACCTGGCCAACTGACTAGAAGAGATCCACATTTATGCCTATTCCCAGGAAAGATGATCCAACCGAATGTGGAAATTATCAAACAATATCATTCATATCACATGCAAGTAAAATTTTGCTGAAGATCATTCAAAAGTAGCTGCAGCAGTATGTTGACAGGGAACTTTCAGAAATTCAAACCAGATTCAGAAGAGGATGTGGAACCAGGGATATCATTGCTGATGTCAGATGGATCCTGGCTGAAAGTAGAGAATACCAGAAAGATGTTTACCTGTATTTTGTTGACTATTCAAAGGCATTCGACTGTGTGGATCATAACAAATTATGGATAACATTGGGAAGAATGGGAATTCCAGAACACTTAATTGTGCTCGTGAGGAACCTGTACATAGATTAAGAGGCAGTTGTTCGAACAGAACAAGGGGATACTGTGTGGTTTAAAGTCAGGAAAGGTGTGCGTCAGGGTTGTATTCTTTCACCATACCTATTCAATCTGTGTACTGAGCAAATAATCCAAGAAGCTGGACTCTATGAAGAAGAGCAGGGCATCAAGATTGGAGGAAGACTCATTAACAACCCGCATTATGCAGATGACACAACCTTGCTTGCTGAAAGTGAAGAGGACTTGAAGCACTTACTGATAAAGATCAAAGACCACAGCCTTCAGTATGGATTACACCTCAACGTAAAGAAAACAAAAATCCTCACAACTGGGCCAATAAGCAACATCATGATAAATGGAGAAAACATTGAAGTTGTCAAGGATTTCATTTTACTTGGATCCACAATCAACATCCATGGAAGCAGCAGTCAAGAAATCAAAAGACACATTGCATTGGGCAAATCTGTTGCAAAAGACCTCTTTAAAGTGTTGAAAAGCAAAGATGTCACCTTGAAGACTAAGATGCACCTGAGCCAAGCCATGGTGTTTTCAATCACCTCATATGCACGTGAAAGCTAGACAATGAATAAAGAAGACAGGAGAAGAAATGACATCTTTGAATTGTGGTGTTGGCAAAGAAAATTGAATACACCATGATCTGCTAATAGAACGAACAAATCTGTCTTGGAAGAAGTACAGCCAGAATGCTTCTTAGAAGCAAGGATGTTGAGACTACGTCTTACATACTTTGGACATGTTGTCAGGAGGGATCAGTCCCTGGAGAAGGACATCATGCTTGGTAAAGTACAGGGTCAGCAAAAAAGATGAAGACCCTCAACGAGATGGATTGACACGGTGGCTGCAACAATGGGCTCAAGCATAACAACAATGTGAGCATGGCGCAGGACCGGGCAGGGTTTCATTGTGTGGTGCATAGGGTTGCTATGAGTCAGAACTGACTTGACAGCACCTAACAACAACAGCAAAAGAGTGGGTCTAGATGCTGTCTTGAAGACAGGAATGGATCTTAGGACACTCTCTTCCAGCTCTAGCCTCCTCTCCATTCAGCACTGATTCCCCTTTTAGCATCTTATCCCCTACCTGCCCCCTTTTGGTTTTTACCCTTTGCATTGAAACATGTCTATTCCATCACCTGCCCTCAATGCCACAATTCCTGGCTAATTGATCATACTGATGTGCATTGTTAAATCTTGCAGTGGGGGCTGAGTCACTGAATTTTGTTTTCCTTTAAAAAGGAACATGAATGAATGTGAGTTGAAGGAAAGAAACAGTGGATGAATTCTTTGCATCTTCCTCTCCCTGCTAATGTGGCTGTCTACAGTGGCCTTCTGGTGAAGGTGTTTCTGTCTGGAGATCCCCCTTTATTCTGTCAACAGCCTCCAGTCTTATCCCTGTCAGAGAGTAGAGGATGGCATGGGGTGGAAAAGTATCTGAGACCTGTTTATCCAACTGCCTTATTAGATCCTTGCTACCCAGAGTATGATCTGAGGATAGGTAGCATCTGGACCACCTGGGAGTTTGTTAGAAATGCAGAATCCCAGGCTCCATTCCAGACCTGCTACATCAGAAGCTGCATTTTAACAAGCTCCCTGGGTGATCTGTGTGCACATTAAGGTTTGAGAAGCCCTGTACTGACATCACTACGTGGATCTCCCTTGTTATTGTTGTTGTTAGGTGCCGTTGAGTTGATTCTGACTCATAG
Source organism: Trichechus manatus latirostris (assembly GCF_000243295.1). Classification (NCBI taxonomy): domain Eukaryota; kingdom Metazoa; phylum Chordata; class Mammalia; order Sirenia; family Trichechidae; genus Trichechus; species Trichechus manatus. The sequence continues at coordinate 1,157,089 of NW_004444068.1, read as the reverse complement.
TGACCATGTATATACCACAGAATGAAAGACTGCCCGGTCCGGCGCCATCCTCACAACCTTTGTTATGCTTGAGCCCATTGTTGCAGCCACTGTGTCAGTCCATCTCATCGAGGGTCTTCCTCTTTTTCCTATGTCCCTTAGGCACTTCAGTGTCTGACCACATCATATGCCTTCATAATTTGTCCCCACTCCTAAGATTCCTTCCTTCCTCTGGGTTCCTGTGGTACCTTAAACATAAGTTTATCGTTGTTGTTGTTGGGGAGGAGTCCTGGTTGCACAGCGGTTAAAGCGCTCAGCTGCTAACAAAAAGGTTGACAGTTCCAACTCACCAGCTGCTCCACAGGAGAAAGATGTGGCCATCTGCTTCTGTAAAGATTTACAGCCTTGGAAACCCTATAGGGCCGTTCTACTCTGTCCTATAGGGTCGCTATGAGTCAGAATTGACTCGATGACGGTGGGTTTTGGTTGTTGTTTGGTGCCTTTTGCTAATTCCTACTCGTAGCGGCCCCATGTGACACAGTAGAACTGCCCCATAAGGTTTTCTTGGTTGTAATCTTTGTGGAAGCAGACCACCAGGTCTTTCTCCTGTGGAGCCACTGCATGGGTTTGAACCACCAACCTTTTACTTTGCAGCCAAGAGCTTAACCATTGCGCCACCAGGGTTTCCAATTTTATCATAGGAATTGTTTATTGTATATTGTATTTTCATTGTTTTCTCAACTAGATTATAAACTCCTTGAGGACTGGTACTATGCTTACTCATTTTCTATCTCCAGTAGCTTGCACTGAGCCTGAAACATGTTTGCTGAGTCAATGACTTCACTTCTCTAGACCTCAGTTTTCTCATCTTTTCTTTCCCCCTTGCCTCATTCATTACAGATACTCTGGCTGCTTTTGAGTTCCCCAAAACTGCCAGGCTCCTCTTGCCTCAGGGCCTTTGTAGGTGCTGTTACCTTGCCCGAAATGTTCTTTTCCCCCCTCTCTGAATATCATCTCCTTTTCATCCTTCAGGCCCCAGTTTAAATATAACTGCCTCAAAATGTCGTTTGTCACTGTTGTATTTAATTTGGAATTCTGTTCCTTATTTTACTTCCTTTATAGCACACATCACACTTCATAATAATTTGTTAGTTCGCTTATTGTCCGTCTGCCCCACTAGACCATAAGTTCCGTAAGGGCAGAGATCCTATCTATCAATAGTTTCTACCTTAGGGTCTGGCTGTTAGGAGACAATTCAGTCTTTGTTGAATGAATGAATGAATTGTAATATTGATTCTAGTTTTATCCTCTGGGGCCACCAGAAAGAAGATCATCCCTCTTACACAGGCTACCCCTTCAACTTCCTGAAGAGACTCCTCCTCCAACCCAGACAAGACTCCCCCTGGCAAATGTAAAATATTTTCTAACTCTTCCTTTCTCACATGATTTTGATTTTATCACTCTGGTGATTTATTCAATGAATCCATTCAATAAAATAAACAAATATCAGTTGCCCTCCTTTGGACAGTCCCCGTTTCCATTTTGTCCATGTTCTTCTTGATATGTGCCTCCCCACCTGCCCATAAATGGGTGGCCTTTAGAGTTTAACAAACTCCTGTAGATGTTGACTGACTAGCTC
>NW_004444068.1:1152828-1153948 GCF_000243295.1 Trichechus manatus latirostris | reverse complement strand
GCCTAGCCAAGTTGACACATTTTTTGGGAGACACAATTCAATGCATGATATAATATCTTAACAGTAGTCCTGCATGGCCCTCGAGTCTGTAATACTAGCCTCTTATTGCTTTGAAATTTCTCTTATTTCTTCTGAGGTATTTGGCAATTACTCCCACCTTCATTGCTTACGTTGCTCCATTCATTGCGTTGCTTAATTTGAAGCAAACGTTAACAGCTTTATTTTCCTGTAGATGTCTCCCTTTTTTTAGGTCCTATAAAGCTCTTGGTTGTTGTTTTGTGAAAAAGTGTGGAATTGCAGTTGCTCCTGTAACAATAAATATTTGCTTCACAAATGTCAAATTTATACCCTGCTCCTCTGTTTCTGTCTTTCTGCATACACAATAGCTCTTTGTCTGAATGCCAAAGTATAGGGTCATCTTTTGAAGACACTTTAAACGTCCTTGAACCTCAGCACCCAGTTGCAACCATGCATTTAACTCAGTTGAAATGACAATTCAAACAGCCGTGACAAAAGTTTGCACATGCAGAGTTCTTGATTCTAAGACACATCCTAATTTTAAAGATGTTAAAATGTGGGGGGAGAAAGTGTGTCTGAGAATCAATGAAATATGGTGCATCTGAACAGCTTGATAGTCTGAGGCTTAAGCATAACTATTGGGGGCTTCACAGCCCACACTAATGCCCGAGAGAGCATGCGCACTGCAGTGTGCTAAAAACGCAGGCGAAGGCAGGTCACTCACGGCATGAATAGCTCTAATTAGATTAGAGGGACGTGGAGCAAAGCTCTTTGTGGAGCTAGCTGTTCAACATGAGTGGTCACCACCAGCGCTTGTAAGTTTCTTTTTGCTAATTGGACAAATGCTGTGTCGTCTGTCACTTCCTGCATATGTTTTCTGCTTCACTGAGCTCCTCACCAAGGCAATAAGATTTTGCTAGAAAGGAAGGGGTGTGTGTGTGTGTGTGTGTGTGTGTATGAGAGAGAAAGAGAGAGAGAGAGGTCAGTCTTGTGTTTAGTGAAGAAAAACACACACCTTAAACAAATTGGTTCCTGAGGTGATGGATTCAGTCAGCCATGTGGAGTAAAGAAGGAAAACACAAACCCTCTGTGGGATTCTGTG
>NW_004444068.1:1149698-1150942 GCF_000243295.1 Trichechus manatus latirostris | reverse complement strand
TTTTCCTCAAATCTGGGTTAGGTTCTCCTCCCATTGCATCCTAAACGAAAACCAGTTGCCATCAAGTCTGACTTATGGTGACTTCAAGTGTTTCAGAGCAGAACTGTGCTCCACAGGGTTTTCAATGGCTATGATCTTTTGGAAGCAGATCACCATGCCTTTCTTCCTGGGAACCTTTGGGTGGATTTAAACTGTCAACCTTTTGGTTAATAGCTGAGTGCTTAACTGTGGCACCCAGAGACTCATTGAGTCCTACTCATTGCTGTAGAGTCAATTTTGACTCATAGTTACCCTAGACCTTCCTTAATCACTACTCTTACTAGGTTCCTTGAATGCAGGGAATTTGTTTTTTTAGCTCTATAGCCACTATATATAGCATCAAGTTTGACGCACAAAGGAAATATAGCAAATATAGAAGAAAGAAGGAAGGAATAGATAAGATGTCAACCATAGTTTGATGAGAATCAATCTAGTAGGTAGATGGTCCTCTAATGCACGGTGGCTACACATTGGTAGCTACCAAACAAACAAACAAAACCAAACCTGTTGTTGTCGGGTCAGTGTCGACTCGTAGCGACCCTATAAGATGGATTAGAACTGCCCCACAGGGTTTCCAAGGAGATTCGAACTGCTGACCTTTCGGTTAGGCAGCTGTAGCTCTTAACCTGCGCCACCAGGACTTTAAGCTATCAGATGAATTGCCCATGCTCCATTTCAGTTATCTGCACCTGGACAGAACCCCAGCTGCTTATTTTGCTCCTCACAATCAAGGTAACATTGACCACTAGGGCCAGGTAGCTGGGCACAAGAGGAATTAGCCAGCCAGCATCCCAGGTTCAGTCCTTCTGATAACGCAAGTCACATGAAGAGTTCAAGTCTGTCTTCTCAGTATGCTACTTGACTTACAAGCACGCATAAGACTTCGGAAGAATGAATGTCGAGGGGCACTGGCATGCCAGCCCATCCTCAGCCTCTCTCACTGGGTATTATGTTTAGTTTTCACGTGTCGGTTTTTACTGTCAAGGGTCCTCATGATGGCTAATAACATCCCTTTCACTTCACTTTCTGTCATTATTTCCTGCTTCTCAGTAACAGAAAGGAAATTTTGGCACTGCATGAGTGTATCTGCAGATCTGGGGTGCTCTCTGAAAGCTTGTGGGTTTTTATGCTTTTTAGCACAACCCTGAGACCCCGAACATCTTTCAGTTCTGAGTAGCTCTGATCAACTTAATTTTCAGAGCATT
>NW_004444068.1:1147614-1148701 GCF_000243295.1 Trichechus manatus latirostris | reverse complement strand
CACATTTATTGTACTCTGCAGATGCTGAAGAAAGAATGTTGGCTTACCCTTGGGAATTGCTGACTGATGATATAACTCCACTGTAATGAGGCTGAGACAAAGGAAGCAAGCTGAATCACTCAAGAATCTTTTAAAGCACCTGGATGAGTAGAATTTGAATAGAAGAAGCCAGCATGCCTTTGGAAAGAGTAAAATTATGCCTCTTCAACCTGTCAGAAGTCCTTGAAATAAAGCAGTGGATAAAAGGGACTAGTGGCTATAATTTATTTAGTCTTTCCAGAGGCCTTTGATAAAGTTCTTCAGAAGATGGGAACTTGGTAACCATGGAGGGAACTGAGGAACTGCCAGGGATTATGGACTGATTGGGAGATGGGACGCCTCCAGCCAGAACAAATGGCCACTTTTCAGTGTAGCTAGCTTCGGCAGGGTCCAGTACAATGATCTGATCAACAAACTTCATTATTTTGAAGATTATTATTTTTTTTTATTACTCAATTTCACAGCACCCCTTGAGAAACGAGGCTCCTCAAGCAAAGGAATTAATTACCAGCTCTCTGACCTCCCCTCCCAGCTCATACCCTTCCCTTTACCCAGCTTGTCCACGACAGAGCCGCAAGGTTGAGTGGCTATTTGTCTGGCTTTAACCTCGACCTTAGTTCGTACTCACAAAATGTGAGCTTCTCTAAAGTGTTATAAAGAAAATGAATCATGGACATTCTAGGGACTGTTTTCAAAGGTTGATGTGATGTGATAATTCACACAACGATGGGCAGACTGGGCAAGAACTGTAACCTGCAGAGCTGCTTACATGTTGCTCCTCCTGTCTCTAGGGCCTGCCGCATCTGCCTGGAGCTTTTCTGCTGCCCTGTTAACCCCATGTCTTAGATGCTCTGGAAGATTTTCCTTGTCCAGCATCTATTCGTACTTCTTCTAATCTTAGCACTGTGGTTTTTATTTGGCAAACTATTCATCACCCACTCTCAATCCATGGGAATTCAGGTTGGAGCTGACCCTACTTCCCAACACACATATATCTTCACTCCAAGGGCGGGCATATCACCTGTGTTGTTGTTAGGTGCCGTTGAGT
>NW_004444068.1:1144710-1146714 GCF_000243295.1 Trichechus manatus latirostris | reverse complement strand
TGCGTTGAGTTTGCTAAGCTGGAGATCAGGCACCAAGAGGGGGTTGCTTCTCAAGAAAGGGAAACCAAACAGAAGAGAGCAAAGTCAAGAAATGGAGCATGAGTACTTGGATCCAGTTTTTTTTTTTTTTTTTTACCAGATATGCCCACTGGACTTTTCTGTTTCTTTAAGCCTGTTAAAGCTGCATTTTTGTCACTTGCAGGGTTCTTTCATAGAGGTCTAGTGGTATCATTTATCTTCCTGCACATCTTAGTGTCCCATCCCATTAAATCTAGCCTGTTCTGTACCTTTAGGGCAAGGCTCTGCTGGCAGTGGTGCATAGTGGATTCATCTGAAAAATGAGTTTGTGCCAATGAGCCAATGGGAGAGGAATAAGGGTGGGGAGTGTCTCAGATAAAAGCTGCATATTTCAACAGAGTTTTCTGGAGTCAGTAGCTCTCCTTTTTTTGGTTAACCCAATAGAGTGATTGTGAGGATTGTAGGGAAAGGGGGTTGGGAATGAATCCTTCCTGCTATCTTCTATATGCCAGATACTGCATCACGTGCCTAATGTAGGTTACTTCATTTAATTCTTACAACAGTCTCGTGTATATTATTATCCTTGTTTCACAGATGAGAATATAATGTCGATAGCAGTAATCGTTACTATTTATTGAGTGCTGTGTTCCAGCAAGCCCTGGTGGCCCAGTGGTTAAGTGTTCTGCTGCTAACCAAAAGGTCAGCAGTTCGAATCCACCAGTCACTCCTTGGAAACCCTATGGGGCAGTTCTACTCTGTCCTATAGGGTCACCATGAGTCAGAATCAACTAGATATTAATGGGTTTTTTTTTTTTTTTTGGATGTTCCAACAAAGGAGCCTTGGTGGTGCAATGGTTAAGTGCTCACTGCTAACAGAAAGGTAGGCAGTTGAAACCTACCAGCTGCTCGGTGGGAGAAAAGACCTGTCAGTCTGTTCCCGTAAAGATTATAGCCTAGGAAACCCTATGAGGCACGTTGGGTCGCTATGAGTCAGAATCAACTCGACAGCACACAACAGAACAACAACACGTTCCAACGTTATCTACTACTATCATAATGATCTGAGAGGTGGAGATTATAATCTATATTTTATAGAGGATTAAACTGAGGCTTAGAAAGGTTAAGTAAATTGTTCCTGATTACACAGGACAAAGCCTGTACTCAGACCTGGTTTGGAAGCCAAGCTTGCTCTGTGACAGATCTTCATTCATAGGCTTTTGGTAGGGCTGACTGGGGAGATAGTTTGGGATAAGAGGAGCCTGTCAGAATGTCTGACATTAGAAGGGGTGGCACAGTCAATAGGAATAGGTCGTGTATGGTGTTGACCCTTAGCTACCAACCTCAGGCAGTGAGCTAGGGGCCACATCTTTAGCTAGAGCCTCTGGTCAGATTACTTGTTTAATAAGATCTAATGGAGTTCTCTATCTAGGTCTTTATAAAGACAACAAGTAAGAATAATTAAGAACATAGTATAGAGAGAACCAAGTACAGCTTTCATCCAGCTTATATATTGTAAAATAAACCCACGTAGATCCTAACATGGTAGATGCTCCTTATATGTGAGCATCTGGTGTTAATTACCGGTTGGTGAAATGTGGAGCTGGCCAGGATTAGTGGGGTGTTTGCCAGGCCCTATTAGGATTCTCTCCTTACATTGTGCTGGTCCTGGGTATTCTGTTGATCATGTCAATGTCCCATGGAGATCGGTGTCCCACACTGATCCACACGAGCCCACTTCAGATATCTGTCTTCTTCCTGAGTCAGAGTTAATATCTAAGTTACAAAGAGTTCTCGGCCCTTTAGACTGCAACCATTCAGAGCTCAGTCTTTAAGATTTATCAGTTGCATTTCAGTCTTATCTCTGCTGGTGGCTGTGATACCTGTGGTAGGCTGAATAATGGTCCTCCAACTATGTTCACATCCTAATCCCCAGAATATGTTACCTTTCATGGTAAAGGGGCTTTGAAGATGTGAAAAAGTTAAGAT
>NW_004444068.1:1141544-1142424 GCF_000243295.1 Trichechus manatus latirostris | reverse complement strand
TGCGGGGGTTGTGCATATACAGCTTCGGGTCTCCCTCTCTCCTCCCTCTCGTCTCTCACCACCGCCAGCTCCTTCCTAACTTGGTTCAGATTTCCTGGGAGAGGTTGAAGAAGAATCATTCATGGCCTAGAAGGAGGAGAAACAATTACACTGGCACACACAAATCATGTGCTTCCTTCCCTTTCCCCAACCCAGCACTTTAGTCTTACATCATATGGTTCAAACTATTGTCCTGTCTCCCAGACCATCAATATTTGTTCAGAGACCCTCATGTCCAGCCCCCTCCCCACAGAGGGTTCTCTGTCATCTTATGCAGCTGTGCTACCTGCCTTCAGCATTTGAACTTGACCTACTAATGCTGCCCTCCAGAGGATCAGCCCAGTGTGAAGATGCATCAAAGGGCTAATTACAGAAGCGGGAGGAAAGTTCACCCTTCAGAGCAAGAACTCTTTTGAGCTTAAAGCCATTGTAAGTGCTTGTGAAATGCTGACGCCTGGAGAGAAAGACCTAATAATTCCCATGTCATTTCCAGGCTGTCTGAGAAAGCCAAGTCTAGTGGTGTTAGAAGGAGGAGCTGTCATTGTAACAAGTGCGATGACTAGAGGTCATCTTAATTGAGCTGCTAAATGGAGTGGTGTGTATTTTTTTCTTTTTAATGTGGATGGGTCACTGTTTTTATGGCTGTACTTGTTTCATTTTTCTTATAACTGGCTTGGCTTATGGGCTCAGCCGGGTGGTATGCACTGAAAACTATCAGGAGTATTTTATTTTTTTCCTCTCAAAGTAGAAAGCCTCCCCTATTTCTTCCTAGGTTATATGTCAAAAGTACTTAGTATAAGCTAACTGGTGGTAGGTGAGTGAATGAATTGGATTTGCTTGC
>NW_004444068.1:1119833-1120880 GCF_000243295.1 Trichechus manatus latirostris | reverse complement strand
ATTTATTTTTGTGTGAGAAGGTTACTTAATTTTCTTTCTTTTTCCAAATGGAAAGCCAGTTGGTCCACATCAGTTATTGAATAGTCCATTCCTTTCAACCACCAAATTGAAATGCTGTTATTTTCATGAACTAAATTTCTAAATATATTCATGTGTCTATTTCTAATAAGATTTTCTTGATTTCTTTGCTTATTTCTTAGTCAATATCATGCTGTTTTTGTTACTATAGCTTTATCATATGCTTTGGTATCTAATAGGAAAGATGTTTATTTCTTTAGTTGCCTGTCTTCTCATACTAGCTATTTATGGATAGGACTGAGTCATATTTTATCCTTGAACTCCAAAGATCTGTTTGTATCCATGTGTGTTGAATGATACAAATGAATAAATTCAGAAGCTACTGGTGCTTCTTCCTCTCAGTGCAGAAGTTGTTAGAACATTTTGTATTCTCAGGGTCTCAAAAACAGCATGATGGAAAAGTAACAATTTTTCTGTTTTCTATTCCACCTCATATTACAGTCCTGTACTTGGAATGAGTTATTTCATAGGAATTACTTAATTTTTTAAAATAATTAATGCAGGTACAGTACAAAAGTGAAAAGCCGAGTCTCCTCCTAGTTGTTAAGAGACAATCACATTACCAGCTTTTCCTATAATCTTTCAGAATCGTGGAGCCCTGGTGACATAGTGATTAAGCGCTTGGCTGCTAACCAAAAGGTTGGCAGTTTGAATCCACCAGCTGCTCCTTGGAAACCATAGGGGGGCAGTTTTACTCTGCTATATAGGGTCACTAAGAGTTGGAATTGACTCGATGGCAACGGTTTTGGTTTTTATGGTTTTTTTAGAATGGCGGCATACCATGCACACTGTTCTGCACCTTGCTGTTTCAGTTACAATGTATCTTACAGATCATTCCATATCTGTACATAGGATGCAGCTTCATGAGATGACCATGCCGAGATGGCAATTTGATTGTTTTATCAAATATCCTTATGTGTTATTTCTCAAATATCTAGAATAAAATCCTGTACATAAAACTGGTGTGTC
>NW_004444068.1:1117692-1119238 GCF_000243295.1 Trichechus manatus latirostris | reverse complement strand
TAGGGGTCCATCTGGAAGCTAAGATGAGGAGACTGGGCGGCCTGGAATGTGGAGGTGGAAGGAAACCAGTGGTTTCAAAAAGTGCAGGTTGATCATCCCAAGAGCCGTGTCTGCAGAGCTCCAGCTGCTGCACCCCACAAGTTCACCCCATATCCTGGGGGCTTCGGGGCAGGAGCCAGGCATTGGCTGCACGCATCAGCTCTGTGGGCGCCCAGCATCTCTTGGGCTTCTGGCAGAAGTGAGGAGCATGTGCCAGCCGAGGGCCAAACAGCCAGCTCATCCCCAAGTCGGGCACAGGCTCGTCCTCATGGAGGTGGGGAAGGAGGCTGGGCAGCTCCGGGCAGTGGGAGCAGAGGCCTCAGCCACCTCTCGAGAAGGCCTCGTGGCCACTCTGTCCTCCCAAATCCCAGCTTCAGGGGACTCAGCCCAGCATGGGGCAGCTCAGGATTCAGAGGTCTCCAGCCACCGGTGGCTGGCAGAGGCAGTAGAGCCTCGGTGCAGCCTGGGGCATCTGATCCTTGACGCGAAGGTTTTTGGCCAGAATCTCCACCGTGGGGCCCTGCTTCCGCATGATGTCCGTGGCCTGCGTGATGCACTTGGGCAGCAGTCCGTGGTTCTGTGCCAAGATGGCTGCCTGCTCCAGGGAGACGCTCAGGGTGCTCCTCTGCATGCTCATGCTGCACGTGGTAATCTGGCAGGCCCCCAGGCGGTAGCAGAGCTTGGAGGAGATGGGGATGAGGCCGACACCCAAGCTCCCACCAGCACCAGGTTTGGGGTGGACGAGGGACTTCATGAGGCGGCAGAGCTCATGCAGGGCATTGATGGGGGCAAATCAGCTGGTCTATCTTCACCGCAGTGGTGCTGGCGTCTGTGGGCAGGTTAGACCTTTCCAGGTAAAATGCCCTGAGTTTGCGGTAATGCTGCTGAACCTTCTCCTGGGACTGAGCGTTGATCTCCAGCTCTGAGGCTGGGCTGCCGGGAGGAGGCAGCGCCTCCATGTTCTTGAGCTTTCGTGAAGAGCACTGTGTGCAGCCTCAGGCTGTCCCCACTCACCAGGCGGGACAGCAGCTTGGAGAAGTGGTAGCTGTCGAGGTAAACGACGACCTTCAGCGCCTGCCAGCTGCCCTCTATGTAGTAGAAGACGTTGGTGTTGGCCACGTAGTTCTCATCCAGCTGCTTAAAGGAGAAGGCAACGTTGTCCAGCTCTGACAAGGTCACCTAGAGGTCCTCCAGCATGGTCCATTCCTCCTTCACTGTGGCTGGTGAAAGCAGGGACTGGCAGTGCAACAGGATGCCTGTGGCCGTCACCTGCTCCAGCCACTTGTGGCTGGCGTTGCGTCTGCTCTCCTCATACTCGTGGTTGTTGTTGTAGTGGTAGCTCAGGGCTGCCAGGAGCTACTGGGAGAAGGTGCACACGGCCGCCACCAGGGCCTGGCAGAAGATGGAGTCCCTGTGCAGCTGCAGCTCGGCGTCTATGCGCTTCAGCAAGGCCAGGAGTAGCTGGCTCTTCCCATCTTCCATGTATCTCTTAATGTTGTCCACCAGG
>NW_004444068.1:1105410-1116581 GCF_000243295.1 Trichechus manatus latirostris | reverse complement strand
ATCCTCTGGGTGATGCTCTCCAGCTTGGTGTCGCATATGTTGCAGAACTCATAGTGGGGCATGGTCATGATGACACTGCTCAGGGCCATGAGCCACCCACAGTTCTACACAAAGACACTGTCGTCAGCAGCAAAGGCCTCGAAGATCTTGGCGGTGAGGCTGAAGCAGCCGTGGGGCTCCATAATCTTCTCCAGCATGTGGTACTTGACGGTTGCTGTGCTCACATGCTCATAGATCACACTGTGCTCCAGCTGCACGTTGTCCACTGTCAGGCTGACCATGGGGCTGTCCTTGTGGAGGGTCAGCTGGGGACCCAGGGACTGCAGAGGGAAGGCTGAGTCAGGCTCATCTTCCTCCCTGGCCCCCTCACCACTGGGGTCTTCACCGGGGGCCTCCTGCCTGGCTCGTGCCTGCTGGGTATCCTCATGGGTGTGGTCGATCCACTGATATAGGCCCAGGGCCTCTTCTCGCTGACTCCGGAATGCCTGGAAGTGCTCCAGGAAGTCTGGGGCACCTTCGCTCGTCATGTTGTTGCCGTTGAACTTCAGGATGCACTGGCCAGCAAAGAGCCCTGTGGCCACAGCCTCTGAACCTCTGCCCACAGCACAGATGTATGGTGGGGTGGCCCCGAGGAACTGGAAGCACAGTGCCTCTGGCTGGTCAGGGGCTTTGATGACCTTTTTGGCCTTGGTGGCCACCAGGAGGCGCAGTGGGCACTGGGAGTAGAAGGACTGGTTGAGGATGGACTCCACCTCCGAGATGGGCTGCAGGAATACCAGGTCCTCATTGATGGAGTAGATCTTCCTCCCCACCTGCAGGCCTGCCATCTCGGCCAGTGAGCCCCTCTGGACCAACTTCACCACCACAGCCTTGTTCTTCTCCTCGATCTCGAAGCCGTAGTCCTCCGTCTGGGGCAAGATCAGCAGGCGCTTGGCCAGGATGTTCTCCACCATCTTGAAGTAATTGAGAAGCTGTTTGTTCTTGTTGCTGGTTCCCTCCATCTCCTCGTCGGCATGAAAGTGGAAGTACTGGGACTCATCCTTGAACTCGCTCTTCTCCAGCACGTGGTGCATGAAGCCGCTGTTACACAGTCCCATGCCAAGCGCCACCACCTCCTCCTGTGTCTGGCAGTCTCCCTGTGCCAGAAGACAGTCCACCAGCTTGTACCCAGGAAGCACCGACTTGTAGGTCTTCAGGTGGTAATCTTGGTCCTTGATCACGGGGTGTAGAGGCTGTGAAGACGGCAGTAGAGCCTCACACCCTTGGATATGATGTCCTCCAGCTCACTCCGGGCCTTGTAGGTGCTGTCATCATAGCGGAAGCGGTACATCACCTGCTCATTCTTAAACTGATGCTTGTCAGAGACGTGATGGATAATCCCGTTCTCTAGGAAGGCCTGGCCCAAGTTGAGCCCTTCTTCTGTCTTGCTGATCTCACCAATTTCCAGGAGCCAGGCAACAAACTCATTGCTGAAGAAGCACTTGGGGAATGTGCTCAGCTTTCTCTGGAGGTCCTTGATCAGGTTCACCTTCTTGCAGATCATCATGTGGTAAAGCTTCTCCCCCTTCTCCAAAATCATGACATGGGTGTCCCACTCTACGCCTAGCTTCAGGCTGTCGTGCCACTCCTGCTCATGGATGATGGTGTCAGCCACTTCTGCTTCTCCTCGGCCGTCTTGGCCATGCAGGCAAACCACTTGTTCTTGGCCGTGTTGTGGATCTTCCAGCCACTGGTGACGGTGTAGCCATGGCCGTGGTAATCCATTGTCCCATCTTCCACGTTCTCCACCGCCATGACTTCCGAGTTGATTCGCCCCCTGAAAATGTAGAGGGAGCCATTGATGGATTTGGTCCTCTTGGTTGATTTCTTGCTCCTGGTGACCCTGGATTTCTGCTTGCAGTAGACAAGGAGATTGTCGAAGAGGAAAAAGGCTGTCTCCTGGAAGTTGCCTGTGGAGATTTTTAACAAAGTTCGTTGGAGGAGGAGCTGGGTGCAGATGTCCGTGAGGTTGGAGCCCTCCCAGCCTTTGATGTGGGACTGAAGCTGCTCCAGGGCCTCCAACTTCTCCATCTGCCATTTGGTCTCCTTGATGTTGGAGCAGACTGTCTTCATGGCCTGCAGAGCGCTCTGGATTGCAGGGTGGTCTGGGTGCTTGCCGGGGGTCCTCTTGGCCAGCTTCTTGAGGAGCAGGGGGTACTTGCAGATCCTCTGAATTGGACGCAGCAAGTAGCCTTCCAAAGCCATGTCTGTGGTCTTGTGGCCTCCCAGAAGCATGCAGCTCAAGAGGAAGGCGCGCACAGTGGAGATCTTGTTCAGCTCCACCAGCAGCCGCAGGGCCTTCTTGTGGTTGCTGCAGTATTCCTCGTACACGCAGAACTTGTCCTTGAATTTTAAGAAAACATGCCCAATTCATCCTGAGACTGAGGTTCCGGATGTAAACAATATTCCAAAGCGGCCAAGAAATCCTTATGAACTTCCAGGATGTCTTCGAAGTTAGAGAACAGGATCTTGCCGTTCTCCTCCGTGATGCCCTTCTCCTCCGAGTCTGCCACATTCTGCCGGATGCAATGCAGGAAGGCCGACTGCAAGAAGCGCAAGGTGCCCACGTAGTCCTTCCCGGTGCCCAAGATCTCGTTGAGGACGCAGAGGCGGAGGCGCAGCTGGCGCTCCAACTCCCGGGCGGCCGCGCACAGGCCGGGGCTGGAGCTGGGTGCTGTGAAGCCGGGGGCTGCAGGTGGGCACCGTCCCCAGCGCAGTCGCCGCTGTGACCGCTGCCGCCACTGCCGCTGGGTTCCTCCATTCTAGCGCGGCAGCTGTAGCGGAGGTAGCGCCGAATGGCGGCCCAGGCGTCCCGGTGCCCCATCCTGGACGGGACGCGTGGGCGGGCCGGCCTCAGCGGCGGGCATGGAGCATGGCGCATGGCGCATGGAGCTGCGGGCGGCGGCGGGCGGCGGGCGCGTGGGACTCTGAAATGTTCAGTTTTGATTTACTTTGTTACATCGCCTTCCAAGAAGTTTCTAGAAATCTCATGAATGAAGACCCTGATGGTACTGGCCACCAGTCTTCAGACTTGCTCAGACATGCCTGAGCAGCAGGGACACGATATAGAGGCTCTAGCTAGGACTCTGGTAGCGAGCGGAACTGTGTGTGTGCATATGTATGTGAGTGTGTGTATGTGTGTGCGTGTGTGATGTACACATGGCAAGAAGTTCAAGGATGAATCATAAGTCAATTAATTAATTAGAGTCCTGTTTAAAGCTCTAATAATGAGTGGAAGCGTTAGTAGTTTGAAAAAAAGCTCTTTTGCCTTTATTATTCATTAGAAACTGGCAGTAAATAATAGGTTTGAATTTCACGGTCCTGATGCTGCTAATCAAAGCACAGGGCATTTCTTAAGATAATAAATTATTATCCCTCGCAACAGGAGCATAAAGAGAATTTGGCTTTATGAATTGTTAACTGGGACAGTAGCCTCTGTCTGGGTCAGGGGCTGATTCAGAGGCAAGAAGGCTGGCAATCACATCTCGTAACTGGAACATTCTTACAGATTGGGCCGGGCAGTTTCTTCAGTCTCACAATAGCCCACTTGCCTGGTGTCAGCTGGGTCAAGTGGCCCATGCCAGCTTAAAAACCTCCCCCCACCCATTGTTTTGGTAGTGATGGTTCATGATGTTTACCTGGAAAGAGATTTTTTTTTTTTTTTCTCGAAGCAGTGGGAGGGCTTTGCCAGTGGGACAAGAGGCTATTTTTGCAATCCTCTCTTAGTGAGTGGATGCTGGTTTTAGATTGTGCGTCCTTCCCTCCCACGCCATCTCATTTCCATCTAGTATGTCGTATTTCTCTCCCTTCTCTCCACTCCTGGCCCCCTCGATGCTTGCCTTTGGAAGGGGTTGGGGGATTTTGTGTCTTCCCCCATGTGTCTTTCTCCATATAGAAGGAAGGAAAGAAAACACCAAATTCTCATCTTTTCCTTTCACACCATAGGGGCAGAAATAACATGAGCCCTTATTTTCTGCCTTTCTTTCTTTTTCCCGATGTATCTCTTCCCCCTAGATTTGAAGCTCTTCCATGACTTCTGGTCACCTGCAGTGTGAAAGGAGGAGGCTGTTCCATTCTGCTTGACTCGGGTGTTCCTTCTCTGGGGCATCCTCCCAGCACAATGCCGCTCTCTTCGTCCCTTTAATGACTTGGCCTGCCAGCCCTATGGATGTTTCTGGGCCACAGGACCCTTGCATCTTCTTACGTTCACTTCAGTGCCTGCTTCACTCAGCACTTTGAGTATAAGGTCTTAGAACTGCCGACTAGCAATAACAGAGAAAACGTCTTTAGATAGAGCATTGCCCAACACAATCGTACTTTATAACAAAATTTTATTAGGATTAAGTCAAATTAGAAAACTTCATGCTTCAACACCATTAATTACCTGGAATGACCAGATTATACATAGCTGAGTACAAAACACTTTGTGTCCCTGGAGTCCTCGGTTTGGAAAGCAAGATCGATGCCTGGCACCACCGTGGTTACTGTTTAAGGCTTAGCAAGTGGTCAGCAAAGCTTTGGGCTGAGAAAGACATCATTCCCTACCTCCCTCAAAAGCAGACTCATCATAGCCCGGGCACCTAAGACTGGAGCCCACTTTTTCGAGTCTAATATTATAATATCTGTATTTCAAGAGAAGCCAGGCTTGAGGTATCTTTATGGCTTAAAAGGCGCAGGTCATGCAGCTGAATGGAAAGCCGTTGTATTGGTCTCTCAAGTGCCGGCTGTGAGCCACGCCTTGTAAGGGGGTCCTGGCATCCACCCCTGACCCCTCAGCGTGGCCTCCTCATCATGGGCTCTGTGGCTCTCCCCTGCCCCTGCGTGCTTACCAGCTGTGAGCGCTGGAGCCACCGGGCAGGTGGCTGGTCGGGGCTCTGAGTACAGTCTTCAGCCACGGGGAGAGCAGCCTGTGCTGCAGAACCTCATGATCCACGACCCAGAGGGGACCCACCCCCAAGCCTAGAAGGGACTCAGATGCAAGCAAGGACAGGGAGGATCACTCTTCATGTACAATATGGTATGGGGGAAAAGAAAGCTGCTTTCCCCAGAAGGGGTCCTACCAGGGGGAAAGTGGCCCTGCGTGTAACACAGAGCACACCAACTCCTTCCAAAATGGGAGCAGCGGCTTGTAAGGGATGCCAACCCTGACGCCGCAGGGGTCTTGTTAGACATCAACAGTGGGTATCGAGCCTTTATCTGACTCTGCAAATAATCCTGGGGTCATTTAGAACAAGTGGTGATGGGGGGGTCTAGGCCTTAAAAACATAAAATTTATCACTTAAAAATACCAGACATTCCCTTAGGAGCAACATTTTACTCAGAGGCTCTTTTTCTTATTTTTAAACCCTCCTTAATGAAGGGACTAAGGAGCCCTGGTGGCACAGTGGTTAAGTGCTCAGGTCAGGGGTTCGGATCCACCAGCCACTCTGAGGGAGAAAGATGTGGCAGTCTGCTTCCATAAAGATTACAGCCTTGGAAACCCTACGGGGCAGTTCTACTCTGTCCTATAGGGTCAAAATTAGTCGGAATTGACTTGAGGGCAATGGGTTTTGTTTTGGTTAATGAAGGGATTAAAATTCATAATCTAACTGAAGGGCGTGGGTAGATGGGCACAGAGAAGGAACAGCCTGCAGGCACAAAAGTATCAGTTTTGTTCTTATACCAGCTAGACTCCAGACCCTGTCCCCTCTCTGTCCTACCCAATTCATTAATAAAAATGGCTGCTGTCAAAAGTTGCATAATATAGAGGGATGACCGTAAACTCCCATTTCTCCAGGCACCAGAGGATTTACATGTGACAAGGTTTTGATTCTTTCCAGTCTATGCTCTTCAGACCTTTTCCAGCCTCTCCCCTCCATTGCCTCATCAGCTTGGCTTGGGTTCCTCCTTCGGTGAGCCTTGCGTTACTTGTGATTACATTCGCACTGCTCAGGCCAATTAATTCAGCTGGGATTGACCCGGAGTTTGCTCAAGTTTGAGTTCGTAGCCTCCCAGGCCGAGGTCCCCCTCGTAAATGTTTTCCTTGCTCGGAGTCTGGGGTGAAGCGTTGGAGTCCAGCCCCAGCCTTGCGGGAGTACTGCAGGGTGAGGAGACTTGCTCCTGGTAATTCATGGCTAGTTCGTCCTGATTGACAATGCATTCCACATCGTCCTCTTTTAGATGTTCCTGGATTATGGAGAGAGAGAGAGGTCACTTCATGATGAAGACAGAAGACAACAGCAGTCCCCTGGAGTGCAAGAAAACAGGGTGTGTGTTTTCCTTTTCTTAACTACCCTCGTCTTGTGTGGGGGCTCGTTTCCATCTAGGGCAGAAACCATCTTTTCCAACCTGTGAGCAGAGGGTAGCATGTCACTAAGTCAACATTAAGGATGTGACACATAACACAGTCCTAAGGGATCTTAATTAAGCACTCCGCTGCTACCCGAAAGGCTGGATGTTCAAACCCACTCAGTAGCTCCACTGGAGAAAGACCTGGCGATCTGTTCTTACAAAGATTACAGCCTAGAAAACCCTATGGGGCAGTTCTACTCTATCACATGGCATCACTATGAGTCAAAATCGACTTGAAGGTGTCTATCGACAACAATAACAACACAAGAGACCCCTAAGCCTATAGTAAGAGTCATTAGAGACCATGTGCTAATTAAGTGCCTTCTTGGGTTTAAAAAAAAAAAAACCAGTTGCCCCCACTCCATTGGACTCAGGAAGACCCTATATGTGTCAGAGTAGAACTGTGCTCCATATGGTTGTTTTGGAAGTAGATTGTCAGACCTTTCTTCTGAGGTGCCTCTGGGTGGTTGGACTCCAGCCTCCAACCTTTTGGTTAGCAACCGAGAGTGTGTTAACCATTTGCACTGCCTGGGGGACTCCCTCCTTTGGTTAACAGTTAAAATGGAGTTCAATGACTATTTCCTCCACTGGCTGAGGAGTTGAGAGGAGTTAGCAGAGTTCTGTGACCTCAGAGTAGCCAGTGATTCTCAGTGCTGGTTGTGTAAGAGCCCTGCATATCATCACAAAACTCTCAATATGTTTCTTGGGATGGGTGTCACAAGGCTAAAGATGGTTGGAAATCAAAGTGGATAACGGCTGAAACGAACTGAATCTGGCCAATCCAGTTTTCCTCAGACAAAAGGTCCCTTGAAGCAAAGAATTAAGGTCTCAATTCTTCTTCCATTGGCTTTGGGAAAGCCACAGGCAATTATTTGTAGAATGAGCCCTGGTTAAATGATCTTAGGCCAGGGGTTTCCAGCGTTAGCCTGTATCACAGTCATTTAGCAGTTGTTGGGTGCTGTCGAGTTGATTGCAACTCGTAGCGACTCCATGTGACACAGTAGAACTGCCCCATAGGGTTTCCTAGGCTGTCACCTTTACAGGAGCAGATCCCAGGTGTTTTGTCCTGAAGAGCAGCTGGTGAGTTCCAGCTGCCAACATTTTGGTTAGCAGTCGAGTGCTTAACCATTGCACCACCAGGGCTCCTTTTTGAGTCACCTAAAGGGTTTGTTAGAAAACAGATTGCCCAGAGTTTCTGAGGCAGGGCCTGAGAATTTGCCTTTCTAGCAAGTTTCCAAGAGATGCTGAGGCTGCTTGTCCGGGGACCCGCTTTGAGAATCACTGCCTTAGGCTGTTGCGCCCTGAACCCATCTGAGATTCATTTTTCTACATTTATGCAAGGTGGTGGCCAGCTGGACAACCTCTAAAGGCACTTCATACTGGAAGATTCTGCTCTTCTTCGATTCCCTGACACTCTGATTTGCTGGTAATGATTCTAGTTGCTTCTCTGCACTTTTTATTCCACTCCCTTGAGCTATAAAGCACAGGCCTAATATTCAAAACCTCAACACACAGCAGTTTGCGGGGAGGCCACTTTACTTCTTTTACATTTTCTAGGTTCACTTCATGGTTAAAAAATACTGGTAACGATAAAAAATTGCATTTGTAAAAGAAGAATAAGCCAACATCAGCAACAACTGAAAAGAGAAGACAAAAAGCTTCTTGGAACAGCCAATTTTAAAAATGCTTCCTCTTCCAGCTGGGAAATAACAGCCTGAGGTTCCTGAGCTTATCAATGTTCACCGAGCCTGTCCCACGTGGGACGTCTACTCACCCCGTAGGCCTGCGGACTGGTGAGCAGCCTGGAAATTGGACTGCACCATTCTGGTAACGTGGTGGTCAGTGGAGGCCCAGAATGGGTTAAAATGGGTTTCAGGTATCTGCGAGGCCTGTTAAGGAATACTTGCCAGAAGGTAGTTAGGATTTAACCTGGTTAGTTTCTCACACAGCACAAACCTTTGCCTTCCCCTTTAAATCCCTTTCTCCTTCATTTAGGTAGCAATTCAGCATGCCAAAATTGCTGTTCAAAATCTTTGCTCCACACACCTCTGCAGCCCTCCTGATGGTCTTTAATCATGAAAGGGGAAGGGTCCGGGAAACATCAGCAGGAGGTGTGCACGCTCCTCTGCCCGTCCCATCCCCCACTCAATGTCTCCTCTGTTTAGAAAAAGCATTCTTAAGACTTACCTTAAACAATAGCATAAAATATTATGTTCTCTTAAAATGGCACACATCGATTAAGCCACCAGTAATTTTGCCAAGATGCAAGAGGTATTTCATACAATGTTCAGTTATTTTAGAGCGGGGTAGTGCACATAGATTGTTTTCCAAAATACTTTATTTTCACTGTTCAACACAGTTGCTTTATACTTCATACATCAATGCATCGCTATACGAAATTATGTAAATAGGCTGGTGCCAGGTTTTTTTCCCATTGTCTAGCACCTGTCTTTCTCATCTTTTCATCCCAAAGTGCTCTAACAAGTTAAAAGAAAAACCTGTTCATCTAAAGCCATTATGTTCCCCTCCAATCTATCAGTAATGAAATCCCCGGTGGCTGCCTCGGGTTGCCTTATTTTTTATTTTTTGCTCAAAGAAAAGCAGTGGAAGTATTTCAGCATTCCATCAGAAACGACTTTTAAGCTTTATATTATTTCCTCTGCTGGAGAATATTTCACCTCATCAACTTTCTGAAAAGCTATAACAAATAGTGAAAGGGAAAGAATGGAAAGCAGTTAACACCAGCTGGCTTATGGAGATCTGCAGTCTCCCACCAAGCCCTCAGGATGGGAGAAGACCTTGGCAATGGCCCCACTGGGACCTGTCTGTCGCTGGACAACAGCACTGTGACATCCCCATGGTGCTGAGTGCGTGGGCACAGGGCGAGGATGAGCCCAGAGGGGCTGGGAATCTGCTTCACTCTGGCAACAGATCGCTCCTCACCACAGAAGTAGCAAACGGGATGCTCACGAACACAGCTAGCTCTGATGCAAGGAGAGCGAACGAAAAGATGCTTGACAGAGTCGGTAATTGCAACTGCAGGAGAAAAAATTGACTCCTCCTTTCAGACAGGCAGCTCTTGTGCCCGGTGCAGTACCAGGGAAGATATTAAAGTTCAGAGTCTGGCATTTGCTGTAACATCTTGTAATTATATCTACAAATCTGAAAGGCTCTTGATGATCTTCCATTCATTTTCATTACTGATTGTTATTTCCTTCATTTTATGGACGAAGGAACTGAGGCCTAGAGATATAATGATTTTAAATAATCCAAAGGCTCCCTTTGCTATTTGAATCCACCATCATCATCATCCCTAGGGGAAAAGAATGACAGGGGCAGAAGTATGCATTGTGACCAGCTGGGTTCTGCAGAATAAAGCACACAGACGTCATCTCAGGCGAGGCATGTGAGGACGCGTAAATGTGTAAGGGCTTATGGTCTGCATAGGTCAATGCAAAAGGCTTTTCTAGGGAGGTCAGGTGGACAAGGTCTATGTACAACGGGAGTGTAAATCAAAGAAAATCCAGCCAATTTCATTTCCAGATAGAACAGTGACAGCAGGTAAGCAACATTTGTAGAGATGTCATGTAAAAAAAAAAAAGGAAGAAGTTTGTCGAGGCTCTCAGAGTTTGAAAGAGGCTTGAGCAATTTTCATTGTTTGAGGTTCTCAGTGTACTAAAAAATACACATGCGAAATGCCAAAATAATGTTACAAAAAGAAAGCACAAATTTAGAGTTGCATAGTGAACATTTTCTTCTTTTAATTCCGATGATGTATGTCTGACTCTGTGTGTAATGTTATTCGAAAACTTAAAGGCTAAATTTACAGCATTTTGTGAGTGTGAGTCCCCATCTCAATGGGTTCTGAGATTTTGACTCAGAATACTTGGACATAAATGCCAGCTCTTCCACTTTACAGATTATATGACTTGTGGTCTAGTTATTTACCCCTCTGACCCTCAAGTATTGTTGTAAATATTAACTGAAATAATATATGTAGAAGTCGTTTGTAAACTTTTATGTGATATTCAAATGCTACCTCTCTCTCTATCATCTCTCTAGCTATCATCTCTCTAACTCTCTATCTCCATCTATCTCTCTATCATGTATCTATCTATCTATTTATCATCTATCCATCCATCCATCCATCCATCCGTCTACCTATCTTTTCAGAGCAATGTTTTCTGGAGAAACTAGTATCTCCATCATTGTTCAAATAATGGTGGAAAAACAATACTGAGGTGAGAGAATGACACTTCAGGCATTTGGTGTAGTTTCAGGACTCATGCTATTTAGTGGGTGGAAAATCTATGCTTATCCTACATCAAAAATAGCTAATTGGGTTAAAAACTGTTGTATGAGGAGCTAGCATGAGGTGGTAGGGAGAATTTATAAGACTCTTTGGGAAGCATATGATTCAGTTTTGGCTGTTCTGTATCTCTGTAGCTGTGAGTCAAAGGAAGGGGGTGTAACCCTGTGGTCGTGAATGGAATGGGCAAGGGAGGTACTGTCAATGGCCATGGTAAATGTGGGGGCAAAGTCTATGTTCTCCAACACCTTGGTCTGCCCAGTGCTTGCCATATAGTATGTGTTCAATGGATTTTAAAAATATTTTTACATGTTTAATTAATACGTTTGAAAATAGTCTTATCTTAGTGTTCAGAATTAATTTCTACATTTCTACCTTTAATCACCTCAAATAAACAAATGAATGAGCACTGGGGTGGCCAAGGCTGAGGCTGGCAGAATCATCCTGTCCACTTGGTTCCTTTGTGTCTCTTCTATAGTGGCTGCTTTTTGGC
>NW_004444068.1:1103178-1105310 GCF_000243295.1 Trichechus manatus latirostris | reverse complement strand
TATAGGAAAATATAATGATTGGGGGCATTGGCTGTTCAGTGGTAGAATTCTTACCTTTCCCGTGGGAGACCTGGTTTGATTCCTGGACACTACACCTCAAGCACAGCCACCACCCCTCTGTCAGTGGAGGCTTGTGTGTTTCTATGATGCTAACAGATTTCAGTGGAGCTTCCAGACTAAGACAGAAATCAGCCAATGAAAACCCTATGGATCATAGCCAATTGATCCCTTGTGCACAGGGTCGCTATGAGTCAGGGGTGGACTCAGTAGCAGCCAACAACAACAACATGAGTAATGGAATAAGATTTTGAGTAACTGAGCCAGAGAAGAATGAAGAGGGCAGATTATAGCTGATAAATGAGGTTTTCCTGAGAATAAAATGATGTAAGATATTAAAAACTAACCCAAAATGGCTCAAAGACCTAAATGTTAAACCTAAAACTATAAAGTTCTTGGAAGAAAATATACAGACAAAACTATGGGACCTAATTTAAAAAAAAAAAAAAAACCACTAACAAACACAACTATAAATGCATGAAAAGCAGAAGACAAATTAGATAACTGGGATCGCATAAAAATTAAATACTTATGCTCATCAAAAGACTTTATAGAAGTAAAAAGGCAAAAAATCTTCAGGAATGACATATCCATAAGGGTCTAATCTCTAAAATATGTAGAAAACTTCAACAACTCAACAACAACAACAAAAAAAGACCAACAACCTAATTCAAAAATGGGCAATGGACATGAACAGACACTTCACCAAAGCGGACATTCAAGTGGCCAGCAAACACATGAAAAGATGCTTGTAATCAGTAGCCATTAGAGAGATACAAATCAAAACTACAATGAGATACCATCTCACCCCTGCTAAAATGGCAATGATAAAAACAAAAACAAAAAACCTCAGAATACAACAAATGCTGGTGAGGATGTGGGGAGACTGGAACCCTAATTCACTGCTGGTAGGATTGTAAAATGGTACAACCACTATGGAAAATAGTATGGCGCTTCCTCAAAAAACTAGAAATAAAACTACGTTATAATCCATAGCAATCCTAGAGGGTATATTCCCTAGAGATCTATTGGAAGAAACATGAACAGACATATGCACACCTATGTTCATTGCAGCACTATTCCCAATAGCAAAAAGATGGAAACAACCTAAGAGCCCATCAATGGATGAATGGATAAACACAATGTGGTACGTACATACAATGCAGCCATAAAGAATACTGATGAGTTCTCGAAACATGGATGAATCTGAAGGACATTATGCTGAGTGAAATAATTCAATCACAAAAGGACAAATATTGTATAATCTCACTTTTATAAAAAGATTAGAATAGGTATACATACAGAAACCAACGTTCGTTGGTGGTTACCAGGGATGGGAGGGGGAGGGAGGGAGAATCATTCTCTAGATAGTAGACATGTGTTATTTTTGGTGATTTGATAGGTAACGCTGAATGTGGGTGACGTGTGCGCAGCTTGACCAAGGTAAATGATATCACTAAGAAGTACACAAGAATAACAGATGCTTTTAGTAAATGCTATAACATATACAATTTTGCAACAACAACCAAAAAATATATGTAGGTATGTATGCATATATGTGTATAGATAGGTACATGTATGTATATATGTGTGCAGGTATAGGTGTATCTACATGCATATGTATATACATGTATATTATATATCCATATATATAATAGGAGCCCTGTTGGCAGAGTGGTTAAGCATTCTGTTGCTAACCAAAAGGTCGGCAGTTCGAATCTGCCAGCCGCTCCTTGGAAACCCTGTGGGGCAGTTCTACTCTGTCCTACAGGGTCGCTAGGAGTCAGAATCGACAGCAACTGGTTTGGTTTGGGTTTTACATATATATAATAAAGCACATGGTAACATAGTTAACGGATACATCTTAGACATAACTAAAAACTTTGCTTGAGTGGTTTACTGGGTTTGAAGGCTTAGGATCATAGTCTCGTGGGACAGCTCAGTCAGTTGGCATAATATGGTTGATAAAGTCTATGTTCTACATCCTAATTTGGTGAGTAGTGTCTGGGGTCTTAAAAGCTTGCAAGCAGCCATCTAAGATAAAACTATTGGTCTCTACTCATCCAGAGCAAAAG
>NW_004444068.1:1098203-1102762 GCF_000243295.1 Trichechus manatus latirostris | reverse complement strand
ATGCCATAAAATAAAGGTGGTTAAAAATAATCTTTTATTTCATTCGCTCACTCATTCATTTGTTGCTTCATTCACTCACTTTTTTTTTTAATGTGCCAAACTAGTGAGTGACAGAGACCAGGCACTCACATTAGGAAATTAACAATTACGTTACAGAATGGAAAGCTTCTTGTCTCTAGAGTGTGATCTCTTTGAGGGCAGGGCTGTCCCCTTCACCTGGATATAGTACTTGGCCCATTTTAGTTGCTCAGGAAATAGTTGTTGAATTAATAAAGACAATAGGCTCAGAGAGGTAAATAAATTGCTCAATGCAATCCAGCCAGTTAGTGGCAGAGATGGGCCCTTGAACAGGGACTCTTCCATCACACCAGGCCTCCTTCTGTTACAGAGATTCTCAGTAACAAGACTTCCCCAATCGGTAACTGATTTGGAATTGGGGAATTAGTGGCTTTCTGAGTTCCTCATTGCTGAGAAAGCTCTCTAAAGTGGCTGGATCTCCAGGGTTACCTGAATTATTAAAAAAGAAAAAAATTCTTTTGATGTAAATAAAACAAGACCTAAAATAACACATTTTGCAAAATGTGTTATTTTTCTCATCAGGTTCTAGTATGTTTGGGGAGGGAGAGTCCCCATCGGGTATTTTTGGTATGGCTAGTTTTGCTTCTCTAATAAGCTTAGTTTTGCTTCTCTAATAAGCTAGAAATGTGTTGAGACAGAATGTTAAACTCTGAGGAAAAAACCAAAAACAATGACTTTTCTCATTTTAAAGGGCTTAGTTTGGGAATAGCAGTGCGGTTCAGGAGATGTAAGTACAAGCAGGAACTCTGCTCGGAATTTAACATGGGTGGAATTGGAAAGACAATTAGCAGACGCTTTTTCTCCTTTGGCCTGAGCTATCTGCAGGTCCGGAGTTAAATATAGTGCTAAACTGAACTACAATCCAAAATTTGATTTTTCTCTCTCTCTCTTGTTAGTTTTTGTTTAGATTATTTTAAAAAATCATGTTTTGTCCATTGTAAGTTGCCAAAACCAGTGGGTGCATAGCTTGCCCATGACTGTGCCTCAGACGATGCAGTCCTGCCTAGGTGGTGAGAAGCAAGAACCCCAAGCAAAGGTCCAGCTCCACAAGGTCCAGCTTCGAGGGGGCAGAGCTCCATTGGCCCTCTTTTAAGAGTCTTTGATTTGAGAGTCTTGTGGAGTTATGTTCTACCTTGGTTTTCTCTAAACTTGCCTGATGATGAAGCTCTTCTCAGGCGTTTGTTAAAAATAACAGATTTATAGGTCACTTCCTGGAGATTCTGATTCAGCAAGACCTGGACTCTGTATTCTTAACAAGTGCTCTTGATGACTCAGATGGTCAGACAAGTTTGGAATACAATGGTGTCTCTCCAGAGCACTTTCCTCCATACGAGATTCAAATCTCAAATGAGAAGACAAACATGGTCTTTCTATGTCTATAAAGCTATCGTTTTTTAGAGTAAGGCCAAGTATGTCAAAAAACCCAAAGCCCACTGCCATCAAGCTGATTCCCACTCAGGGATCCCACAGGATTTCCAAGGCTGTAAATCTCTAGGGAAGCAGACTGCCACATCTTTCTCCCATTGAACCACAGACCTTTCAGTTAGCAGTCGATCGCTTTAACCACTGCGCCACTAGGGCTCCTTGAGGATAGGTATAAAGGAAGCTCATTTGGCCCAGAAGCCAGACCTATCTAATGGCCTCTACGAATTGTTTTATCTCGTTTGTGGGATGGGTAAGATGCTCAGGCTCAAGAGGATGAAGACTTGATGACGTTACACCTGGGAATGGATTAATGAAGAGCACATTTCAGCTTTCGTAGGAAGACTTTGTGCTTGTCGGGAGCGTTTGTATGTATTTGTATGTATACGCTTGACAAATGATCTTGTTACAAGGATAAAATGCTTATCAGTACACAGCTGTGTCAAGAAAGGAAGCACATTTATCTTTGAGTAGCGTTTTCGGGAATACTCCTCACCCCCACATCTTTTCATTTATAAAGCATTTTCATACATCTCATTTTATCTTTACAACCATAGGGTGGGTACTGTATTCCCATTTTATAGATAAAAAATGTGTAAACAGAGGGTGTTTCAGTACTCTTTTAATCTATTCTTCATTTCCAGGGCACTTTTTAGCTTCCTGTGCCAGCTTGCCACCAGGGAAGTCAAGGATCAATGCCAGGTGTGTGTGTGGGGGGGGGGGTGGCAAGAACAACCTTGGAGTGGAAGCCAACCTTGCCCTCCAAGCCCATACATTCCTGTAGCATAATCAGGTCCCATTTGCTATTGAGTTACTGAGTCCCCACACTGCTATTTCCACAGCATCCATGAAAGAAGCTACCAGAGGGCACCCCAGATTTTACACGCTCCATCACTCTTTGATTCCAATGTACAAGCCACACCCCTTATGCTTGTTTCCCAGGAAATGTAGCCTAACAAGTTGACTTTGTTCTCCTGCTTCCCTTTGGATATGTTAGTTTCTGCAGTTAGACATTCGCCATCTTGCCTTCTTGGTTGAGTACATGATGAACCATTCTGTTGAGCTGGTGTCTAGGATTCAGGTCAGAGGACAGACTTAGAACCCCATCAAAGAGCCTTCTTCTCTAAGCTGTTTAATCCCATCATCCTCTCTGGCTTGAGGGAGGAATTCCAGCTCTCCACCAGGCACTTGAAGAGAACATGGCTGGGTGTGGGATCCTGCCTTTGCAGCAATCACTCTGTTTCAAAGAAAAGCTATCAAGATGGCACCTTCTCCTAGGCTGTCCATGAAGTTTTGATTTAAAAAAAAAAAGGAAAGGAAGAAAAGTCTAGTTTACTCTTAATGAGGTTTTGCTGTCCTTCACACACACACACACACACATACACACACACATGTGGACATATGTTCCTTTGGTTGATAATCCTAACCTGTGCCATCTTAAAGGAAATCGCCCCAGGCAACAGCAGCAGGGTCAGAAAGGAAGCAGTAAATGCCCAGGTGGATTTATTTTGAGAGCTTACATGGGGGCCCTGCTGCTCCAGCCCCTTCAGTCCTCCTTACTAGGAGCCTTCACTCACTCCCATTAGAGAAGACAGTCCTCCTCTACCCCCTGCCCCAACTCCAGTTTCAGGTATATTTTTCAAATTGGCTCAGGGAATGTTGTTGTTGTTGTCAGCTGCTGTCGAGTTGACTCTGACTCATGGTGACCTATGTACAACAGAACAAAACATTGCCTGGTCCTGCTTCATCTTCACAATTACCAGCTCATGTTCAAGTCCACTGTTTTTTTATGGCTATTGTGCCAATCCATCTCCCCGAGGTCTCCCACATGCTTGTTGGCCTTCTATTTCGCCAAACATGATGCTCTTCTCTAGCTAGTGATCCCTCCTGATGACAGCTAGCAAGGACAATGTTCTGTTGTGATCCACAGGGTTTTTATTGGCTAATGTCAGAGTTACATCTCCAGGCCTTTCTTCCTAGTCTGTATTAGTCTGGAAGCTCTGCTGAAACCTGTCTACCATGGGTGACCCTGCTGGTATTTGAAATACCAGTGGCATAGCTTCCAGCATCATAACAGCATGCAGGTCACCATAGTATGAGAAACTGACAGATGGGTGGTGGGCCCAGGGAAAACCAAACCAAACTGTTGTTATTGAGTTGATTCTGACTCATGGCAAACCCATGTGTGTCAAAGTAGAACTGCACTCCGTAGGGTTTTCAGTGGCTTTACTCTTATAGCAGTAGATCACCAGGTCTTTTTTCTGTGGTGCTGCTAGGTAAACTTGAACTGCCAACCTTTCAGTTAGTAGCCTAGCACAAACCATTTGCACTACCCAGGGACTTGGCCCAGGAATACCTATTGGCTATTCAGGGGACCTTCTAGCCTCAGGTCCATCAGACACTAGCCAATTGCTTTGTGTATCCTCCTGCACAGACACGGTGCTATTGGTGATTTGTCTCCATCCACTTGTAATACGGAGTTTGTGGGGATGCCTCGTCTCTAGTTTGGTGCAAATGTCTCCATGGTTTTTAGGTTTTGTTATCTACTTTCTCTGCCTGTTTTTATGTAGGGATTTGGAGAGATTGAAAGGCTATGCTGTTGACACCACTACCATCTCCCCAGAATCCCCCAGGAACTGTATTTTATTTGATCTTCTCCTCTTGGTGATTAGTAAGTGTCTAGCACATTACTAAGAAAAGGGAATGTGGTCTAGTTAGATTTTTAAATTGCACTCTTAGTGTGAGTTGCCTATGCTGGCTAGGAACTTGCCATAATTTGAACAGTGTAGTTTAGAGTTATAAAAATTAACTTACTATACCACAGCCAGGATGCCAGGTGAGTCTGAAGACATCTGGAGCCAAGGTTCTTGACCTTTGTTGGCCATGGACTTGACTTGCATCTCTGCAAAAATGCCCTTGTGCTTATCATTTGCAGGCAATCTCCCGTGGCATTTTAGAGAGTTCCCAGATGGGCTTGAAACCTATCCATGCTCCTCTAGAGGCCTGGAGTTAGGAAACTCTGGTCAGGAGTGATTAAGTATTAAGAATGAGGGCCGACT
>NW_004444068.1:1094814-1096597 GCF_000243295.1 Trichechus manatus latirostris | reverse complement strand
ACTTACAGCAGTGACTTCATAGAGGAAAGGATTAAGAGAGATAAAAATAGATATAATTTTTAGCACAGTTCCAGGCACACAATAAGGACTCAGTAACTGTTAGTTAATATTTTATTTTTTCACTGTGTCCCTTGAGGAGTTATAAGTATTAGAAATATATTTCAAATATCCCCAAGTCAGTTTACTCTTGTCCACCCACCACATGGCCTGCAGACTTCATAATATTTCTTCTGCTGGAGGCCTGAGAAAGATATTGCAGAGTTTATCCCAGAAGGCTTCCTTCCCATTTTTGGAGCCTAACATGGAGGAGCCAAGGGAGGCACTGCCCATTGTTTCATGACTCATGTTGCAGTTTCTCAGCAGGATTTCAACCAAGAACTTACATTGTGAGGGTCCTCACAGAAACGATCTGCGTCTCCACAGAAATGAGGTGTGTACTCGGGGTCAGTGTTTTCATACTGGACATCAGGTTTTGGTGTCACCTTACAGCAGCCCTTTCTGCTCTTCAGGTTTGTTTCTCAAAGTCCTGGTTGTCCTTGAGGCTGCCCTCTAACCTTCCCAGAGTCTACGGACATCTTCTCTTCCTGACTACTTACCAAA
Organism: Trichechus manatus latirostris; assembly: GCF_000243295.1. Lineage (NCBI taxonomy): Eukaryota > Metazoa > Chordata > Mammalia > Sirenia > Trichechidae > Trichechus > Trichechus manatus. The sequence continues at coordinate 1,095,997 of NW_004444068.1, read as the reverse complement.
TACCTCAATAGAACACATGACCTGAGGCTCTTTGAGGAAAACAAATACGAACATAGACACGTTTGCACGTGCGTGCACAACACACACAACTCACTGAGTTTGTTACGGGAATCAAGGTATGTGACATTGGGTTCAGGAGGCATTAAAAAGTGTGTTTTCTTTGACTGAGCAGACACAGAGGATACCCTTTGTTGTTACAGGGTCATATGTCATGAATAATCTCATTCTCCTCTCCAGGAACATTTTTCTCTCAGATGTGGTCACTTTCAAACTTTTTTTTTTCTTTCTATTTCATTTTTTTAAAATGCTGATCCTGAGTTACTGAAATGATTCCATGACCCATTATGGGAAACCACCAACAGTTTTCAAATCATTTCTCCAAAGCATCTGCCAAATCTATAGCTTTCTGGGATTGGTTGACTAGAGAGGAATAAGTGGTTGTGTGACTAGGGACCTAGTGAGTCAGGGTGCAATTGCTTTGGTAGGGAAAGCACCAGGGACAAGTTCCAAAGCTGACTGAATAGTGAACTTATTCTTTCTATAGGAGTTTGCCTCTTAGATATCTATGGATTTAGATTCAGGCCTCATGTATCTTGTGCTTTCTCAATAGGCCTACGTGCATTGAGAACCCAGATTACAAAGTGTACCCTGTGCATTATTAAAAGAAACTGTACGGTGCAATCAGAGGCCTATATCACGGAAGCATCCTTGGCTCAGAATACTTGAACTCCACTGCCCTGCATTGATCTGGCCCCACTTATCTTTCCATCCTTATTCTCCTACTCTTTCATAAGCCTTCGTTTCAGACTAATGGAATCAAGCACTGATTTGTGTTTATGTTTCACTGTCTACATGGGCCTTTGCCTATGCTGTTCCCTCTACTTGAAGAGCGTTTTCCTTCGCCTTGACACTTGGAAATCTTAAATCTATTCAGAGACAGCTTAACTGTCATTGCCTTTGAAATCCCACTGATCTTCTATTAACCCCTCTCCTGGGTCTTGCCACTCTCTACCTTGCATTATAATTATGAAAATACATTTCTTTTCCTCATATCCCATCTTGAACTAGAGCTGCTTCTCTTTTAGCTTTTTGATCTTGGAGTTACATATCAAAATTCATCCAAATAAAGGGTTACTATGCAGCAGCAGCAGCAACAACAACACGTACCCAAAAGTTAGAAAAT
>NW_004444068.1:1092319-1094184 GCF_000243295.1 Trichechus manatus latirostris | reverse complement strand
ACATAATCCTAATAGATACATGGCTCAGTGCAAAAAGTACCTCTTCTTTGCAGCCTTCCCTGCACCCCACAGAGATGAATTTCTTCCCTGAAGCTCTCGTAGGCCTTCATTTAGACCTCTCTGATTAAACATATCAGAATTCCTTGAGTCTGCATCTGGGCTACTGTTGGACTGTGAGCTCCCTGAGGGAAGAACATCGCCTCATTTCCCCTTGTATCTGCGCTGTGTAAAGCCCGGTTGCCGGAAATGAGTCCCCTCCATCCATGTTTGTTTTATTGAATTGACACCTGAAAGGGATTTAGGGTTTTTGTTAACGCGCAAGTTCTTTTGGGAAGGGTATTATCTGAAAGCTGCACCTTATTTGGGATTTAGCTGGCAGGCAATAAAGCCTTGAGAAATGACACTGGGTGGGGTGGGAGGATGGCGAGATGGGCCGGCCACTGCAAGGACAGGTGGAGAAAACTGCTGCCGTGGATTTCAGCCCATCCGGAATTCCCTAGGGTGGCTCTTGTGTGCTGTTAGGCTTTCTTGGACACAAAACCTCACTCCCCCTGGCAAGCCCTGAGAGGAGGCTGACTGCATTAGTAATGCTTTACATTGCCCCCACCTCTCTAAGAGGCAGAGCTTCTCTCCTGAGACTGGGTATCACAGATAACTGGCTCCTTGGTCATACCTACGAGGCCCTCCTACTGGCCCCAACCCTGTCCCCATCTGTCCCCCCAAACCACTTTGGAAGGGTCCATCACTCTTGAGTTGCAAGATTAAATGAATGCATGTTTGGATAAGATGCTTTTGGGCCCAAGATCAAAGTCTTCACTGCTCAGGGTCCAGACCCCTTTCAGAGTGAGTATAAAACCTGCCTTCCCCTTTGAATGAATTATGGGAGCAAAAGGAGAGGGCGTACCGCCCACATCCACCTATGAACGCATTTTCTCAGTAGTACAGCTCAGATGGCGTCCTCAGAAACTGATGCGCTGAGAAAATGGGAAGCCACACTTTCTATCAAAACTACTCAAAAATTTTATTGGCACGAATGAATATGATCCTTTGGCTAAATAAAACCACGAGGCAGCAAAGTAAACCATGTCTCGTGATATGGTTATTCTCTTCTTGTAAAAATAATAAAAAATGTTCTGGTAGGTTTGCTGGGTATGTTTGTGTGTTCACTGTAATAAACAGTTCCAGGCCCTTTTTTCTGAGTTACAGATCTAGGCTTAAGCCAAAAGTTTCCCACCAGTGGCAGGAGCTGTCCCTCTTGTCACAGAAAAGAAAGAGAAAGCACCAAGTAGTTACACAATTTCACTCCCCTAAATCAAACCTTACATTTGCCATGATTATTTACCATCGCTTTGTAATTGTGAGCAGACAGCTGAGTGGAGCTGGAAGTCTATTCATTCTTTAAAGTGACATAAAGTGGCACTTGGATTCCCAAATGATAATTGTTCTTTTCTCCTTGTTAATATCCAACTGCTCTTAGTAGTTCTGCGAAAGAAGATTCATTTATTACCAGCTCCAGAAATTTCTGTGGGATTTAGTTCTTGGCCTCTTTTTGAAACTCAATTTGAAATCACCCTCAGGAATTAGGAAGGCTGAATTGATTGTGACCTTCAGTCAGAATTCGTCTCTAAATATTTTGGCAGGATAGAGAACTTCTCTCATTTACATCCCTCTACTCCCGAGCAGTAGTCATAGGTGAGAAGTATTGGCAGTTTCTCAGAAATATGATTAGCTTGAGGACATTTCCAGTTCAACTTGAATCTTAGGGAACTGGAACTTGATAAGGAAACTGGATCTTAGGAGAGTTCCACCTCACCCAAATAGGACCTTGGCACCTGGACAATCTCTTAATCATTTAAACACTGCTT
>NW_004444068.1:1089467-1091384 GCF_000243295.1 Trichechus manatus latirostris | reverse complement strand
TACTGTAAAAAAATGTGGAAATGGCAAATGTTTTGTTACATATATATTTACCACAATAAAAAAAAATCTTTAATCCTGGAAGTTTTATCAGTATCTCTATTTTATGGAGAGGAAGCAGGCAGGCGAAGGAGCTAGCCCGTGGCCACATAGCCTGGAAGTGGTGAAGCTGAGCTTGAGCTCAGACTGCTGGACTGATCTAATTCCCCCTCTCTGTGACTCTGGAGCTCAGAACAGCATGATCACATCTCCAGACTCTGAAAGAGTCAGCAGAGGCACCTCTTAGAGAAGACCTTCACTTTCCTGCATACTCTGAGGCTGCTTAGGCATCATTCACACCTGAAGCCACCAACCCAACAGGTGACCGTAACCCAGGAACTTTGTGGCATGATTCATGGGACTTAGGCTGGGAGAAGAACTACCCAGTGTTTGGTATGAAAAGATTTGCCATGGGAGTTGACTAGAAGTGTCCACTGCAATGATGGGAGTTTTAATATTTTGTTCCATGTGTCCTCTAGTTCCTTGAGGGAAAAGAAGAGAAGGAGAGGAAAACTGGGACACCATGGAAGAAGAACTGAGATCTCTCACCTCTTCTTTTCTCTCTATCAAAGTTTTGGGGTCATCTTCATGAGCTGTGATTTTTTGAGCATTTTAGATACTGAACACATAGTTGAAGAAATAAAAGATGTGGCTTATAACCCAGAACCCAGGAGAGATAGGAATCTAGAGGTTAGTAATGTACCCAGAACTGAAAAATTCTCTTTCAACCAACAAAAGAGAGGTCAATGACATTTAAAAGTTGGTAATTTTGGCAGTTGGAATGATCATATTCCATATGCCATCTGCTGACTTAACATTGGTTGTTATAATTTTCTCCTAATTGAGCTTTTTCTCCCCTATTACTGGTTTTAAGGGGCCCTGGTGGCACAGTGGTTAAGAGCTTGGCCGCTAACCGAAAGGTCAGCAGTTCGAATCTACCAGCTGCTCCTTAGAAACACTATGGGGCAGTTCTACTCTGTCCTATAGAGTTGCTATGAGTTGGAATCAACTCGACACCAATGGGACTGGTTTTAAGAATCTTTGCAAAGGGGCATGTTTATATGTATTGGAGGTAGTACTGGTAGGGAAGGGGTGAGGGTCTTGATAACCTTTCCCAGGACCTGCCTAAGAGCTACAGCAAGACCCAGGGCCCATGTGGACAGTACTGATGACACAGAGCCTCTATGACCTTCCTGAGGATGTGAAGAAGGCCAGGCCAAGCATGCCAGGACTCCTCCTACTGGCTTCACAGGGCTCCTTGATGCCAAGGCATTCTCAGTACAGGTGGTGCCCAAGGACCCTGCTGATCACTGACTTTACTGCCTGGTGACGTCCCCTTCCAGCTGCCACCCCAGCTGGGGCCTCAGGGCGTGTTCTTGCTCCGGCTCAGCCTGCACCGTTTTGTACTGTGGAGTAATTCTCTTTTTCTTCCACTGATTCCTCCCAGTCGAGGGATACAGCTCTATATCTAACTGGATCTGGCAATCACACCAGGTATCAATGACTGCTGATAACCATCAGAATGGTTCCTTGGGTGTTTCCACTAGGAAGCAAGTAACTCAGACTAACCTCAAACTCTTTAGAATAACACTTCATAGTGCCTGATGGACTGTGAGAACTGGTGCCAATGCAGGTCACCTTTGAGTCACTGTAGCCCATGTTAACAGACATCTTAAAGCAAAATGAGGCTCCCCTATCTTTGCATCTCACAAGGCATGTGTCAGGAAATTCCCCATCTCCCAGGCCCTCTCTGTCCTGGTACCTGGGCTGGCATGGGATGGAGGAAAACTGCTTGCGAGCGGCGGGGGCCCAAGAATGTCCAGCAAGGCAGCTGTAGGTGGGCAGTTAAGCATCAACTGGAAAGAGGTGTGATTTAAGGGA
>NW_004444068.1:1088519-1089367 GCF_000243295.1 Trichechus manatus latirostris | reverse complement strand
GCAGTTCTAATCCACCAGGCTTTCCTTTGAAACCCTTTGGGGCAGTTCTACTCTGTCCTATTGGGTCGCTTTGAGTTGGAATCAACTTGACGGCAGCGGATTTGGTTTTTGGTTTTATTGCAGCTGTTATTGTCTCTCCTAAAATGTGACCCAGCTAGAACTGGACTCACAAGTACACATCAACTGGGTCCTGAGGTATAAAGACAATAGCTAGGACAATCTTGGAAAACATCTTTTAGGGAAACATTCACATAAACAAATTATGATATACAGCACAAAAGACCCACATACTTTCCACTCCTATGTTTTTCTGTTAGCATTTAGTGAATAGAAGATTTGTTGGACCAATGAAGACCTTCCTGACTCTTGTTACTGAAACCTGTACCAATGATTATTAAGAAAGACAATTCAAAATGTAGAATCCCAGTGATTTAGCAGTTTTTAGCCAATCTGTGAAAAAATGATGCTTTCAGTGGTTTTGCCCGTTTGTTATGTTTACACTCGTGATTCTGCAGTGTTTCTCTAACTCAGACAGACATGGCTCTGGCAGCACGCTTGTCCGGTTCCTACTTTTGCCTCTTTTGAATATATGCTGAATAAAACCTTTCTTTTTGATTTACTAAACCTTGTGATGTTTGTACCCGATAACAGGTGGTAAAGCTGATAATATTTTCTATTCTGTGCTTAACTTTGGTTTAGTGAGTTCACAACTTGGGCAAACATTTTTTGCTTTTCCAATTTAGAAACTTGCTAATAAACTGAACTATGATTTATTTGATGACTTAAAAAATAGGCTTTTTAAGGGAGTAGATATCAAAAAGGTGCTGCGAGCTAGAAAGAAAAAAAAA
>NW_004444068.1:1085709-1086893 GCF_000243295.1 Trichechus manatus latirostris | reverse complement strand
ACAGAATCCAAGACCGTAAAGCCAAAAATGGTCAGACAATCAAGTAGAGGATTTCAAACCACCTTGGAAGATCCAAGGGCTACCATGGCAAGTTAAAGCTCCCGTCCTCTTTGGCCAAAAGCAAAACAAATTCCCTTGCCACCGCCCTCTTCTGACCTGCACGATGGGCCAGGGGTATGTAGTAGGCAGGGAAGCAGTGGCAAGTGAATGGACCCAGCAGGTGGATGGCTCAGGGCGTGGTGAATGGCTACTAGAGTGTTTCACCTGCGGACTTTTAAGTCTGCCTTAGCCCGTGGAGGGACTGTGACCACTGACAACTGCTGGTCCCCTCAGCCAGGCCATTAGTGGTAGCACAGGCTAGAAGCAGGGGGCTTTGTGCTCAGGGTAAGCGGGGAGGTAAACTTAGTGTCTACACCACTCTGTTGTGTAGCTAAACAGAGGAGCTTGGCATTCGAGGCTCAATTCACTGCCTCCCAAACAACAGCAGTCAGTGAGACGTCGTGCCAGTAACAAGGCTGCCCCAGTACACTTTGACTTGGCTTTTTGTTTCATTCAGTTTCCAGACTGTTTCTGAATCGTTTGTTTTAAATGTCCCTTTGTTGTAATTTACCCTTTAAGCCCTGGAGCTCTAGAAAAAAGGCCAAGGACTCTTGGAGACACAGCATGGGCACCTCAAATTTGTCCTGACCAAAACTGAACTCATTGTCTCCTCCTGCCCCTAGACCTGTTCCTTACCCTACGCTACATGTCTCATTGAAGGTGCCATCATCCACTTTCTTGCTCAGGCTAGAACCTTGGGTGTGACCTTCAACTCTTTCCTCTCCTTTCCCCACTACAGTCAATCAATCACCAGGTTCTGTTGATTCCACATGTCTAAGACCTCCTGATCCATCCATCCACTTCCTTCCAAACCACAGCTACTGACCTCACCCAGGTTGCCTGCACCTCTCCCCTAGGTGGCTGCAGCTGCCTCCTCAGTGGTCTAGGGGCTCTCCTGCCCTGCTCCAATGCACTGCTCCACCTCCATACAGCCAGAGTGGTTCTTCCACAATGTAGACCAGGTCATGGCCCTTCCCTGCGTACAACCCTGTCAAAGACTTTCTGCGGCCCTTAGGAGTCTAAACTCCTTAGCCTGGTACAACTGGACTCTTTGTGACCTGGCTTCTACCTACTGTAACTACATG
>NW_004444068.1:1082608-1085609 GCF_000243295.1 Trichechus manatus latirostris | reverse complement strand
TGCCTCCTCAGTGGTCTAGCGGCTCTCCTGCCCTGCTCCAATGCACTGCTCCACCTCCATACAGCCAGAGTGGTTCTTCCACAATGTAGACCAGGTCATGGCCCTTCCCTGCGTACAACCCTGTCAAAGACTTTCTGCGGCCCTTAGGAGTCTAAACTCCTTAGCCTGGTACAACTGGACTCTTTGTGACCTGGCTTCTACCTACTGTAACTACATGTGCTGTGTCTTTTCTTCTTCCATTCTTTGCCCCTGCTATTCCCTCTATGTGCTGACTCCATCACTGTCCCTGTCTACTTCCTCCTCAGTTATTCAGGACTCCAAGAAGATTCCCCTGACCTTCCCTTCTCTGGGCTTTCACAGCCTGAATCCATTATAACTAAGAGAATCATGTAATGTATTTTCACATTTGAAACACTTAATGAGGGTGAAAGGGGACTTTGTGAATATTACGCAGGGACAACAGGTGTAAACTAGGACTGTCCCAGGCAGACCAGGGTTTATGGTCATCCTAATCATGGCATTTATCACACCCTTGAAATTGTTTGTTAACTGTCCAGCTCCTCTGCCCCCTCGCCACTCCCAGCAGACCTGAAGTTCCTTGATGAGAGAAAATGCCTAAGTTTTAATGTAGTTTCTTCCATAGTAGGTGCTAAATAAATATCTGTTAAATAAATAAATGAAGGGATGAATATGATTGGAAAAAAAATAGGAGTCTGGTCATATGGTTTCAGATTCCAGTGTCCAATGGGAAGCCATCTCCCCCAAGCCTCGCCTACAGACTTTGATGTCTCATGGAGCTAGGTCTTTCTCTGCCACCCCTCAGTCATCACAAATAGCAAAGAAAAGGGATGTACCATATTGCTTCACTGACACCCTCAAATTCTGAATTCCAAAGCACATCTGGCTGAAACGAAGCAGAGCATGGGTCCCAAAGTGTGTTCCCTGGCAGACAAGAACCTTAGGAGGGTGACAGAAGTTACACGATACGTGATGGCTCCAAATAAGTCATGAAAATTAAGCATATTTTCTTATTGCTAAGACCTTTCTAAATACCGTAAAGTAAGCATTGTTTCTCAAATTAGATAGCCACAGAACCTACCCTTTCTACCTCCTCCATCTCCCAGACTTCATGTTCCACAGAACCTACTTTGAAAATCAATAAAATCATGCTGCCCAGACATCTACGTGTAGGTGAAAGTGTTGAGTCCTTCAAGGATAGGGCCATGCTTTATTTCTCTCTCCAATGCCTAGTCTAGGACCTGGCACACAGTCGATGCTCAAAAAATGTTTGTTGGATGTGGATTGGAATGTGGTGTGTTACGGATTGAATTATGTTCCCCCAAGAGATATGCGCAAGTCCTAACCCCTGTACCTGTGAGCTTGACCCTGTTTGGAAATAGGGTTTTTCTTTTGTTATGTTAATGAGGCCATGCCAGAGTAGGGTGGGTCTTAAACCTAATTCCGTCTGAATGTTGTCTTAATAAAAGGGAAAACAGAGACAGAGAGAGACACGCACAGGGGAAGAAGCCAAGTGAGGATTCATCTACAAGTCAAGGAACGCCAAGGAATTCCTGGGGCTACTGACAAGGAAGGACCCTCCCCTACAGCTGATGCCCTGATTTGGACTTCTAGCCTCCAAAACTGTAAGAAAATAAATTTCCGCTCTTTAAAGCCACCTGCTTGTGGTATTTTTGTTATGCTAACACAAGGAAACTAAGCCACTGTGCATTCAACTGAGGGCAGAAGACCTTGGGGGTAGGGAAAGTCACATAACCTTGCCAGGCCAGCGGTTGCCTAGAAATGACATGGGAAAATGGTGAGGTTGGTGAAGCTTGTCTTTCCCATGCCGTCACCCTCCTTTTGAGCAGCTCCCCGCTTGGTCCTCACATCCTGTTCCATCCCCACCTTCCCAATGTCCACTCCCACAGGATTTGGCTGTCAGTGTCTGTTCACTGAAGTGCTGAGCTATGAGGCTTAACCTCACCCAGGGCGTTCACCTTAGATGGTTCTTGCTGACTAAAATCCCTTCTGGCCTCTAAGGAGAGCAGCTTGAGTGGCAGAAGTCCAGGTGGCAGGGCTGATTTTGAGCAGGAGCCTGCCCACCACTCCCTCATATCACATTTCTCTCTCCACTCACTTGTGAGGCTGGCCCTGATCACGTGCCAGAGCCAAATGTTCTCTCCTTCCACCTAAAGGGGAGAGTCAGGGGGTCTCGTGGGTCAGCATTCAGAGAGGAAGAGGATAAACCTGTTGGGCTTGAGACACCAGGAAAGGAAAGCATAGACCCAACTTACAACCACTAAATAATGCAGAAAAAAAGATGATGTCAGAATTAAATCCAGCTCTCTTAGAGTAAGTTTAAAAAGTCTATCTTTAAGAATTTTTTTGCAGTGTTCCTTCTTTCAAATTAATTATATATTACAAATTAACAAAATTCCCTGAAGCTGCATGTTGAAGCTCCTCCTTTTTCTCTTTGCGTTTGGCGCTAACCCAAAGGTCTGCAGTCCAATCTACCAGCCGTTCATTGGAAACCCTATGGGGCATTTCTACTCTGTTCTATAGGGTTGCTATGAGTTAGAATCGACTCGACGGCTGTGGGTTTGGTTTTCTGGTTTACGAGGGCAAAGAAAAGTCAGGAAATGCCACAATGGAATTTTGCAGCTGAGCCAATAGGAGCTTCCGATGGGTCCAGGTGAAGGGACCATCACCCCGCACCTCTGTGGCAAGCCAGAGGTGGTGGGATCCTGAGGGGAATCTCCCACACATTTTGTTTGCTCCTACAGAGAAAAGCCATCTTCCTTCCTGGATCCTTCTGGTCTAACCTGTGGTCCAACCGGAGCACCAGGTGTGAACTAACGCCATCAGAAGCATCTGCACTGAGCATGCGGGACAAGGACAAGGGGCCAGAGATCCCACAGTTGGCTTAGAAGCCCCTCCACTGAATGCAGGCATGGTGCTTGGCTACCATGTGTGTTATGGATTGAATTGTGTCCCCCCAAAA
>NW_004444068.1:1077197-1082508 GCF_000243295.1 Trichechus manatus latirostris | reverse complement strand
GGTTTTAAGTCAATCTCTTTTGAGATATAAAAGAGCAGATTAAGCAAACAGAGATGGGGGAAGAGAGACGCCAAGCCACAGGAAGATCGCCCAGGAGCAGAAGCTGAAAAGAGACAAGGACCTTCCTCCAGAGCCCACAGAGAGAGAAAGCCTTCGCCTAGAGCTGGTAGCCTGCATTTGGACTTCTAGCCCTTAAACTGTGAGAAAATAAAATTGTTTGTTAAAGCCATCCACTTGTGTTATTTCTGTTGTAGTAGCACTAGATCGTTAAGACAAGGAGATAATAAAGAGGATGTGTAGTACACATCACTTCAGGTCAGTGAGTTCAGTTCTGGTGGGATTTGCCACCAAATAATGAATTATGAAATCCTTTTGGTTTTCAGGCTGTTTTGGATGTCTGAACTACAGATGACAGGCTGTGGATTTACACTTCTATTTCCATTATACAGACGAGAAAACTGAGGATAGAGAGGTTAGGGAATTTGCTGCAGTTCTTACTTCTGAGATTTGAACCCAACTTTGTGTAGCTGCAAAGTTCACGTTCTTTCCACTGCATCCAGCCACCTTCGGGCTACACTAAGGCCCACTTTCCCATGTCTGCTGAGGATCACCTGTGGCTGGGGGACATCCCTTAGCTGTATACTGAGGGATGTGGATCAGGTGATCTCAGAAGTCCCTTCCTGTCCTGGCTTTTCATGACTATGAGCAAACACATGTTCCACTGTCTAACATGGGGTCACTCCTGAGTGGACACCTAGGAAGTGCAATCTGCTCTCCTTAGGACCTCTCTTCCAAAAGGCAAGACCCTGGTGCCTTTTGGACCAAGTGGCACATGTGAGACCCCTGATCCCTCTGGGGCCTGCTGACACTGCTCTGGCTGCAGCATGGGTGGTCGTAGGGAGACAGGAGCCTGCGGCTGGTTAATGCTACGCCTGCCTGGGGACATAACAGAGGACACCAGCTACAATAAGTCCCCAGAGGTGTCATTAAAACTGATTCCTTTTTTTTTTTTTTTTTTAATTTGGGGGAAAGGAACTTTAGATGAAATGGGAATCTGAAATGGAACTTACAGCATTGGAGAATGTCTGGGTATAAATCTCTTCCTGCTTATCTTTATTTTGAAGTGTGTTTAAGGATACATATTAGATGCATTCCTCTCCCCGCATATCTCTATGCTTATATCAATTCATAAATAAAATATACAGCTGCTGGGCTAAAACGTATCACTTGTCTGCAAGATTCCTCCTGCAGGTTACTGTGTCCTGCCAGGGGAGCTGCCCTGGTTTGCATTGACTTTCAATGACCTACTTGTATGCGCTGGCTCAGGCAGAGTTTAACAAGCGGCCCGGTGGATATGTGCATCTGCACGGATTCCTCATTTTTACATTATTTTAGTATTATTTGGCTTCAGTCTGCCCAAAAATCAATACTCTGTGCATCAAGTTAGCTTGCAATCACACCTTGAAATATTTTTGAAAATGGGTGGGGAGGGGAGACAAATTTACACAGTCATTTTATGGCTGTTCTGTTCTGGGCATAATTGGCCGTTTTCCCTATAACTGCCCTCCGTAGCCTCGGTGCCTTATGAGAGCGAGGACCTTCAAAATGGAATCCACCCAAGGACTGGCCGTCAACGTGAAAGTTCACGTTCCGGTTGTTGAAAACGATCTGAAATTGAGGTTGGAGGCTGTGAATTTTAGTGTGTTATTGTCAATCACAGGAGCTTATCTGAGTCTTATTTGGCCTGGAATTGGAAATTCCTGAATAATGTGACACTTGAGCATTGAGTATTCTCGGAATCAGAAGGTGGTTTAATCACCATGAATCAGATTTTAAAATATGATTCCTGCAGTATTTACTAATACTGAAGAATTCCATCTTTTAGCAAAAGTCAATGTTTTCAATGCCTCTGTAACCCCTGCAGGAGGTATGAGTTGTTAGAAGCAAGCATTCGATCAGGCACCAGAGAGTCAAACAAAAAAAAAAAAAAAATGCAAATTTTACAACTCTTTTTTCTTACGCACATCTGTAAAAACAAATAGAACACATATGCTGAGATGATGAAACACAAATTCACGTGCATGTGGTGGAAACAAGCACTTGGTGCATTGAGAATAATTCTGTTTCTTGTAAATTGCAAAAAGTTGGATTAAAAGAAATCAATGGACTATTATTTCTGTTCCATTTAATCTAGGTGCTTTAATAATGTCTATCTGGCCAAATACAGTATTGATTTTTCATTGCTGTGGGATTCGCTCAACCTCAAATAAAACTAAACAAAACTGAACCCGAATCGCCTACCCTCTCTTGCAATTGTCTGTGTCTACAGTGGGAAAGGACGCACTGAATTTCTGCAACTGAGGGAAGGAGGAGAAGGGACGTGGGAGCCTTGGTTTTCTGTTTGCTTTCAACTGACAAACACCTATAATAGTGTAGGGCTCAAATCCTTAATGCACATTTGCAAATCTCGGCAAGGCAAAGGCTATTGCCAAACAAGGTACCAATAAGTGTGCAAAAGGGAAGCATAGAAATCTAGTGGAAAGCCTGCTTCAGACAAAATTAGAGGCTCCAGTTTCTATTTTGCATTAATTTTTTTGAAGGAATCAGCTGGAGCCTAAGTGGGCTGTTCAAATAATGAAAGAAATATACAGATAAGGGAGGGTTGTAGGGGTGAGGGGTGACAGGCTCTGTGTATGATAACTTCTAATCGTTGCCTCTTTTAAATCTCATCCTGACTTTGCAGTTCACCTGTCAGCGTCACCATATTGCAGATGAAGACACTGATTGCTCAGAGAAGTTACTTGCTCAAGGTCACACAGCTCCTACTTAGCAGGACTGGGATTGCAACCTAGGTGTGTTGACACTATGTTCTTTCTACACGTGGTCCATGGAAGAAATAGACAAAATTGTGTTTGAAATAACATTATCATGAGGATTAATATTTACCACTTCAATTAATGTTTATGAGTTGTTGTAAAATTTTCAGCTGCAAAATGAAGGAGCTGATCAGAAGACCTTTGAGGTCCTGTCTCCGATAAAATTTCATGATTTGGTATTATTGGCTTAGGAGAGGCTGAGGTTACCTCTGGTAGTCCATGAGCTGCATTTGGTGTGCAGATAGGTTTTGTTTTGCCTGTCTGATGCTTAGAATTCTTTTGAGCCAACATAAAAAATATAAAACAGCAAAGATTATTTCAAAACCTGAACTTCCAGTTTCTTCTGAAAAACCAGCAGTGCTGGCAATTGGATTTGTATTATTAAAAGGTAACAGTTGGCACTTAGTAAGAGCTGGTCACGTTAAATGGGGTCTGCAGCTCTCCACTTTGCCATAGTCCCCACTAATCCCTAATGCCCCCTGACACTGAAGCTAAATGTTAATTGCTTTTACTTGTTTTCTTTTTTTTCCCCCTTAAATTTCGCAGCTCCCCTCATGTGCACTACCTTACATGACCCCTGTATGCATTTTTAGGTGGGTTTCTAATACAGAGAACAGTAGAAGCCCCAAGACAAGAGACTTGCATTTAGAACCTACCATGTCAGTAACCAGTTCTGTAATCTCAGGCTCGTCTGTGAAGCACTTTGAACCTGAACCTGAAGAATAATAACATAGGAGTGATGAATGGTTTGGGGAAGTTTAAGTAAAATAGTCCATGAGACTATGCTTGGTAGATGTTAACTGACTCTAAGACACTCTTGAAACACATGTCTTCATGACGTGTTACCCCTACCACCAATCCACACAGGAAGCTAAAACTGACACTGTACAGAGAACTGTTCACATCAGTTCTCACAGGCAACACTTCTAATCACCGATACTCTCTTCCAGACCCCTTTCCCCTCTCTCTTTAATTATTTTTCTATCCAAGGGAATCAGACAATTTCCAACATTCCTGCAATTCCATAGCAACATCTTTTAATAATAACAAAATACAACAAGTGATCAGAAACATGCGCAAGCGTTCCTGCACCCCAACATCCCTCCACACAGCTGCTCATGGCACCCTCCTTTGCCCACTGTGTATGGGTATTTCTGGCATGTGGACGCCACTTCCCATGATCACTCCTGTTTCAAGGGCCCGCAATACTGAATAATACAGCACTGATCATCATGGCTGAATAACCGTGTCTTAGCTTTACTCTCAGCCATGGTGGTGGTGTATCTGCCTGAAAGCGGCAGTGGGGAGTGAACCTGAAGTCCCATACCAAACCAAACCATTGCTGCCGAGTCATTCGGACTCATAGCGACCCTATAGGACAGAGTAGAACTGCCCCATAGGGTTCCCAAGGAGCGGCTGGTGGATTTGAACTGCTGACTTTTTGATTAGCAGCTGAGCTCTTAATCACTGCACCACCAGGTCTCCTTGGAGTCCCTATAGTGACAAGTAAATGGAAACCCTTGGGCTGGATGCAGGTTTACGAGCAGTCCCAGTCCTGACTCAACCTCAAACAAGAGGGAAAAATGACCTAACAAGCCCTTATAGAAATAAATGACCTGCATTTTGGCAGTAGCATATAATTCAAATAAAATCACTCAGAATGAGAGCAGCATTACTCTTGTGTGAGTGAGAAAGGCTGAGGCAACATTTTTTGTTTTGCCTGTTGAGGTCTCTATAAGTTTAGCCATTTGGACCACGAGTTGGAAGGGCTTCCCCCATCCTGGGGTTCAGGTTAATCACTGTGTGCCCACCCTGTGGACGAATGGGGTTGTTGGAAATTGGGTATTTAGAGATTGTGCTGGGCAGGCGTTGGGGCAAGAAGACAGGGAAGAACACCAGTATGGATATACAGCCTATGGTGGACCTTCAACCAGGGTCCACCTCTTTTTGTTCTCTTGGTTGGACCGTAGTTAAGAGCCTTGCTTCATTCAATGGTGTGAACACCAGCTCTTACTGGGGAAGTGGGGGCGGGGGCGGGGGATATGGCTCACTAGCACTATCTTCAGGTGTTCCTTACTGTTGAGGTTTCATTTCCCAAGTTCTAGATGTGGCAAAGAGGTTCTATGGTCTTCTGAAGAGCAAAGCTCAAGGCTGCTCAGCAGGGTGTTCGCTGGTGGTTACGAATAGATGGCTAAGTGTTTAGGATGCTCCAGCACAGCTGAACTAGCTCACCTTTTGTGGATGATCTATCCTGATGCTTTCAGAGCAACTTTCATGGTGCAGCAGAACACAACAGCTGAGCACAGGGCCTTTCCCAGACGTGGGACAGGCTCTTTGAGTTAGGCATTCCAGGGGCTTTGGGTAGACAGATCTGTTATGGGAGCTTGCCCAGGGAATTCTGGAATCCAGTCATTCCAGATACTGTGTGTGTGTGT
>NW_004444068.1:1067919-1076345 GCF_000243295.1 Trichechus manatus latirostris | reverse complement strand
GAAAATAGAATTTACAGCAGAATTTCCTCTTCTTTTTCATGTAGTGGGTGGCCTGCTACAGTGATGGAAGGTGAAGAGATTAACATCTTGGCACATTTGTAACTCATCTAGAATGCTCAGCACACACACTGGGAAAAGTCTGATCAGGTGGGTAAGAGTATGTGCTTTCAAGTCCTGGAGACCTTGGGGTGAGTCCTCACTCTGTATTCACATGGCCTTTCAGCTCTCCACCTGTCTGAGCCTCAGCTTGGCCATCTGTGAAATAGGCACCTACTTGTACCAGTATTTTAGGGTTGTGGTGAATATCAAATGAGGTAAAGCATGCGGAGTGCTTGGCAGAACGCCCTGCAAATTGTTATTGTTGTTAGGTGCTGTGAAGTCAATTCCAACTCATAGTGACCCTACAGGACAGAGGAGAACTGCCCCACAGGGTTTCCAAGGAGCGGCTGGTGGATTTGAACTGCTGACCTTTTGGTTAGCAGCTGAGCCTTGCACATAGTGAATACTAATGTAGATTAGATATTATTTCTTACTATCAGCTGTTATTTCCTTTTCTCCGTGATTCATTATGTGCATTTATATCTGGCACCTAACTGGAAGAAGTGAAACTCTCCAGTGTTTGGAAACATAATCACTCATTTTTGGAGGGGGAGTGCTCTAACGCAGCGCTTCTCACACTTCAGTATGCAGACACATCACCTGGGGATCCTGTTAACATGCAGACTCTGAGTCAGTAGCATTTCCAAGCGGCTCTCAGGCCATGCCCTTGCTCCTGGTCCGTGGAGCTACACTTTGAGTAGCAAGGCTCTGTAGCAGTGGCTCTCAAACCAATGACTGCACGTTAGAATCATCTGAGGATCCTGTACAAACTCCAGGCCATGCCCCAAACCAACTGAATCACACTTTCTCGGGGTGGGATGGAAGTATCATCGTTCATGCTGCTCAGGGGAAGCCAATGTGTACATAAGCTGAGTACCGCGGCTCGCCAGCGCTGGTTCTCAAAGCTGGCTGCATTTGGGGGAGTTTTAAACCATAATGATGGTATCACCCTCAGGGTTTCTGATTTCATCTGGGGTGTGGCCTGAGCATCAGGGGTTTTAAAAACTCCCCAGGTGACTGAAATGAGAAGCAGGGCACCGGGCTAAGTCAAACTGAATTGTGTTCCAGGAGCTTGAGGTAATTTCCCTTCAAATGGAGCCCCCTTTTCCCTAGGAGATATGCACTGAAACATGGCCAAAATAAGAACATTTTTTACTCTGATTTTAAAGGCAAAAGCCTGTTTAGCTTCTGCATTCAGGCAGCTGTGTTGTGCAGTAGCTCAGAAATAGGCCCAAGAGAAAGAACATTCAACTCCTAATCCCCTCCACTACCGCCTTGAGTGTGACCTTGGGGAATCTTTTCTGTTTATGTTTCCATATTTTCTCATTTGCAAAACTCGGCTAATCCTACAAAGTGACCACAGGACTGGTGTATGACAGACACGGCTTCAAAAGACATTCCTGCCGCCAGCCTCCTAAGCTGTTCTGATTTGCTGACTAAATTTTGACATTAATACGAAATGCGTAATTTGTGATTCTTGAAAATCTGTCACATTTAAACTATAGTCTTGTCTCTCTCTCCCCTCTCTCTCTTTTAATGGTACCAGCTGCTTCCTGTGCTAGGTTTCACGTACCACAGAGATGCAGGGGAATCAGGAAGAGGGCGGAAATGATTCTTTAAAAGTGGTGGCAGAAAGACCCGCCTTTCAGAACCAGTCCTTTCTCGGTCCTTGCGTGGAAAAGTCTACCTAATCTGGAGACTGGAGGAGCTGGCAGAAAATTAGGCTGAGCATCCTGGGGACAAAAGGGACTCACTAGGCAGGGCTGAATGGAGTAGCTGGGTATTGGGGGCGTCCCTCTCCAGGGCTGATGAAATCGGGACATGCCAGAGCAGTGGTTCTTACACCTTGTGCGCATCAGAACCACCTACAGAGCACGCAGAGCCCAGGCTGGTGAAGCAGGATACGGCCTGGCCCTTATGTTTTTGCCAAGTTCCCCCTGGTTATTCTGACACCAACCAAGTTTGAGAGGTGCAAGAAGTTTGCACTTGGCTCCTAACTGAAAGGCGGGAGGTTCAAATCCACCCTGCAGTACCATGGAAGAAAGGCCTGGTGATCTACTTCCGGAAGTTTGTCATTGTTGCTGTTGTTGTCTGCCATTGATTCCAACTCATAGCAACCCTATATGGCAGAGTAGAACTGTCCTAGAGGGTTTCCTAGGCTGTAAATCTTTACGGCAGCAGATGGCCAGGTCTTTTCTCCCATGGGGCCGCAGCTGGGTTCAAACCTCTGACCTTACGGTTAGCAGCCGAGTGCTTAACCATTGTGCCACCAGGGCTCCTTTCCATAAGACTACAGCCATTGAAGACCCTAGAGCAGCTCCATTCTGAAACGCGTGGAATCTCCATGAGTCGGAACCGACTCCACGGCAACGGGTTTTATTTATTTGTTTGGTCCTAGGGCCTTCAGCTCTCCGTGGTGACTCTCAGATAAAGAAAAGCTGGACTGGTGTCTTTCTGGTGCGCAACACACTTGTCTCTGTTAATTTTCAAGCGTCTCACGCTCTTTCGCTGGAGGTGCTGTGATGAAACCGGCAGAGGGCGGTCCTCACAGAGCTGCAGAGAGTGGGATTGAAAGAGGTTCGGAGGCCTCCTTGTCTCACCGCCTCCTCTCCTACCCTAAAGAGAGTGAGAGGGGTGACGTAGGAAGGGATTGCTGGCTGCTGACCTAGCTTATTCCGGGGAGCCAGGGTGGGGGACAGTGACAGCGAAGAGCTCGGTCCTTAGCCTTCTGACCAAAACGTGACTTCAGTCTGTACCTTGGACTCTTAAGAGGCTGGAGACAATGCCAGGTTCCTATGTGGACCCCCTGCCTTGTGACCCTCTCCCCTTTGGGGACAGCTGGCTGGGGCCCTGGGAACTCTGGGTAGGGATGGGGAGGATGGGGAGCAAGTTGCCTTGAGCTTTAGAGACATGGGGGTGGGGGCAGGGGATGCGGAGGAGGGGTGAAGGCTGGCAGCCCCCCCTTCTAGATGATTGCCTATACTTCAGCTTTTGTGAAGTGGGCTCATAGATCTTTGTTTCACTTGTGCTTGGCGTACTACCAAGAATAAGAAATACCCATTGAACAAATAAATGAATGAAATGGTAGTGTTGTTGTGTGCCCTCGAGTACGATTCTGACTCACAGCGACCCTATAGAACAGAGTAGAACTGCCCTATAGGGTTTCCAAGGAGCGGCTGGTGGATTCGAACTGCCGACCTTTTGGTTAGCAGCCGAGCTCTTAACCAGAAATAGGAGAATGATATAAAGTCAGGTAGCACAGAAGAGTCAAAGGATTCCAGAAAACAGAAAAGAAACTACAGAGAAAAGAGGGAGGAGGTGAAAATAAGGTATTGATGCCGGTAGACACTGAGGAGGATAAAGCAAGGGGCCAAAAAGGTCCAAGAAAGGAGATGCAGGAAAGGCCAGGAGTCCCGAGAGAGAAGTTTGTGTGGGATGGGGAGCGTGGGAGGGTCTTGAAACAGCTGGAGAAAAACGGAAAAATGACAGGAGAGAAGGGAAGAAAGAAGAGCAGGGACGAGGGTCAGAGGGAAAATGAGGATCGAGGAAAAGAGGAAAGAATGAGGAAGAGGGAGAAGGACGGGGAGGGAGGGAGAGCCGTCTAAAGGGCATCTCCTCCAAAGGCCAGGAGACTTGGCCTCACTGCTCACTGAGGCCAGAGCGGCTGTGTTTCTCCAGAGGTGACTTAGGCCCGCAGAACTGGAGAGCCAAACCGGTAGGAGGGAAGAGGGGCACGGTCAGGGCTCATCACGTTTTCTGGAACTGGATGTTTTCAAATTGCATACTCCTCCTTGTTCTCAATTATCTTCCACGAGAGTGCAGGGTCCCTCCCACGTTACAAATCCATCTCAGTTAAGCTCTGGACATCCACTACTGATACCACAGACCACTCCTTGGCAGTCTGCCCCGCCCTCCTTCTCCCGCCCACTACATCCGGCCCTTTCCCCCGCAAAGGATCTCCAGGCATTTCCCCTCCCGACTTCCGGGCACTTCCTCTCAGTTTGACACACAGGTTCTTTGGGCCACCTTCCTGTCCCCCAGACCCTCACCCTCCAGGGCTGCTGTCTATTCATAGCCTTTGTGCACTTAGAAAAAGGGGCCACTTTGGGCCCTGCACAGATGAATTAGAGGGGGGTGCAGGTGAGATAAGAACAAGACCAGTATCACCGAGTCAGGGGCCCTATGAAGAAGCTCTCTGTGTGTGTGTGTGTGTGTGTGTGTGTTGGGTGGGGGCCAGGAGTGTAGAGGAGTGTTCAGGGAAAACTTTCTATAGAAAAGTGGTATCTGAACTGCATTTCCAAGGTGTGTAAATTTTTTCCAGTTTCAGGGTTTTTTCTGTGAGCGGAGGAGGGGTGATGAGAGGAGAGGTAGTCTAGAAGCTGGAAGAGCATGTGCAAGCAGAGGTGTAAAACAGTATACTATTCCACACAGCTCGTGTGTGTTTGTATGCCCTAGAGGAGAAGATGAGGTTTGAATAGGAAGCAAGGGCCAGGTCGTGAAAGAACCTGTATGCCAGGCTCAGAACCCAGATTTCACCTAGGAAATTGGGGGTGTCTGGTTTTAAGCAGGGATGACACCTAATGAGACTCGCTTCTGAGAACGATTACTTTGGGAAGCTATTGTTATTTGCTTGTTACACATGAGCAAAGCCCCAAAAGAAGTATTCGTAAATGACCTGCTTTTTGTCACGGCAGAACCGAAACTCAAACCCTGTTTTACTGTGTTAAGGTTGGGGCTCTTCATGCACACCTCAGGCCTGGGTGAGGACTGTGAGATTTTCCAGAACTTTCTGGTCCCGTCTCACCTCCCTCAAATTCCAAAAAAGATTCGATTCAGGCCAGCATAGGTATTGCCTCTTGGGTC
Source organism: Trichechus manatus latirostris (assembly GCF_000243295.1). NCBI lineage: Eukaryota > Metazoa > Chordata > Mammalia > Sirenia > Trichechidae > Trichechus > Trichechus manatus. Next base: position 1,071,383 of record NW_004444068.1, on the reverse strand, counting down.
CCTCAGCTGTTCCCTCCATTCCTTCACTACCACCACCAGTTGCTGTTTAGTTGACTCTGCCTCATGGAAACCCACTGTGTGTAGAGAACTGTGTTCCATAGTGTTTTCAATGGCAGATTTTTTGGAAGCAGATCGCCAGGCCTTTCTTCTGAGGTGCCTCTGTGTGGACTCGAACTTTCAACCTTTTGGTTAACAGCCCAGTGCATTAACTGTTTGTACCACCCAAGGTCTCCCCATTACTTAATAGAAGGACTTTATTCATTCTAGGTTAAAAATAAACAAAACAAAAAAACCTGTTGCCATCGAGTCACTTCCGACTCACAGTGACCCTATAGGACAGATTAGAACTCCCATTAGGGTTTCCAAGGAGCTGCTAGTGGATTTGAACGGCTGACCTTTTGAGTAGCAGCTACAGCTCTTAACCACTGCTCCACCAGGGCAGTTAAAACAAAATGTTCTACTTGATGTTTTTAGAATTGATTTCCAGGAAACATTTATACTGAGTGTCAGCCAAACTGAGGGCAAAAGAATCCAGAGATCTCTTTAGGCCTTCATTGGAAGACGACAACTAAAGTCAATTCTCAGTCACCTACTAGAATGCTGGGTGAGAAAGCCAAATTGTATCCATTGTTCTTGGTCTGTTCCTTCAACATAGCTTTATACCAGGCCTGCTGATGATAACAAAATGGAGTTTCTTAAGTGTTTTTTCTATTTCTCACACATAAGTAAAGTTACTACTAAACAGGGAGATGGCATGAGGGCTTTGGAAATCCAGAACATGGGATAATCTTCTGAATCACTGGTTGACTGAGCCATCTAGGAAATACCCACCCTAATGATTGTGACTAGGAAGAGGCTTTGTTTAACTCCAGCAGCAACAAGTAAATGAATTAACAGGGAATGTTCCCATGGAATCTAGAGGAAATAAGAGTATCTTAGTTGTCTAGAATTTTACAAGAGAGGCACATTGGTATAAGAGAGGATGTTTATGCCTTGTTCAGACTTGCCTTCATTTTGGAGGCATCCAGGCCTTGAACAAGAACTTGGCTTCAAGTTGACAGACTTATTAAAAGTCCAGCCAAGTCTGGTTCATAAACGAGACCTCCAAGGCCTATCTTCAGAGAAGGTAATAAATTACTATTATCACTGCTGATAAGGCCAAGCCTCTGAAGTTTCAACAAAGATAATGTGAATAATAATGACTCTCCCCAGAATGTTCCCTCAGACATTCAAGATTCAAAATCTATCTTCTCTTAATTTTTTAGAAGGTTGGTTTAACATTCTATCTTCATTCTAGAGTATTCCTATTAAAATTTAAGGCTTGTTGTTGTTGTTAGGTGTCATTGAATTGATTTTGACTCATAGTGTGACAGAGAACTTCCCCATAGGGTTTTCTGGACTGTAATCTTTATGGGAACAGATTGAGAGGTCTTTCTCCCACATAGCTGCTGGGTGGGTTTGAACCAGTTGCAGTTGGCCAGCAAGCGCTTGACCATTGTGCTACCAGGGCTCCCCTAAATTTAAGTCTAGTGGCATTGAATGTCTGAGGTTTAACATATAAATCTTTCTAAGGGTTGACTGTTTATCTGCAAGGAGCTCCTGTAAGGAGCACCCCACCCTTAGGTGACCCCCTTCTCCCACTCCCCACATGCACTTTGTCAGTCTAGCTCTTCCTGCTGGTGACTGCTCAGCTCTGCTTACAACCCAGGTGAAACCAATTTTCTTGGGTCTTTAGATAACAACTTTGGAGAATATTTTTAATTTATGTTATCTGATCCTGGACCAGATATCTAAATTATATTAATTTTGGGATGAATAAAAATAGTCTTTTTTTCCTTTGTTCAGGTAGCAACAAGGCAAAATCATAACTTTTATATTGATGTCTGTTTGCTCCGGAATCCTGAATGCCACCTATATGCTCCATTTAGGTAGGTTGGGAAAGGGAGGGTTGAGGGTAACTTTTTGGGAAGCCCCATCAGCCATTTCTTCTGCTTCTTCCTACCACATACTGGCAGGTGACTCCTACTCCTGTTCCCTCTTCTTTACCCCTCACTGAATCACAATCATGTGGTTAGAAGGATGATGATGATAGCAACAGATGTACTGATATACTTCACCTCATTTACTCTTCTTGACAATCCTATAAGCTAGGTAATACTGTATTGCAGCTGAGAAACTGAGGCTCAGAGAAGAAAATTTCCCAGAGTCATGCAGCTCATACGTGTTGGAAATCAGGACTCCAACCGAGTCTGTCTGATCTTCAAGTCCCCAAGGCAATACTGTTGCCTTGATAAAAGTTCATAACTACTTAGGTTTGAACCTCTTTGTGACAGGGATGCTGGAAAGAAGAGAGTTGGTAGGAAGAGAAAGTTTGGGAAAAGGCTGCCTATGGAGATATAATAAATATATAATGTGAAATGGTCTCAAGGAAATTTTTTGGCAAATTTGATGGGTCTAGTTAATGCAGGTCAATTCTGTTTAAAACCTCTGATCAAAACTAACTGCCCATCACCTCATAAAAAAGGGATGACTGAAGATAAAAAGAAGTGTCTTTGTGCAGACATGGGCTGGCAGAAAGCACAGCTTGAATCACAGAATTGTCTCCTCAGCTTCTTTCCTGGATTGTCTCAATTTCTCAGCTGTCAAGGGGTGGAGAAGAAGGCTTGTTATTTGCCAACTTCATATTTGTTTGAGTATGGACAAGTCAATCTAATAAACCCTCCCTTTGTGGTATATTCTCATTGGGAATTTAATCAGAGTATGAATATTTTTTCCCTCTTTCTAGATATGATCTGAAAGTCATGAAGATGGAATTTCTTAAAAAAAATTCTAAAATATGAGACATGGACAAATATGGGTGTCATTTTCCTTACTGCCCACTTTCTTCCTGAATGGATAAGATTCTAAAGCATCTGAGAAGCACCATCAGGAAGGCAGTAGGGGAACCAGAGCAGAGGCACTGGACAGGAAGGCAGGGGGTTGTTGGGAGAAGGTTGAGAGCTCCCAGAGGACTGGCCCCTTCTTCCATTACTCCAGCATCCACACACCTCCCAGCCCTGATAGGTTCACCCACGGAGGGCAGCTAAAACCCAGGGCAGACGCCAGGTGCCTGCACTGTGAACCCGCCAGCTTCTACTTTTCTCCCTAGTACCTCCAATGAGGGAAACATTTAAATCTACTTCCTAGACTTGTGAGTATTAAACGAGATAATGCATGTAAAGTGTTAAGTACAGTGCCTGGCATGCAATAGCACTCAAGTTAACTGTTACTCTAGCTTTAAAAATATTTCTCTACTTACTTACAAGCTCCATGAAAGGTAGCCTAGTGTTCTATTTCATTAATTACTAGTTCCAAGCACAATGATTGAGTCCCTGGGTGGTACAAAGAGTTAATGTGCTTGGATGCTAAACAAAAGGTCGGTGGTTTGAATCTACCCAGAGGTGACTTGGAAGAAAAGCTTGGCA
>NW_004444068.1:1042626-1067704 GCF_000243295.1 Trichechus manatus latirostris | reverse complement strand
CACACATGGGGTCACCATGAGTTGGAGTAGACACACATGGGGTCACCATGAGTTGGAGTAGACACACATGGGGTCACCATGAGTTGGAGTAGACACAACAGCAACTGGAAGCACAGTACTGACTACATAGCACCAGCTCAATGAATACTGGTTAAACAACTATTTAGAACTACCACTCCAGCCCAGGTTGCTAGCATCTTTGGCCCAAGATACTGCCATGGCCTGATCTCCGTGCTTGCCCTCTTCTCCCTCGACACATTCTCCACACTGCAGCCAGAGTCATGGTTCTAAAATATAAGTATTCTGCCAATGGTTTCCTTAGGATAAAATCCAGTTCTGGAACAAGGTGAACTTGCCTTCTGCACTCTTCTGGTCTCTGCTCCTCCCCAGTCTTGTCTTTCCCTGGTCTTGGCCTCTCAGACATGCTTTACCCTTCTGCCTCTCTCTCTCTCCTCCTGGACTGCATGCATGCTATTCCCTTACCCTGGTTAAGTCTATGCATCCTTCAGGTCTCAGCAGAAATCCCACTTCCTCAGGTAGGCCCTCCCCACATCTGTGTCCGAAGTGATATTGACCTGTTTCTCCTTTTCCTTCCTTTTCTAAAACACTCACCATGTCATAGATTAACTGTCTGTGTTTTCTAATAGAGAATTAGCCTAGCTGGTCCTGGCTCCCTAGAAGAGATAATGTGTATATTTTCCCAGCTCTGCATTCACCGACCTTATGTTGGCAGCTTGAAATCAGCTATGGTGGGAGTATTTACACCATGGAAATTGGCAAACATTACAGTTATTACTTTTCTCCCAGAGAACTGGTTGTTAAACGTTTATCAGCATAGCACTCGTTAGTCCCATGAAAACACTGGTCTGTCCCGGCCCCTCCCACAAAGCCTGGTACATAATATGGCTCTATAAATATTTATGGAATTAAATAAACATGTATTGAGCCTTTCAGCATGCACTTTGTGTCTATTATCTCGTCTTGATCACGAACCCTTGAGGTTGGTATTGCTTTCCTTACCTTTCAAATGAGGCAATTTAGGTTCAGCACAGTAAAGTGACTTACCCAAGGTCACAGAGCAAGTAAGCTGAAGACCCCTTGGGCCTGCATACAGTAGCTCTGTTCCATCCTGTTGCCTTTCTGCTTACCTTTTGCTCCTAGCTCTTTGCACTCATGTTGTCTTTGGCTTGACTCTCTGAATGTGGCCCTGAACTTGCCTGTTCCCAAGCTGACCCATCTCTCTAGCCTCCAGTGGGCTCTGCCTCACTTGCTTGGTCCCTAGCCTCACAGTGACAGACAGTTTGGCCCCAACCCTCTGCTTCAATCATGGTCTCCAGCCTGCCCATTAGTAGGCACTGCCTTTGGGGGCCTGGATGTGACCCACTGGACACAGGATGTAGTACAATAGATGAGAGCTGGGAAGTTCCATGCCTATGACTTCACCCCAGTTTTCCTGGAACTTTCCCAGTTTTAGCGCTGAAAGTCCCTTACCCTGGGAATCCCAGCAGTCCGGGCAAACTGTGAATAGCTGGACAAACTACTTGGCAGCATGACCCTAGAGCACAGACAGACTTGAGGCCATTAATGAACGGATAATTCCACAGGGGCTCTGAATTCACAGCATCCACTTAGCCACTCCCTTAGGTCAGCAGTGTGTCTGCCTCCCGTCTTCACGCTGCCAGCTGACTCCAGGTCTGTGTCCCCACTTCATGAGTGGCTGGGACCAAGAGCAAGTCACTTAATTTCTCTAAGCCTCTGTTTACACATCTGTAAAATGGAGATAATGAGGGCCAGCTACATAATTAGTCAGGCTCAGTGCAAAATGAAAATGTGGGACCCCTTTGTCAAAAATCATTAAGAATTTCAAGATGGCAACAGCAAAGCATTAAACCAAGTGTAGGGCCCTTCTGGATGAGTTTCTACGTGACTGCACTAGTTCCACACACGTGAAGTTGTCCCTGGAGGTAATACTACCAATCATTGAGAGCTGTGGGGGTTAAATGGCCCAAAGCATCAATGTCCTAAGTGCAGTACTTGGCCCATGGTAAACGTTCAGTAGATGGTGGTGATTGTTTCTGAGGTCCATCCTGGCTTCCCCTGGCTTGCTTGGCCTTTCCCAGAACAGACACCTGAATTCTTACCTTGGTATTGACGTGAATTGGGTGATCTTTTGTAAGTCCTGTTAGCTTCTCTAGGCTCAGTTTTTTCCCTTCTATAAAACATGGGGATTGCTGGGAATCTCTAAAGAGCTTACCAGCTCTAAATCTGTTTCAGCCAACTCTGTGACATTAATACATATGAGCAAGCTCTTAATGTTCTTTTGAAGGCACTTTCTCCCTCCCTGGGTTTGCTGAGATTCTATTTGGCCTTCAAATTCCACTCATATCAAATAGTTTCTTCCTCCAACCCTGAATATATAAATGAAGGGTTCTTAGATTATTTCTGAAGTGCCTCTAATTCAAAGGGCAACCCATTTTATACCTAAGCAGTCTGAGGTTTGGGGAAGATTGAATGACTCACTTTGGGCCATATAGTGAGATGGGGGAGAGGGTGAGAATCAAACCCCCCTTCTCCATAATACTGTGTTGTTTCTTTCCTGGCTAAGGAAACACCAGAGGGCTCCTTTTTAAAATCTTTATAATTGTACTTCACAATTATTCTTTCCAGAAAATTTCTCATAAAAGTAAAATAATGAGGAAATAGCAATGGAAAAAAAAATTAATTTTCATTTGGGCTCACTACGTGGTTTTTTTTTTTTTTCCCCAGGTATGTCCCCATTTCTCTCAAACTCTGGACATCTAATCCAGGCTTGGTTTCATGATTTCTTCAGTAGTGTTTAGTGGTGCGCATGGTGAATGCAGTTGGCTGCTAACTGAAAGGCTGGAGTTTAGAGTCCACTCAGAGGTACCTTGGAAAGAAGGCCTGGTGACCTACTTCTGAAAAATCAGCCATTGAAAACCCTGTGGAACATAGTTCTACTTCAACATACATGGTGTCACCATGAGTTGGATTTGACTTGATGGCAACTAGTTTTCTTGTGGTTTATTTAGTAAGGACAGGGTTTTCCTCTCTTCCCAGTTGAGCGTTAAGATTTCTAGACCTTTTTTTCTCACATTTCTGTACTCTAGGATGAATAAGCAGATGTTCTTTTAAAGGTGCATCTTTTTAACCTTTTCTTTCCCTTTCCCTCAAGTGGTCTTTTGGGGATATTTAATCAACAAAAGGTGGAAAAGAAGAAAGGTTGCCCTCTCCCAGAACAGGCACAAGGTTTGGAAACAAAAGGTTGGAAAGAGGAAAAGGAATGTTCTCAGCCATTCTCTGGGTCTGGTCCACGTGAACTCCCCCCAGACCTCTGCACAGGGCAGCTGGTCATGTGACTGGTGGTTGGAGATTCCTAGGTTTTTCCCAAGAGTTAGAGAGAGAGAGAGAGAGAAAGAGCCTTCTGTCCCTGGAAACCCGTTGCTTCCTAAAATTGTGCCCAACTCGTCTATGCTGCTCGTTTCACTGATGGAGTCCTGGCTGGGTAACAGATCCAGCTCACTCATTGTGTAATTAATTTTTTTCATTTCAGGTTGTTCTTTTCACATGAACTAGCTCAGGGCCAGACAAAGCATGTATTGCTTTAGTGGGAGTAAAGACTGTGATTTCATAATTTTTAGGCTCTTAGTTAAATGGATTCCTGGTAGTGCAGTGGTTAAGAGCTTGGCTGCTTACCAAAAGGTTGGCAGTTGCAATCTACCAGCCGCTCCTTGGAAACCCTATGGGGCAATTCTACTCTGTCCTGTAGGGTTGCTATGAGTTGGAATGGACTTGACGGCAATGGGTTTGGTTTTGGTTTCTTAGTTGAATCCAAATTTCTTCTGTTGCTGTGCTTCTGAGTGAACAGATACATCAGAGTCAACTGAAAAGGGTTTTCCGGTACCATCTTTCAACATTCATTGAGCTTTAAGGTAACACTCCATTTTCTCCATTTTCAAGCAGCTTAGAGAGGAAGTCCTAAAAGGCTCTACTTCTAAGGAGCTCTGATTTGCCAACCAGTTTGAGTCAGCCTGTTAAGTGAGGCTGGTAAAGAGTTTGCAGTGGGCAGTTTTTTCTTCTAAAGGGCTGTGTAACAATCTCCTTTCTAGTAGAAAGTCACATAAATCTGAGGCTGCTATGAATTTTCAACTGGTATCAGGCCAACATGAGGCTGAGATGCTTGCAGTGAAATGCGGGGACAGTGTGGCCTTTACAAAATAAAACCAGAAAGTCTTACACTTTTTTAAAATCTCAATTTAGAATCCAAGCTTGCATCAATTTCAGAAATGGAAACTTCACCTTCCTGCCTGCTATCCTGACACAGGAGATGTTCTCTAGTGGTGGAACGTTTGGACAATTATTGATAAGGGTGTATACGTAGATGGAGCGTTAACCCTGTGAGTGCAGGCAGGGCAACAATGAGAATTAGGGTATCCAGAAGAATTTATGTCAGGGGGCCCCTCACATGCTCATGAGCCTCTGTAAACACTATTAAGCACACAGTGATCCTAATTTTTATAATCAGAAAAGCAGAAGGAAAATTTAAGTTCTAGAAAAATCTTCTGAACCAAAAATCATTCAGGGCCAAGAATGTCCTCAAGACAAACTAGATTGTTTATCTGGAAGGATGTGGGATGTGCTCAGGCCTCTTGTTTTAGAGATCAGGAAATGGGCGTCCAGAAAGGTTAAGTGGCTTGCCCAAGGTTGTAAAAGGGAAGAACTCTCTGTGTAAACAACTTGATATCTAGTTCAACCAAGACTAAAATGGGCTTCTTGCAACACACGGTCAGTGGAGATGGTGGTCATTTCTTTAAGAGCGAGTCCATTGGGCACTAATTGGCTCTTGGTCAACAGACTCGTCTACAGTGGCCAGCTGCTTCTTAGCTGCCCACATCTCTCTTGTGTAGGAAGGTTTATACTTTAGGAGTAAAAAGAAGAATATCTCGATGAGCAGAAAAGACAGTGAAATACCCCTGATAACCAGAAACCAAGATAAACATGCCCTGATATTCCAGATTTTGATAATATGGGTCTACAGATAAAAAACAAGAGATGTCACATGGTTTGTGAAGTGAAATGGCATATTATTTTGCCATGGGATCAGAAATAACTCTTCATTAATAGATCAATGTGTCTGCTTTCTCTACTGATTATGACCCTCTCTTCTGGTTACTTGGGAAATTAAGTGGAATCAAAACACTTAGATACCATGCTCTTTCATACATTTGTAGAGCACATAACAGTTTAAAGACCTTTCACACTGATCATCTCCTGTGTTTCAAACATCTGCTTTGTGAGGTGTGTGTTCCCATTTTTACTGATGAGAAAATTCAAAGCATAGGAAAGAATCACTTGCTCAAGGACATGAAGTTAGGAAGTGGCAGAAGTGGGGCTTGAATCCAGGACTTCTTATTCTGATTCAAAATTCTCTTTGAATCACATCATAATTCAATTTTTCCAGGTTTTGAGAAATTCTTCTCAATGAAACTCCACTTCTGGCAGAGTAGGTGCTTCAACTATTGGCAACTACACCTTTTACCTTGCAGAACAAAACAGCAGAGTAATAGATGAGGGCCAAGTCAAGATGTGGTAGAAGCAGGTCATATGTCAGGTTTTGTTACATAAAATAAAAGATTGGGAAAAAGTCTCTTCTCTCTGTAAGAGAATTTTTTTTTAGGATGTGCTTCTGACAATGTTGACAATGGTGGGGAGGGTAGCTGACTATGTTCTGAAGGTTCTTTTGTCTCTTTCTATTGCTCTGGCTGACTCTGGTCCCCTGTCTACTGAATACCAGGCCTAAACATCATGAGACTAAAGTGTGAGGACTGTCATCACAGTATTTTAGTTTACCTTAGGTCTTTCTAATTTCAGCCTTAGAAAATATTTTGAAAATACATCACATTTCCCTACTCAACTGGGGGAAAAAAATGGAATGAGTTCGTCTTTTTGAGGGATGAGACACATTCTACTTATCCACTAGAAGGTGAAAAAAGGCATTACATTCTGATCTCCGGAGGAACAAAGCCTGAATGCTGCCAGTTTTGTCCATTACATCTTTTTTTAAGTTACACGGAATCAAACCATTGCAGGAAAACACTCAATTTCCCTCTCACAATGTCAGAGGATATGGTGTAACCTACTTGTGTCATTTACTGAACAAGAACTGGTATGTGTGGCAAGGCTCAATCCAATAGAAAGTCAAAAGGAGCAGGAATCAACTTAAGAGGAAAAAACAGAAGTGGTTTCCAAACAGTTGACCCTGAATTCCAATGTCACAAAAGCACCTCCACAAATGGTCTGGTCTTGCTGTTTCTGAAGCATGGGCATTTGTCTAGAAAGAGGCTGTTCTCAAATCTTTGCTCAAACTTCCATTCTGCCTATCTCTGAATCTGTCCCAAAGGAGAGAAGCAGGTGAGCTGCCTGATGCCACCCCAGGGCAGTAAATAGCCTTTCTAAATTAGACACTGTCTCCCCAGGCCAGAAGATGAAATGGGACCCACTGAGATCACCTGTTCCATCATCCTGACTTTCTGTCCAAAAAAACCCAAACCAAACCCACTGCCATCAAGTTGATCCTGACTCATAGCGACCCTATAGGACAGAGTACAACTGCCCCATGGGGTTTCAAAGGCTGTAAATCTTTATGGAAGCAGAATGCCACATCTTTCTCCCGCAGAGCAGCTGGCGCATTCGAACCATTGACCTTTTGGTTAGCAGCCACGTGCTTTCACCACTGTGCCACGAGCTACCCCTATTCCACATAGCTGGCAGAGAAGTAATGTTCTGTACCTTCCTTCAGGCAACTCATTTCCTTGGGTAGCAACCTCAGCTTCCTGGAAGGTATGATTCTCTAAGTTGAGCTCCTTCAGAAGGGAACCTTTCCCCATCACTGATCCCTTGCCCTCCTTGAGTAGCCATGTGGCCAGTAGAGCTTTAGAATCAGCAAGACACTGAACTGCTGATTTTCCATTGACAAGTTACATAACCACTGCCTCATCTTCCTTCAGTGCAGCTGGCCACTCACTATTTTCTAATAACATCATACATTTGGGGACTGAAGCCATCCCAGGTTTCTGCCCCCCTCACCTCTGACCATGGCTCAGAACAAGACGGCAGACTGGGCACCATGGCAACCCCTGCCTTGCAACTGACTTGAGTGTTCTTTGATCTTCTACCTCAGAGAATAGGCTCTTCTTTAGATATACTCCACCTCTCTTTTCAAATGCCCTCCTTCGGTGGGGGCCGGGGGAGGCACTCGTCTGGACAAGAGAGCTAACTAACTCTCTTATAGACTTTGATGAAGCCAAACCATTACACAAGAAACAAAACAAAGGCTGAGGAGGTTAAACAAAAAACCAACTAGAACAAACTGATCATCTACTGTGGATCAAGTACCATGCTGAGGACTTCCACAGAGACTGTCACAGTTAATACTCATGATGGTCCTTCAAGGTAGCTTGGACTGTTGCTGTTTTTGTGGTTGAGGAAACAGAGCCTCAGGGAGGTTATGTAACTTGTCAATGGAAAATCAGCAGTTCGGTGTCTTGCTGATTCTAAAGCTCTACTGGCCACATGGCTACTCAAGGAGGGCAAGGGATCAGTGATGGGGAAAGGTTCCTTTCTGAAGGCTAATCCCTGTCCCTGTCCCTGTCTCTTTTTTCGGTCTCCTTGTAACCATAGGAAAAGGAGCTCTGGTGGCGCAGTGGTTAAAGCATGCGACTGCTGACCAAAAGGTCAGTGGTTCAAACCCACCAGTCACTCCACGGGACAAAGCTGTGGCAGTCTGCTTCCAGAAAGCTTTACAACCTTGGAAACCCTATGGGGCAGTTCTACTTTGTCCTATAGGGTGGCTATGAGTCAGAATCAACTTGATGACAGTGGCCTTTGGTTTGGTAGCTAGAGGAGAAAGGAGCCCCTGTGGTGCAATGGTTAAGTGCTTGGCTGCTAACTGAAAGGTATGCGGTTCAAACTCACCCAGTGGCTCCACGGGAGAAAGACCTGGTAATTTGCTTCCATAAAGATCACACACACACACACACAAAAAATAACAAAACCCCAAACCCATTGCTGTTGAGTCCATTTCAACTTGTAGTGACCCTATAGGACGGAGTGAAACTACCCCCTATGGTTTCCAAGGATTGGCTGATGGATTCAAACTGCCAACCTTTTGGTTAGCAGATGAGCTCTTAACCACCATACCACCAGGACTCCCCATAAAGATTACAGCCTAGAAAACTCCATGGGCAGTTCTACTCTGTCACATGGGGTCACTATGAGCTGGAAATCGACTTACGGCACCCAACAACAACAGCAGCCATAGCAACATAGCTCAACAGGCAATCCACAAAGCACACCAGGACCCAGCTAGTTTGGGGACTGGCAGAATAATCTAAGCTACAGCCTGCTCCGTGACTGGCAGCCACATGATAGGAAACACTGCTCTGAGTCTTCTTGATCGTAAAATTTCTTTCCAGAACTCCAATCATTCTATTTTCTCCCTGAATCCTCCCAAAATGTTGCAAGTGTTATTTCCAATCTACTGATGGAGAAACTTGTGTCCTGAGCATGACGGAGGACTGAAAGTCACAAACACTGAGTCACAGACAGTCATCTTTTGACCTCTCAGCTTTTGGGAAACACTTGGGTTTCTCTTTGTCCTCCCTTCTGGGCAGAGCCAAAGCAGCATCTCTCTCTTCTCTAGTCTGTTCTGCAGAATGGCTCTGGCTGGGATGCTGGCTTTTGAAGTGGTCCCGCCATTTATGGGGCGTGCTGCAGCACAGTGAGGCAGACAGCGGCACATTCTTGCGGAGCAGAAGCCATCCTCACTGAGTGACATGCCAGAGCCATTCACTGAACTCACCATGTCACCCAGGCCTGCCTCTTTGTGGGACTGAGGAGGTGAGTGTGCATGGTGGGGTGGAGAGGGAGTTCAGTGACCCTCCTCTGAGCTCGCATTGTACCTTGAGCCTTCCTCCATCATAGTACTTACTTCCCTGCACTGTGATTTTTTTTAAAGCATCTGTCTACCACATTGGACTGTGAGCTCCTTGAGAACAGGGTCTGCATCTTCTCATCTTCATCCCCAGCTGTCAGCGTAGTTTGCTAGCACATAGTAACAGTTTAGCAAATGTGTTGAACGAACGGAAGGAGAAACACTGCTGTCTCATGTACGTTGGTCCCTTGCCGCTGAGATACTTCGCTATTCCATCAGACGTCAGGGTCCTGGACTTCTCCCTGCTCACACTGCTCCTCCTGCGTGGTGCCGACCCATTTCTCCTTGACTTGCTTTCCCCACGTAGGGGCTGTCCCCACGGATTAGCAGTAAAGGACTCGACATACAGGGTCACACAAATGAACATTCTGAGTAGGCTTGGGGATGGGGAGAGGATGGTTTGAATTATAGTTTTCCAGGTCTTGTAGGGAGACTGGGAGAGTGACACAGAACAGCTATTTCCACTTAAAATTGATTAGCAAGTATCACTACGAACGAACTCAGAATTTAAAACAAAACTCCATGGAAATGAATCATTCGACACTGGTCGACAGCCTGTGGATACAGGGAAAGAAGTTTCTCCAGCCAAAGACCACAAAGACTTTCTTTAGTCAGCTTCTCCCCACTGGCCAGCCCTCCCCGAGGCTACAGTTCCCTACATCACAGAGGTGAGACGAATTCTTTCCTGCTGGTTGCTTGTCACGATCTTTAACTGCCCCTGAGCAAATGGTCCATCCATGTCTGCAAAGCTGGCGGTCGGTAAACCATTGCCTGAGACAGAGGCAGCCGGGAGAGCCCAGCTCTGCTCTGGGGATAGAGCCATATTCTTGGAGATTAACCCAGGATAGCTCTCAGAACTGGTCCATCACTGCACTCAGCAGTGAGGAGTGAGAGGCTCGTGGGCAGTGCTGTTTCCATTTGCCCTTCAGCCCCTGGGGAGTTAAACATAAGATACTGTTTGGTTTTCAAAGTGTTCTCATTAGAGAGTTAAGAGTGTTATCTGCAGAAACAAATAAACCCCAAGGTATGATACACAAGGAAATTTCAGAGAGTCCTGGGGTTATTAATGGCCATACAATTGGGCAGTCTTAGTCGAAGGTCTGATAGGGGAGGTAAATCAAATAAAGAAAACCAATTTTTGAGAATAAATTAAATTTAAAATGCGTCAGCTGTAGGGCCCAGTGAAGGAGAGTTATAGTACATCTTTTGGTCATCTGACTAATGGAAGTCACATTTTCTTCCCATTATACTGGGCACATATTACCAAGCCCTGATCTCCCTAAAATGAGATCTTTGTGAAGATTTAGTCGGCTCATCCTGACAGGGCTGATGGGTGGTGAGAGCCTCCAACGGCAAACGCTCCATCTGGGCAGATTCTGGTCTGCTCAGTGCTGTAAAGCATTCTCCATGTTCCAAGAGCTGATGTACTGCTACGTGGCAGGACAAAACAAAACTCAGCGGTCCGCTTCTCTTTCCTCTGCTGTTTAGCACACACAGCAAGTACTTGGCTTGTCCTTGCAAGATGTCCCAGTCAACTCCAACAAGAACTGAAACATGCTGTTTAGTCACTTTCCCACTGAATTTTCTATTCTTTTTTTTTTTTTTCTCTTGCTTAGCTTTGTTTAAAACCACATGTCAGGATGGTGGTTCAGGAGCCGTAAGATAATAAAAGCCCAGGGCCTGCTTGTCCTCTGGCCAAGGAGACTTAATGACACTTATGTATGGTCTGTACCAATTTTAGGTTTTCACATTATCTTCTTTAATTGGAAGAATTCCCACTTGGGCAGAGATAAAATAATTAACCCCATTAATGCTTTCCTGGGATAATGCTGAAATGAGTATTAATTGGGTAATGGAGTGAACACGATCCCATGGCCCTGTGCTGTAGAAGGTACTGGAGAAAATGAAGTCTGTGATCTCAATGGAGAGAAAGGTCTCCAAATGGCGGCCACCAGGGATCCTTGACTGGAGAGAAGAAGCCAGAGAGGGAAGGTGATGCCACATAATTTCCCTTTCCTGAAGATACACACCTACAGGGTTCTATGATATGCATCTGAGTTTCTGAGCAGACAAGTTGGATTACATTTGGCTGAGGCAACCAGGATGGAGGGACACTGGTGACAGGGTTGTTGGGGGTTTGAAGCTAAGAGATGAGGGAGGAATCCTGTGTTGTTGCAACTGCACAGGTGTAAACATTCCCACACATTTAGCCATTGAAAACCACCCATCACTCTTAAGACCTTGAATTTGGCCATACGGGCACAGGGGTTGCCAGCTTTATTTCATTTTATGAATCCATCCACCCAACATTTATGATGTATAACTCCTATGTGCCAAGCACTTGGCTAGCCTGTGGGGAGAGCACAGAGTCCCTGCCCTCTGACATGCTTCTATCTTTATGAGAGACAGGAAGTCAACAGTAGCTTTAGTACCTTGTACTCAGAGCTCTGAGAGGGGTTGGATGGGAAGTTCTGGGAGGACATAGGACTGGCAGCTATTACCAAACTCCGTGGCAAGACAAGCTATAGTTAGCGCTTCCCAGAAGAGCTGGTGGACAACACTGTGTCCAGCAGACAATATTCCCGGCAGTGAATTACCTGAGGGATGTGCCTTGAAGACAGCACTGACACAGAATTCACAATGATACTAAGAAAATACAGTAAAATCTGCGAAAGCTGGAACCTGTGTAAGGCAGAAACCTGTCAGAGAAGGAAAACGTGAATATTTTCCACTAAACTGAGTGATAGAAAAGTGGTACGACAGCATCCTGTCAAAGGCAGAAAACTTGTGAGACCCTGAACAAAAAGGCATTCCCATCCAGTTCCAGCTCTCACAGTTTTCACTGTACCTTGCAGCACATGTTCCAACTTTGCTGACACCACATGAGGTATGTAAATATGAAAAATGCACTCTGGACATTTGATAAAACTCTGATCCTTTGACCTGGGCCAAAAATAGGATAGGGGAAATATTAGCCCTGTGGGAAATCAAGCAGGATATACACACTGGACTCAGCAGGTGAGGTGTGGAGAAGGACGATATTGATAACATTAAGAGAAAATTCTTACTGAGCACTTATTTTACAAGCGTTACCATGTTTAATTCTCCCAACAACCCTCCAAGGAAGGTTCCATCATTACTTCCATTTCATAGATGAGTAAACTGAAGCTCATGGAAGTCAAGTCACTTGCCTATGATCCACTGATATGAAGTGGTGGAAGCAAGACTCAATCTTAGTGCTGATCCTAGGGTACTTGTGACGATTAAATAAGTTAATACTTGTAAAGTGCTGGGAACATGGCCTGAGGCATAGTCACCACTCCAAAATAATTAATAATTAACCATTATTACTAACACAGAGCTCTCTCACAGACCTCTTCCAAAAGAAAAATAAATGATCTCCCCTCAAATAACCGACCTCGTGTAAACCCCTCAGTGATTAAAGGCACTAATGATCTGCCTCTAAAGGAGAAAAGAAATGAGGCAGGACTTGCCAGCTCCCTCTGTCCTGCCAAACAGCAGGCTCGCTGCGGAATGAGAACATGGCGAGCATTGCTAGGGCAACTCTCCAGAGAGGCTGGTGCCTGCCCGCAGAGCCACTGCTCATGTAAAACTCACGGTGACAGGAGCCCACAGCTGAGGAGAGCTCCCGCCTCACCTGGCCCTTCGCTGTCCTCTCAGACTGAATGTCTCAGTGTCACCGAGATTAAAAGACTTTCCTCTGTCAAAATCCTCTTGATACCCACACCAGCAAGAGGGTGTGAGGTCTATAGGGAGGCGGGTGACAGATGAGATTCAGTGAACCATATTTTCCAGCAGTTTTTTTTTTCAAGATGTAGACCCTCTGGCCACTGGGGTAAGCAGACACCTATTTTTAAAGAAATCAGAGCCTACAAATTTTCATTACTTATTTCTAGAGGTTTGAAATGCTCTGTGTTCCATTTTCTTCCTTCTCTCCCCATCCCAATCTCTTTCTAGGGCTTTGCTACCCAATGAGATTTCTAGAAGATTGTTACAACCACCAGCAGTGGGGCTGGATGTTGATATACAGTCTTCTTTACATTTTTACTATTTCTCAGAAAGTCTACTTTCCAAAACTGCACTAGGATTATTTCACCATTGACTAATAAATGCCCCCAAATGCATTTTACCCTTTTTTCAACAAATCAAGGCCAGGATATTTCGAAGGGAAGATGAGAAAACAAAACAAACTAAAACTGTATTAGTAAGAAGTTGTCATTACTGTAATCCTTAAAATAAGAAAGATAAGCGGGCATTTTTGTGTGATTTCTTGGAGAAAGTCAAAAGTTACAGTCAACCCTGTGAAGTAAATATGAGAGAAATGTTATTAGGTGTATTTTTCTCATGAGGAAGCAAACATGGAGTGAAAAAGTGATTTGCTTGTTCAGAACGCATTATGTAGTCAAGCAGAACTTGTAGCCATAGACAGACCTCACAATTAGCAAGGGAATGCAAGACCTCACAATTAGCAAGGGAATGCAAGACCTCACAATTAGCAAGGGAATGCAAGAGCTAATTGTTCAGAAAACATGTGGCCCGAATAAAACAAAACAACCTGTCAGCCACAAATGGCTGCCCTTTAGATTGGGCACCAGCTTTCTGGTTTGCCAGAGTCCCTATCACATTTCCCTGATACGAGCAGGAGTCTCAGCTGTCATTCCTGGTCTTTACTCAGCCTATATGCCCAGTCTGTTACCTTCCTGAGTACAAGACCCCCTGTCCACACAGATGTAGATGTTTCTGGGATCCTTGAGACTAGTTGCATGGGACAGAGAGTCAGAGCAAAGAAAGTTAGAGATGAGAGATGCTGGCGTGAATCGAAGACTTCTTGGGAGAGATGGTTGTGCTAGGCCTTATAAGAGGGGGCCTGGCAAGGTGGAGAGGAACGGAAGTGGAAATGTGACAGAGAAGACATAGATTGTGACCATGTTAAATAAAGGAGTTGGTAGAGTAGGGCTGGGTTTGGGTTGTGTTCTGATTTCGCCTGTCACTAGCTCTGGGTCTCTGGAAAAGTCTCTTATTTTGACTTTGATTTCTTACAATAAATAACTGTCAAACAAACAAACAAAAATACCTACTATGTAAAGATAACGGAAACCAAAACATGAAAACCAAACCCATTGCCGTAGAGTTGATTCCAACGCATAGCGACCTTATAGGACAGAGTAGAACTGCTCCACAGAATTTCCAAGAAGCGGCTGGTGGATTGGAACTGCCGACTTTTGGTTAGCAGCTGAGCTCTTAACCACTGTGCCACCAGGACTCCAAAGATAATGGAAGTTGCCAGAAATTTGGCCTCTTGAAGTAGCACCTAATAAAATGGGAGCTCACTCATTTTGGACCTGATCAATGACTAGTCATACTGGAAGCCACATCCCTATCCCTGGATTGACAGAGAAAGCCCCTCAATGTCAGTTTGAAAACGAAAGTGAAAGGGAGGCTGTGGTCCTCAAGGTGGGCCCTGGGTGGCCAGGGCTAAGGTTCTTTTCTTGGGTATCATGAAAACTTCCTTTTTGACCTTGGCAAAACCACCTTGGCTGTTGCCTCCTGTTTCCCACGTGCAAACAGTAGCTAATAATACCTACCCATGGGATGTGGGGCGGATTAATTAGTTAATGTTTGTCAAGTGCCTTGAAGATCGGAGCTCTGACTACTGCAAAAGCTTTTTACTGCTGTTACCCGAGAAGTCAATTCCCTTAGAAAAAGAGGCTGCCTCACTGGGCAATGGCTGCTCTCCATCTGATGGGATAAGATCTTTCCCACATTTTCATCTGTCAGAAGAAAGAGCTTTGTTTAATGAGCAGGGAATGTTTTCCTGGAAACAGCCTTTGTGAATTAGCCAAAGGGCTGCAACTCCCAGTGTATTATCTTCGTTTGTCTTTCCCCGGCTGATATTTGCAGTCTGTTGCAAGCCACAAATTCCTGAAGGATAGATGTACTGAGGGGAACGCTAAGGGAGGAAGGTGACAAGTCACTAAGGGTTTCTGCTGAAATTGAAATTTTAAGCCCTCGCAAAAAACATCTGTATGATCTTCAGGGCAAAATGGCAGCCGAGAGAGTGGAGGCCTGAAGGGACTATGGGTAAATGCCTTCACGTTACGTGTTTCCGTTTTCCTGACTCTGAAGCAGGCATGGTAGTCCTCCGCTGTCCCTTTGCTTCCCTGGCATGTTGTATGGGCTGGAGTGGTCACCTGTGTCCACTGTTTCAAGATCTTTGCCACAGCATGCCCTCTAAACATGAGTTATTTGTCCACTGGAGAGTCATTTAGTTCTCTGCCATCTGGATGGTCTCTTTGAAGTGGCTGGGATGACAGTTCTTACCACTGTCCAAGTTATTTTGTTTGCTTGTTCATAATCTGTCTCTCACCACTGTACCGTGAGCTCCCTGAGCACAGGCCCCTCATCTGTCTTATTCACTATGGGATCCTCAGTGCCTGGAACTGGCATGGTACACAGCAGTTGCTCAACAAATGTTGGTTGAATGAATCACTGCCTGTCCTGTGTACGCTACCACTCCACTGACAACACATTCCTATTTAGAAGATAGGGAGTTTCCATTTCTGAAGGTTATTGCATACTAATAACAGACCCACTGACGAATCAGAAGGGAGCCCTCTCACCTTTGCTTGGAAGCTCGGTTTTCTTATTACCTCCATTGAGGAGCAAGGCAGTATGTTTTTAATCGTAGCTGATTTGTCAGAGTGGTAACAGATATGGATAGGAATGGTGGGGCAGTGTGTAGGGTTTACAGAGGCCTTCCCTTTGGGCTGGGAGTCTTGGTGGAGCAGTAGCTAAGAGCTCGGCTGCTAACCAAAATGTCGGCAGTTCGAATCCACCAGATGCTCCTTGAAAACCCTATGGAGGCAGTTCTACTCTGTCCTGTAGGGTCGCTATGAGTCGGAATCGACTCGATGGCAACGGATTTGGTTTGGTTGGTCCCCTTGTGCTGAGGAGGCCTCTGACCCCTCTGATCACTGCAGGTCTGTCTGGTCTTTAAAGACAGCCACCTGAAGTCCTTTCTCTTCCAGGGGGCATTCCTCCCAGGGTTAGCTTTGCTTGTCATGTTCATGACTATGAACATCACCAGCTATTCACCCGCTGCCCTTCATTCTGGAATTTCATGTTCTTACTTTGCATGGTCTGTATTCTCTCTTTCCAGTGAGACTAAGAGATCTACTGTGGATAGTGTGCCAACTATGTTTTAGGACATTCCCTCTCATGAAGGCCCCAAGAGTCCACTGAGATGGTACATCCATCACTGAGATGGTATATCCATTGCACTAAAGTATATTCCTTCTTGTAGCTAAAGAACATTTAAAAATTTAATTCAAATATATATAGAACATCAATGGTTCTTGGTTCTGTTTTTTAACTCCTTAAGGAAGACTCTACTCACTCTGAAGCAGTGGTCCTTTGTATATACATACGTGTTGTTGTTAGGTGCTATCAAGTTGGTTCCTACTCATAGCGACCCCATATACAACAGAACAAAACGCTGCTCGATCCTGTGCCATCTTCACAATCTTTGCTATGTTTGAGCCCATTGTTGAAGCTACTGTGTCAATCCATCTCATTGAGGGTCTTCCTCTTTTTTGTTGACCCTCTTCTTTACCAAACATGATGTCCTTCTCCAGAGACTGGTCCCTCCTAATAGCATGACCAAAGTACATGAGACAAAGTCTTGCCATCCTCACTTCTAAGGAGCATTCTGGCTGTACTTCTTCCAAGACAGATTTGTTTGTTCTTCTAGCAGTCCATGGTGTATTGAATATTCTTCACCAACACCATAATTAAAAGGCATCAATCTTTCCTCAGTCTTCCTTATTCATTGTTCAGCTTTCACGTGCCTATGAGGGGATGAAAATACCATGGCTCGGGTCAGGTGCACCTTAGTCCTCAAAGTGATATCTTTGCTTTTTAACAATGTAAAGAGGTCTTTTGCTGCAGATTTGCCCAACACAATATGTCGTTTGGTTTCTTGACTGCTGCTTCCATGGGCATTGATTGTGAATCCAAGTAAAATGAAATCCTTGACAACTTCAATATTTTCTTCATGTATCATGTTGCTTATTAGTCAAGTTGTGAGGATTTTTGTTTTATTTTTGTTAAGGTGTAATCCATACTGAGGGCTGTAAGTCTTTCATCTTCATCATAAGTGCATCAAGTCCTCTTCTCTTTCAGCAAGCAAGGTTATGTCATCTGCATATGGCAGGTTGTTAATGAGTCTTCCTCCAATCCTGATGTTGCATTCTTCTACATATAGTCCAGCTTCTCAGACTTTTTGCTCAGCATACAGATTGAATAAGTATGGTGAAATGATACAACCCAGATGAATACCTTTTCTGATTTTAAACCATGCAGTATATATATATGTATATATATAATTGTGGTGAAAATATACTTAACAAAAAATATGCCATCTTAACCATTTCTATATGTACAATTCAGTATGAAACAGTGGTTCTTAACCTTGTGTAGGTGATAGATCCTTTGAGAGTCTAACGACAGTCATGGAGTCTCTCCCCAGACAGGTGAACATCCACACAGCAGTCAGATGATGCCTTGAGGACACTGGGTCCCAAGTTGGTAACCGCACCCCCAGCCTTGACATCTCCCTCATATCAACTTGTCAAAAGGGGAAGCCACTTGTCTCTTCCTGTTCCCAACTTCTCCAAACAGAGGGGAACGTGGCAGAGCTCTGACATCTGACTTAGGGGAAGACAGTGGAGGAGCCCTGACGTTTGGGCTCATCTTATCTGACTCTTCTCCTTTTTAGACAGTTCACCAGGGCAGGAGGAGGTGGGATCTGTGCCTCCTTTATCTGTGTACTAATTCTTCCTCAATGGATCTAGGTCTTTGTTTTCTGTATATTCAAATCAGAATTTCCAAGGGCTATTTTAGGGTGTTAACTAGTACAAAGTAGGATGCCCACCGATTAAAAAAGAAAAAAAAGCTTATCAAACCAGGGTGTCTGGCATGGTCTTTACATGTTTGTAATCATAAAAGATGGTTATGTCTGGTTTATTTCTAGCGTACAGCGCCATTTATAATACATAGACACCCTGAGGTACTGATATTTTTAGAATGGATTCTTGAAGCTGGCTTCTGTTAGTCTTCAGTTTGTCAGCCTAAGAAAATGTTTACCTAATCTTCCAATTATTTAGTTGTTCCTATGTACTTGGTCCCAGCTCCAACAACACAGTCTGTCAGGCCAACCGGGGCTCCAATTGCAGCCAGTTGCCTTGCTCTTACTAGCTGTGTGACCTGGGACAAGTTCCTTGACTTCTGGAAACAAAACAAAACAGTTGTCATTAAATTGACTTTGACTCACGGCAACCTCACATGTGTCAGAGGAGAACTGTGCTCCATAGGGTTTTCAGTGATTGATTTTTTTGGAAGTAGATAACCAGGCCTTTCTTCAGAAGCACCTCTGGGTGGACTCGAACCACCAACCTTTTGGTTGGCAGCAAAGCCTATTAACCATTTGCAGCACTCAGGGGCTCCCTGAAAATAATGGCTGCCTGTTAGAGCTGAGTGAGAAACGGAAAATATAAAGGACTTCCGAGGGTGCCGTGTGCAGCCAGGAAGCTCAGTAGACGGCAGCTGCGCTCCCAGCATTAACACTCATGGCAATCTCTTAAATAGCTTCCTTTCTCTTCCGCTTTTTCCACCTCGTACACTATTGTCAGCTTCATATTCTTAAAATAATGTCACCTCTCTGATCAAAAACCTTCAATGGAAAATATATGTAAATGTCCCAAATCCTTTACTCCGGTTGGTGAGATTATGGACGACTGCTATTTTCTTCCTCGTGTGTTTCTGCCTCTTCTCACTGACAAGAAGCACAATAAAAAATAAAAACAAGCCTCCAACGTGTTTTCTTTTTCCACAGTACTGAGACCATTTGGGCTCCCTCTCCAGGGTGGACAGACAGCTCTGGTTGAATTCTGCCTTCCCTGGCCATTCTGGCCTTCCACTTAACCTCCCTAAACGCTAAATTCTCCACATGTGTAAAACAAGGTTTGTGCAAGGACTGAATGGAAAAACGCACGTAAAACACCCAGCACACTGCTTAATCAGCAGGAGCTTCGAATCCCAGAAAAAGTGCCCAAAATACTGGCCTTGTTAAGTGTTGGTTACTAGATCTGGGATCCGTTGTCAACTACTTGTTTCTCATTTCCTTATCCTCTATAAGTCCAAACCTTGCCCTTGGCTTTCGTTCAGGCAGAACTGAAAACTCTCTGACTGGGTTTTGCTCTGGCAGGGTCACTCTCTGACTGGGTTTTACTCTGGCAGGGTCCGCCTGACTGGCCTTTGGGTGTTTTCCTCTGTCTCTGACTGCAGCCTCCCAAGGCCATGACCTTGCCTTACCCACGACATATGCAAGTCAGGGCATAAAGGCTTCCTTAATGTTGCTCAGGATGAGGATGCTGTGGACTAGAGCAACTGAGCAGAGCACCAGAGATGCTCCTGGAAGGCCGTGGCAGCCAGTTCCACAGGACATGTCCCCTTGAACTCTGTGGGGCTTTCAAAGCTTTGGAAGCGCATTGGCTTATACCAGTCAGTATTAGCATCAGCAGCTGTGGGCTATCTGTTGGTACTTTATCAGTAGCTGTTTAAAGCGAATCCTGCAGACCTGTTCTCTACTTCTAGGATCAGCTCATGGCAAGCAGAAAATGTGTCAGGCATCACTTATGCATGTTCTGGAATGTACAGACATGCCCTCAACAAATACTTAGGCATCATAATGCACCTGGTTTAATGTATTCCTTCAGGAAGGATGTATTTGTTTTCTTGTGGTTGAGGCTCTGGTATCACTTGGTATTGGTTTTCTATTCATGTATGCAACTGCTCTGTGAGTACTTTATGCACTCAGTTGTACGTGAATTTGTATAAGAAAGGCAATAAAAAGTTGCTAGCAATAATGGAAGAAAAATATCTACAAATTTCAGCTGTGAAGTAAAAGGAGGTTTTGACTATCTTTGGGCCCAATTATTGGAGAAATGAAAAATTTGAAGAGGATGAAGGAAGAATGAGAAGAAATTCCTCCCACATCCATTTCATCTCCCTTTGGCCGTATGTTTGGGTTTCATTTCACTGAAGGCTTCTAGGCCTGGCAGGCATATCTGAAGCTACCAGGTGTTAGCACCTGAACAGGGACACATTTCTGAAAAGTCAGCTGCCTTTCTCTAGGCGGAAGTAAGAATGATCCTCTCTGGACAGCACTGGAGAAAATTACTCAACCAAGTTGTGGTACAAAACCTTAACTGGGTACTTGGGCCTGTCAAATGATCCTACTGTGTTTGCTTAGAAGACTTGCTTTCCTAAAATGGTGCATCCTACCTTTCTCTCCTCTAACCTCCTGCTCTACCCTCATTCTCAGCTGATGACCTCGGCATGTAACTATTGAAAACAAAGAGGAGCCATCAGATCAATAGATGGGAATCCCTTATCTTCCCACCGCCCTGTCTCTCTGCACTCTCTCCCTTCTCCTCCTCGTCTGCCTCCTCTTTCTTCCACTTGTTTGTCCCTCCTGTTCAAAGGCCAGTCCCCACCATGGAATCTGAATTCCCCTTTTAGGGACTTCCCTTTTGATTCACTTCTTTATCATTGCTGTCTCCCCCCAGCACAGTATTTAACTGATACAAATATGATTTAGTATCTCCCACACTTAACTCCCACATTTTGCTCCATTTTTCTTTCTGTCTTTTTTCTTCCTTCCTTCCTCTTTTTCTTTCTCTCTCTCTCTCCCTCTCTCTTTCTTTTCCTTTAGAGCTCAACCACTCAAAAGAGTTCATTTATGCTCATTGTCTCCAATTACTTTTTTTTTTTTCACTCCTCAGTCTATCCCCATCTGGCTTTTGCTCCAGCCACTACACAGTATCTGCTCTTGTCAAGGTCAACAATGATCTCGGTGTTGCCAAAAGCAAAGGACTCCTCTCTGCATCCCTCAGCAGCCCTGGCACAGTGGACACTTCTCCACACACTCTCCTCCCTGAGCTTTCAGGACGCTACACCCTCCTGGGTTTCCCCTACCCATCGGCCTTTCTTTCTCATTCTTCTCTGCAGGCTCCTACTCGGGTGGATTACCCGATAAGCAAGGTACACATGGGCTTAATTATGTTTATTTATTAGCCTGTAGTGCACAATTTCACCTGTTTTTCACCACATCATGTGGTAAAAGGCATGTGAAATTGTGCACTACAGATTAGTAAGTAAGCACAAGTAAGCCTGTGCCTACCTTGCTTATTGGGTAATCCACCCCTGTCCCTGCTTTTCTGTTGTTAGCTGCCTTGGAGCAGATCCTGACTCATGGAGACCCCATGTATGCAGAGTAGAACTGTGCTCCATAGAGTTCTCAAGGCTGTGACCTTTGGAAGCAGACTGCCAGTCCTGTCTTCTGCGGCACCTCGGGGTGGGTTTGAACCACCAACCTTTTAGCTAGTAGTCAAGTGCTTAACTGTTTGTGCCACCCAAGGACTCCTCCTACCCCACTCACCAAAAAGAAAACCCGATTCCAAATCATAGCGACCTTACAGACCCTTTACCTATGTCTAAATAGTGGTGTTTCTCTCTTCCCCCAAGCACCTTCTCTCTAGGTAATGTCATCCAGGGTTTTAATTGTATCTATAGGTTAACAAATTCTTCTTCTTTTTTTAAACTCTAGAGACTTATACTGGAAACACCGGTGGCATGGTGGTTAAGAGCTATGGCTGCTAACCAAAAGATTGGCAGTTCGAATCCACCAGGCACTCCTTGGAAACCCTATGGGACAGTTCTACTCTGTCCTATAGGGTTGCTATGAGTCAGAATCGACTTGACGGCAATGTGTTTGTTTGATTTTTTGGTTTAGAGACTTATATATCCAACTGGCTACTCAACATTTGCATTGGCCAATCTAGAACTTAACAGGTCTAAAATCAAACTTATGAGTCTTCCCTGCCCCCACCCCCATCCTTCCCTATCTCTGTAAATGGCACCACCTTCCACGTGGTTGCTTAAGTCAGAAGCCTGGTAGTCAATCTAAAATTCTCCTTTTCCCTCATCCCATCCCTCACACCCAGTGCATTGAAAGTCCTGGGATTCTGCCTCCAGACTAGATCTCAAAGCACCCTGATTCCCTATATCCTCTGCCACCACCCTGGCCTAGGCCACTATTGTCTCTTGTGGCAACAGCCTCCTAACTGGTCTCCCAGATGCCACGCTCATTCCCTTACACATCTCCACACAGCAGGTAGAGTGATCTGTAAAAAAAGAAATTAGATCACATTATTCCCCTGATTGAAACCCTCAGATGGATGCCTAGTTCATGAAGGATAAAATCCACACTCCTTACTGTGGCCTCCAAGGCCCTGCATGATCTGACGTCTGCCTGCCTCACTGGCTTCCACCTGGGCCTCCCTCCCTCTCACTTGCTCTCTCCCTCACCACACGTCAGCCACACTGGCCTCCTGTATCTGAAACACACTAAGCTCTTTGCCTCCAGGGCCTTGGCACATGCATCTTCTTCTACCTGGAACAGTCTTCTCTCAGCTCCTCATGTAGCTGGCTCCTTGTATTTTCAGTCTCAGTCTCAGAAAGCCCTGCTGTGACTACCTTGTCTAAAGTCGCTTCTCCCCTCTACAATTTATTCTCTGTCGTGGCAAACAATGATCACCCTGTAATTTATTTCACTTGTTTAATTTGCTTCTTCTCTCATCCTGGATTGCCAGACTATAAGCTACCTGGTAACAGGGACCACATCTTTTATCCTCAGCATCTAGTACAGTGCCTGGCACATAGTAGGCGCTAAAAAAGTATTTGATCAACCAATGAAGTGTGTGCTTAGTAGGCACGAAATAAATATTTGGTGAATCAATGAAACATTGTAGCTTTGTGCACTTAAAATCGATGGTCACATGTGTCTCTCTGTTGGGTGCCCAGTTTTTCTTGTCTTGTGCTCATGGTTCATATAAATGGGTAATAGAAGTCACTTATATATCTTGTGATGAAATAAAGCAATTTTTTTCCCCCGCAGTAATGATCTCCTTGACTTTGTCAGTAGACAGAGTACACATATTCAGAAAACAGTCTTCTTAGGATAATTCTAGTTGAAAAAGCTCAGAAATGGTCCTTGCAAGTATTCTGAGAGTATACTGGGGAACTGGAAACTTATTCCTCTAGAATTTCAACTAGAACTCACTTGTAGAAGCTCTTACAGACAGGAAAGAATGAGGGAGGAAGTCTAAATGCTCCAAAAATGGCAAATGATAAATCCAAGAGAGAGCTAAACTTCCTTACTTAAAAAACCACTACCGGGGTCCGGCAAAATGTAGCTCTAGGCAGAAGCACCACGCCGTCCCTCCACAGCAAAGATCCAAAAAACTAAGCCGAACAGAGAATACAACAATCCTGAAACCCTAAAACATCAAATGAAGAGATAAAGAACTCAGCCAAGCACCAAATGGAGTGAGAAAACTGACAGAGAACGGAGACCGAGGAGAGATTCATGCAGAGGTCCCCTACCAGCTAATGCAGTGTGGATCCGCCATCTTGGACTCCTATCGGAGACCAGCAAACAGGAGCGTCCAGCGGGAGACAAAACAACCGGTAATTGGCAATATACGCTTTCCCACACCCACCCTTCTTCACCCCGACTCGGCCTTCTCTGCTTCCCGCGGCCACAGTCTCTTGACTGGGAAACAGCGGCTGCTTGGATTCCACACATCCGAACGGGCTGGCTCTCCGAGTGCCGTTTGTTGGCTGCCAGTGTTGCTTTTTTCGGCTTCTTTTGATTTCTTCCTTACCTCTCACCACCTCCCCCTCCTTTCACTCAAATACCTGGCTCCGTGTGCCATCTTGGCTTCTTCCTGAGGGGCTGCAGATCTCCGGTAATTTGTGATATACGCTTTCCCACTCCCTACCCTTCTTCACCCACACTCGGCCCCCTCTGCTTCCTGTGGACACTGTCTCTTTTCCGAGAAACACCAGCCCGCACTAGCTGGCTCTCCGAGTGCCATTTGTGGGCTGCTATTGTTGCTTTTTTTTCTGCTTCTTTGGATTTCTTGCTTCCCTCTTGCCACCTCCCCCTCCTTTCACTCAAATACATGGCTCCGTGCGCCATCTTTGCTTCCTCCTGAGGGGCTGTGGAGCTCCGTTCGAGTGTGGAGCTGCTGCCCAGTCTGGGCTGCCGTGCTGGTGGGATCCCGGGGCTTTTGTTCGCTTGTTTGTTTTGAATTGTTTGTTTGTTTTCTTCTCCTTTTCTTGAGTTGGGAGCCCTTTCTGGCCAGGAGGTGCAGCGCGGGAAGGAGACTTCCCACTCGGCTTGCACAGACATGCAGAGGGATCCCTGAGAGCACTTTTTTTGTTGGTTTTTTTTTTCTGTTTTTTGGGGGGGGCCTTTCTTTTTTTTTTTAATTGTTTTGTTTTCTTTTCCCTCTTTTTCCCTTTTTGTCTTTTTTCATTGCTAAGTTTCTCGTCTCTCTATATCTTCCTTCTCTTTCTGTTCCATGAATACCTGGTGTTGTAGACCTCTACGCCTTCTAGCCAGGCTGTATTGCAACACCTGAGAGCAACCTCCCCAGACCTCATAGATGCACTGGTGGGATCCCTGGGAAATTTGCGGGTCTTTAACCTTTCCGATTTTTATTTATTCATTCTTTTCTTTTCTTCCTCTTCCCCTTTCTATTTTTCTCCATTTCATAGTCTCTCATCTCTCCACTCCAACGGCAAGCTCCCCTAGCATTCTTTTTTGTTTGTTTGTATGTTTTTAGCTCCTGTTCCTCTCTCCTCTCTCCCATATCCATCTGAGCTCCACACATAACAATCTCGCCACTGCATCCTGCTTACCTGCACCGTGCGCTTGACATCACACCACCAAGCAGCACAGGCACAGCCTACTGGAACCTGCCCTGCACTGATTACCAACCCACTCTGATGGCTGTAGTAAGTGCCACAAACAACCAGTCCCAGTAACTCCTCTTCAGCTAGACCTGCCCTGCTGTACCATATCTGAGTGACTGACCCGGCCAATTGGAGAAGGAGATGAAAAGTATTGTGCCCACAGAC
>NW_004444068.1:993879-1034744 GCF_000243295.1 Trichechus manatus latirostris | reverse complement strand
TGTTAACCAATGTCATAAAACAATATGTGTACTACTGTTTCATGAGAAACTATTTGTTCTGTAAGCCTTCACCTGAAGTACAATAAAAAAAAAAACAAAACAAAACAACAACAACCACTACCTCCTACAATTAAAGAAAAAAAAAATCTGTAAAAGTAGACTTGTGGGGGTGGGTTAGAGTCGAGGTGAATGAATAGTCAAAGAACTTCCCTCTTGAATGTGGTGGGGAAAAAGGGAAAACCAGCTTAGACTCTGGATCAGACAGTGCAAAGTGCAGATGTCTCTTGGCATGTGCCAGACGGAGAAAACAGGAATCTTCATTCAAGAGCAAAAAGAGACAGAGCTATTCTCAGTTTTATTTTTTCCATCTCTTCTTATTACTACCAGTAGCTTGATTTCATTTCTCGTGTCCCGAAACTTTCCCTTTTTCCAAATCATTTGAATTTAGATGTATTCCTTCCCTTCCCCCACCTTGTTATTTTTGGCTCTCCCACAAAGACCTTCCATCTATGGCCACCCACTGGACATACAGAAACATCGCCCTGACATCTTTCTCATTCTGTGTACTTGAGGGTAATACTGTGAAGGCATTTCAGGATTAACAGGACATTCTGACGTAAAAAGTCTTGGTGAGTGAGTTTGCACACTGTTCAGGAATGTGGTAGTAGCTACAGATTTTCCGGGCTATCTAGGGAAAAAATCAATTACGGGCAGTAATTTTGATGAGGAGCAGTGCCGGTTCTTTCAGATTCATTACAAACTCTTTGACCGCTAACTACTCCAATTCCCAACTTTCATGTTCCACCAGAAGTTGCAAACTTGGATAAGATATTCTTACTAAGAAACGTTCTGAAAGGCTCCTCCTTTCCTACTTGCAACACCTATCAACAGAGCAAGTTTTTCAACACGGTGATCGTTTCTGCTGTATGCACAAGTACCATCTGTGTTCACTGCCTACGTGTGTTTTAATCAAGAATAGATTCAAACCAAACCCACTGCTGTCGAGTCGATTCTGACTCATAGCGACCCTACAGGACAGAGTAGAACTGCCCTATAGGGTTTCCAAGGAGCGGCTGGTGGATTCGAACTGTTGACCTTTTGGTTAGCAGCTGAACTCTTAACCAATGAGCAACCAGGGGTCCCAAGAATAAACAGATTTCTAGAAATCAGAATCTGAGCTTCCTTTAAAAAAGTACGAAATAGTTTATAATCCCTTTTGTTTTAAGATCTTGGATGATATCAGAGATTGTCTCACTGAATTATTGTGAACAGCTGAAAACACAGCAACAATGAACCACAAAGAATTAGGTGAGCTTCTCCCACCAACTTAATGGAATGTGATGTAACCCTGAAGTCTAGATGCCCCTGGTCATGTTCAACACCTACCTCTTCCCCATTGCCTTGATTCAAAAACCCTCACAGTACTCAAAGCACAGCTCGACCGCATCTCCTTTATCAGACCTTCCAGCGCTCCACCTGGAAGTCATTTGTCGGGCCTGAACCCTGATGGGAATTTGCTTGAACTTTCTTCACCTCCACAGTTTGTACACGGGCCTCTTTTGTCTCTTTCACCAGTGGTCTTTAGCTGCGACAAAGGATTTGGGTTGTTCTCCGTGATTAGCTTGATCCACCTCCCTACCATCCTATTTGTTATAGACCCAAGGACTGATACAACAGTACCTGGATGTTTTTCCTCTGGTAGGTCTGTGCTTGCCTGTCTGCAGGTCTGCGTGTTTGGAGCTGTTTAGTATTCTGCTGTCAGCTTGGCTTGACCACATTTGACCCCTTTAAGGATCTTGCCGAAGAGCCCTGAAAATACGACCTTATTGCCTACTGTGGGCCCCGAAATTTCCACTCAGGTTCACCTCTGCATGTGACACTTTAAAAGGGTCATGAAGCCAAACCACCAGCTAACCCTTAAAGACTCCAACCATTAAAGAACGGGACGGTTTCAGAGGCCCAGCTCAGCGATAACCCAAGTAACAGACTGCTCTACAGTGCTCACAATACCTCCTATGGTAGAAAGAAGGAATTTTTTCTATTAAAGGCAACCTTACTGATCTGGTAATTTATTGTTCTGGAAGGCGAGTGTGTGTGTGTTTTGCGTGTGTGTGTGTTTGGGGTGGAGGTGGCAGTTGATAAGTAAAGAAAAAAGATGAGAATTGGTGAGCCGGGGCGGTGACCCGGGGCAGAGACTAGGGGCAAAACAGGCTACTCAGTGCCATGAGGCACAAAATAGTCAAAATGAAAACCAAAGTTGCAGAACCTATAAAAGAAAGTCCCCTTTGTGTCTTGGTAGCAGCGGGTCTCCATAGACCGTGAGAGTCGAAATCATTGATTAGCAAGACACTTTTGATTTCTCGTCAAGCTCTTAGGAAAGAGGGAAGGTGTGACTAGAGAAGATGAGTCACCCCGACTCCGCCCTCCTGACATCCCCGGCGTCCGCCTCCAGCACGCGCTGGCTGGGTGGCCCGCTGGGTGGGACGGTGCCGCCAGCCCCACTGAGCCGCATGGGCCTGTCGCCTCGCGGTTCTCGCTGCTGATGGAGCCACGCTCGCCTTTCCAGCCAACGGAGCTTCATTTCCGTTCCCTTAACGCCCTGGCTGTCCAGCAGTTTCCCCCTTTTGAACACAGTGGTTCTTCCTCTGTAACAGGCGGCGGGGTCCTCGCTGGCGGGACTTCAGAGCCCAGGTTCCGGGTCCCTTCCCGCGGCCCGCCCAGACGCCAGCACTCTGCCCTCAGCTTTTCTTCCGTGCCTTTCCTCCCTGCAGCTCTGGCTCCTGGTCCTGTTTCTGACCTGCGTTTTTTTTTTTTGCTCCATGATGCAGGGGAGAGGGCAATTAAGAGGAAATCCTGAGAAAGAGCCTTCGAAATACTAAAAAAATGCTGGAGGTGCAATTGGTGGAGAGTGGAAGTTGGCCTGGCCGTGACCCGCGCACCAGGCTTTGACTCCCGGCTGGGGTAGACAGATGGTGAGGTGAGGAACCGCAGGTGACATGACCGCAGGGCTAGAACGATCTGCGGGCGCAGCAATGAGCAGAGAATGGCCCGAGTGCATTTTAAAACAAACGTGGACGTTAGGACAGGAGACTAAAAGGATGACGCTTTATAAATTGGAAGTCAAGACGTTTGTGAAGGGACCGAGCTCAGTCATTTTATTTTAAATTCCGTGCCAAGTGGTAAGGAGTGGAATTTACTAGCTCCCCAAATCTCACATTCAACATTGGGGGCTGCTGATCAGAAACTGAAAAGGACAATCTTGGTCCCTGTCTGAGCACGTGCCTACTGGTCAACTAATCAGATCTGAACGGTGGAACAAATGGTGCCTGGAAACATCTCTTTCTCATTAATCTTCTTTTAAAAGTAGACAGCTCAGTGGTTTGGATATTATTTTGAGAGTATCTCTTTAAGCAAAAATTTATTAATAATGGAAAATATTTTAGGGCATGGTTAGCTGCATTTTCCTGGGTGTCAAACACATGCTGTTTCCTCAAAATCATAAAATATCTTTTTCCTGTTCCTAGTAGAAGTGACATATTATGGATACATCCCATCCTCTTGTTGCCTCAACGCTTAACTGTTATAGCAAATGTCAATAATGAATGAACTATCCCTTTGAATGTTTCAAATGTGACTTTTAATTAAGCATATTAATCTGACGTCTCATCATTTGAGCGCAACTAAAATTTTAAACTTTTGGATGCCAGCAGAACATGAAAAGCACTTTACGAGGCTTGCATTAATGCATATTTCGTTAGAATGTAATTCTATATTAGATATTCCACTTATGCATAGAGCCAAAATAGTTTCAGTTCTCTAGCAATGCCGATTTAAGTGAGTAAACCACAAAGAATAGAGAGAGCTTAACTCTTTGTGAATCTCAGCATCGTCATGTTTATGAAAGAAATCTTTTGGGGTAGACTCTTACCTTTAGGCAATAGAGAGAGTACAGTGCATATTTCAGGTGGGTTCAGGGGTGGATACTCCGATAGGCAAGGTAAACATGTTGCTTACCTTGCTTCCCAGATCATCTGTAGTGAACAATTTCACATTTTTTCACCACATCAAAGATTCTGCTTCTAGATACGGCTGGTATCTGTCTCCCTCCCAACCCTACAGCACCCTCCTACAGAATCAAAATTTACAGTCCCTGATAGCGGCAGAGGACCCACTAAGCAAGACAAGCACGGGCTTACTTGTGCTTATTTACTAATCTGTAGTGAAACTGTTCACTACAGATGATCTGGTAAGCAAGGTAAGCAGTCTGCTTACCTTGTCTATTCGATAATCTGCCCTTGGCATGGGATGGGGCGGGAAAGGATGGATGCAGCATTTCTTCTGCACAACATTAAGTGATTCGGGGTATTTCTGAGCATACCGGAGAATGCTCCCTTTAGTCTACCCATAGACAGCGCACTGAGCTGTCAGCAAAGCCGAGCTGTACGGAGAGGTTAGTGGGGGTGCTGGTGGGCTGCCTTGGCCACGTGGATAAGAGAGCACGTGTAACATAAATGCATAAAGCAACCATGGGAGCTGGATGCATGGTGCTCTGCAGGGCTACCATAAAGCATCTTGTGCAACATTACTAATAGACATTTTACAATTTTTATAGGTTCCTGAGTTATTTTTGAGTCAGTACTAGCATTCAATTATTTCCTGGTGAATAAGGAACAAAACAGGCCTAAAGACTGAAAGGAAAAGCTGCTGTGGGTAGCGGCCTCTCCAGATGGAAGTTTTCTGGTAGATCGTGATTTGTGACTCAGAATGAGCCCAGATTACTGTGCCATATGGGTAGCAGCAGAGCCTGTAGACATCAATTCAGTCACTCAGGCTCCTTCTGAACTCCTACTATGTGCCAGTTCCTGGCTGGGCACTGGAGAAACGAAGTAAGTAAGAGCTAGTCTTTGCTGCCAAGGAGTCCATTCATTCATTCATTCAACAAACATTTACTGAGCATTGATGATGTGCCAGGCACTGTGCATTGTATATGAGGGAAGTGGAACGTGTAAACATAGAGTAAATTACCATATGGTATGACAAATTCAGTTACAAAGACAGAGGAAAAATGCTATGCAGGCATGTGGTGGAAGGAGTGACTAATTATGTCTGGGGTAGTCACAGGAATCCTTGCAGAAAAGGTGACCATCAACCTGAATCTTGAAGAAGGATTAGGAGGTTATTGAGGGTCAAGGAGGGCAAGGCCATCGCAGGCAGAGAGAAGAGCATGAGCCAAGTCATGGAGTTGAGGATTCACGTTTGAGAAGAAAAACTAAGAAATTGAATGTGGATACAGCTTATAGGTCATAGGCAGGAAATGTGTCTGAAGAAATAGCCTGTGCAGGGTCTTCTATGTCATGTCACAGATTTGACTTTATATGCTGCAATGGCAAATCCCAGAGCTCCCACATTTTGATCCTCATAGTAAAACCCGCCACTGTCGACTCGATTCTGACTCACAGCAGCTCTATAGGACAGAGAGAACTGCCCCATAGGGTTTCCAAGGCTGTAATCTTTACAGAAGCAGACTGCTACATCTTTCTCCTGCAGAGCAGCTGGTGGGTTCAAACTGCCAATCTTTCAGTTAGCAGCTGAGCACTTAACCAATGAGCCACCAGGGCTCCTTACTCAAGTAGTACTACCAATAATGACTGTGCTTTCTTGAGGGTCTTCTATGAATCTGCTGACTTATATATCGATATAGCATTTCATTTAATCCCTACATTGTTGTCGTTGTTAAGTGCCATTGAGTCGGTTCCGACCCATAGCTACCCAATGTACAACAGAACGAAACACTGCCCAGTCCTGTGCCATCCTCACGGTCGTTGTTATGCTTGAGCCCGCTGTTGCAGCCACTGCATCAATCCACCTCGTTGAGGGTCTTCTTCTTTTTTGCTGACCCTCTACTTTACCAAGCATGATGTCTTTCTCCAGGGACTGATCCCTCCTGATAACATGTCCAAAGTATGCGAGACATAGTCTCGCCATCCTTGCTTCTAAGGAGCATTCTGGTCATACTTCTTCCAAG
The DNA here is from genome assembly GCF_000243295.1 of Trichechus manatus latirostris. Taxonomy (NCBI): domain Eukaryota; kingdom Metazoa; phylum Chordata; class Mammalia; order Sirenia; family Trichechidae; genus Trichechus; species Trichechus manatus. Next base: position 1,028,719 of record NW_004444068.1, on the reverse strand, counting down.
ACAGATTTGTTTGTTCTTTTGGCCGTCCACGGTATAGTCAACATTCTTCTCCAACATCACAATTCAAAAGTGTCAGTTCTTCTTCGGTCTTCCTTATTCATCATCCAGCTTTCACATGCATATGAGGCGATTGAAAACACTATGGCTTGGGTAAGGTGCACCTTAGTCTTAAAGGTGACATCTTTGCTTTTCAACACTTCAAAGAGGTCTTTTATAGCAGATTTGCCCAATGCAATGTGTCTTTTGATTTCTTGACTGCTGCTTCCATCGGTGTTGATTGTGGATCTAAGTAAAATGAAATCCTTGACAACTTCAATCTTTTCTCCATTTATCATGATGTTGCTTATTGGTCTAGTTGTGAGGATTTTTGTTTTCTTTATGTTGAGGTGTAATCCATACTGAAGGCTGTGGTCTTTGATCTTCATCAGTAAGTGCTTCAAGTTCTCTTCACTTTCAGCAAGCAAGGTTGTGTCGTTTGCATAACGCAGGTTATTAATGAGTCTTCCTCCAATCCTGTTGCCTTGCTCTTCTTCATATAGTCCAGCTTCTTGGATTATTTGCTCAGCATGCAGATTGAACAGGTATGGTGAAAGGATACAACCCTGATGCACACCTTTCCTGACTTTAAACCACACAGTATCCCCTTGTTCTGTTTGAACAACTGCTTCTTGATCTATGTACAGGTTCCTCATGAGCATAATTAAGTGTTCTGGAATTCCCATTCTTTACAATGTTATCCGTAATTTGTTATGATCCACACAGTCCAATGCCTTTGCATAGTCCCTACATTAATCCTCTGAATATGTATTTATTATCCCCAATTTACAGATGAGCTAAGACTCAGTGACCTGAAGTAACTTGCTTAAGATCGTAGGGCAATCTGATGCCAAAGGTTATATTCTGTCCACTATTCTGTGTTACTTTCAGGGCTTTTATATAAGTCACATATAAAAGACAGGGAATATATTAGAAAAAGAAGAGCAGTTGAAAAGTGTGCTGCTATTCTTCTGCATGATCAAGTTCACTTTCAGGAACTAAAGCCTGAGCTTCCTGCTGTGAAGCAGCTGAGCTGGCCCTTTGGCCCAGTAAATGGGGGATTTCACATCTACTGGAGCCCTGGTTAAGAGCTCAGTTGCTAACCAAAAGGTTGGCAGTTTGGATCCACCAGCTGCTCCTTGAAACCCTATTGGGCAGCTCTAGTCTGTCCTATAGTCTCTCTGAGTCGGAATCGACTTACGGCAAGGGGTTTACGGGGCGGTCTTTTTTTGGGGAAGACTGACTGGAATGTGAGCATTTCTCTCTGGGTCCAGACAGAGCCCAGACAAGGTCACTCCCGCCAGGCAGGGACTGTGCTTTCACTCTGCGGTCTGATAGGCGCAAATCCTCACTGTACGTACACCACACACAATTGCCTGCTTAGGTGGGTTTGCTTGGTTGTGATTTCTGTGACCACCCAGTACAAAGAAATACCAAAAATTCAGAGACATGATGACTCACTTTAAATGTCTTTTTTGCAAATTTCTGTAAAACTTGGATTTATTCTCCAGTTGCTGTTTAGCAACCACATAATGCTCCACGGCTGCCTAATTATTTGGATTGCTTCAGAACCGGTAGGCAGGAAACCAGTGGTAGCAGCAGTGTTCAGAGTAGAAACTCAGTTCATACTTGATCTGAAACTTCACTTCTAGAATTTCTCTCCGTAACCAAAAAACCAACCAAACAACAACAACAGCAACAAAAACCAAATCATTGCCATGGAGTCGATTCTGACTCATAGAGACCCTATAGCCAAGGCAGCTATATAGCCAAGACCCATGATGTGCACTTAATTTGGCAACCTGGATCTCACCTACAAGCCAGCAGGCTGCTTCGTGGCCTGGGTTGTAGGTCATGGAGGGTGGGCTCCAGGAGGGCCAAGCTGTTACAGCCAGGTGAGCCTCATGGCCTGCACTGACCATAAAGGACACCAGCAGTGGATTGCACAACGGAGTGCAGAATTCCTAACTCTGCGGCTAAAGCTTTCAATTATCAGATTGTATTAATTCATAGCAATGGAGCCAAGTAAGGGTGTTCTATTTATTTGTTATGGTTTACCCTCTTGGCAAAATCTTATGCATTTTGTTAACATCTGCTTTGTTATTTACCATTGGAAGGAGTCTCTAGAGCTTTGGGTTTCCGGCCGTGTTCTGTGGTGCCCAGGATTCCTTGGTGCATGAGGGGGGCCTCAGCGGACGTCATGGGGAGAAGTGGAAGGTGGGGAAGAGGTTGGACTCTAGGCTGAAAGCCTTCCATCCATTCCATGTTCAGCTAGAGAAGCTTTGTTTCCATTAATTTTATAATTAAAAAAAAAAATCTGCCAAATTGGTGATGAGCTGCACTAGACATAAGAAATCTCTGGACGAAACTTTTACACGTGTCACTTGATTGGACTTCTTGCAGTTTTAATCATCTGGAAATCCAATTTTGATCCTGCGCATGTCTGGAAAAAGTGAACCAAGCATGGCATAAGAGTTGTCACGAATCCTGTGAACTCAGGAGAGCTCTGGACTCACCTTCAGGCCCTTATGCCATGGCCAATGGACTTAACAATGGGTTTAAAGACTAGGTTTCTGATTTAACAATCCTTGTTACTAGGTTTCAAGAAACAGCATGCTAGCAGAGAGCTGTTGGAAGTGGACATGCTGAAAAATAATAGCTCTGACAAGGCAGGAAGTTAGTTAAGCCTTAGTCACTCATTGCACCAGAAGGAGTCTCTCATCGTGGATAAGAACATGGACTCTGGGATCTGACAGATTTAGATTCATGACTCAATTTTTCCCTTACTTGCTTTGTGACTTGGAGCCTCAGTGTTTTCTTCTGTAAAATGGGCATAGTATCAATACCTACCTCATAATGTTACTGTGTGGATTAAATGAAATCATGCATGTAAAGTACTTATCAGCTCCTGGCAGAACATAAAGGCTCAGTAATAATAGTTCTGATTATAAAGTGAGTCTGAGTTATTTTGTGTCAGAATCAAAAACTCTTGAGGGCATCAGAGCATTATAGCTATATATATTAACTAACTCATAAGGATAACTCTAAATCATAACCAAGTCATATCTAATAAGACAGAAGACTATGTAATACCTTTTAGAAAACTTTTAAAATAAAAAGCAATTTTAAAGAATTATCTTGGTAGAATTCTTGCCATCCATGCAGGAGACCAGAGTTTGATTCCAGCCAATAAAGTTCACGGGCAGCCATTATCTGTCTGTCAGTGGAGGCTTGCGTTTTGCTACGATGCTTAACAGATTTCAGTGGAGCTTTCAGACTAAGATGGACTAGGAAGAAAGGCCTGGCAATCTACTACTGAAAATCAGCCAATGAAAGTCCTATGGATCACAATGGCCCAATCCTGTTGTTCATGGAGTTGTCATGTGTCGGGGGCTGGCTCAATGGCAGCTAACAACAACAACAAGAAGCTCCAGTTATCTGGAAATTGACACAAGTCACACATTACTGGGGCCCTGGTGGTGCAGTGGTTAAGCATTCAGCCGTCGGCCGTTTTAATCACCAGCCACTCCTTGGAAACCCTGTGGAGCAGTTCTACTCTGTCCTATAGGGTCGCTATGAGTCAGAGTTGACTCGACCATATTGGGATTTTTTCAGGTGGTGCAGTGGTTAAGAGCTCAGGCTATTAACCAAAAGGTTGGCAGTTCGAATCCACCAGCGCTCCTTGGAAATTCTATGGGGCAATTCTACTCTGTCCTATAGGGTCGCTATGAGTCGGAGTCGGGTTTTAGCACATCACCACGGCAGTATCACGGTGTGCAGCATGGTTCTTTTTATTAATTTCATTAAAAAATAAAAACTCCAAGTTATCTCAAATTGGATGACTAAACTACAGCTAACCATTACATTTTAAAGAAGATTATTTATGGACTGTAGGGAAGAGAATATTGTAATTTTGTTAACAAATATTTACTAAGTCCCTACCATGAACAAAAAGTGGCTAAAATTGCTTGCTCGACTCCAAGAATATGACTGGCGTTGCCCCTCCCCTGGACTGAATTTTGTCAGCCTCAAATAAATGAGAACCTTCCCTCTTCCCACCCCTCCCAGCCCATTAAGAACTGGTCACTCTGGATTTCCTGAGTCTTTTACGGCCTTCCCTAAATTATACCTTGGCACCTGTATTCTACTTGGATGTCACCTGTGCTCTATCTGGTTGTTACCACTACTCTACCTAGATGTCATCTGATAGAGAGAATATCAGCTGAAATGATGCAAGCTGCTCACTTCCAAAGAGTTAAGGAGAACTCGTCTACTCCTGCTACGTGTTCATTTATTGGATCTGATCATTCACAAACGCCCTACATGCGTCAGGCTGTACTTGAATCTGACAGTGAAGCTCTTTTGCAGAACTTCTGGATGTTCCCAAAGTTTTTCTGTGGATGTGCCACAGCAGAATTCCCTGGAACACTGGTTAAATATACAAATCCCCCAGCACTACCCTCAGACCGTCTGAATCACAATCTTCCCGGGTAGGGCCAATGAACTGAATATTCAGCAAGTGCCTCAAGGGATTTGGAGCTGCCTCCACATTGGGAAACTCTACTTTAGACTCAGCTTGACAAACCTTGATGAAAGTTCTTGGAGAATGAAAGAATAGGAAGGGAAATCAATCCTCAGCCTGTGGTAACCTCCGTCTTAACCCACGTCCCTTCTTCCTAGACCTGTGTCCTCTCTGTTGGTAGAGGAGCATCTGCTTGGGTTCTTTGAAAGTCAGAGCCCATTACTGCTTCTTATCAGGGCCAGAGTGGACCAGCTATGAACCCATGAAGGAGATCCACATGCTTTTAGCTTTTCTGTCCGTGAGAAAAGAGTCAAAGAAGGAAGGAGGGATACTTGAATGCCAATTAAGTGACTTTTGTATATAAAAGACAGATATGGATGTCCCCCTAAATTAAAAGTTCTATTAAAACATATACTCATTTGTATTTGGAGAGGTATGGAATGTGTACTTCTTGTTCCAAGCGAAAAACTGGCTCCATTATCATAGAGGTCTTGAGAGTTTCAAGTAAGAAAAGAAAGATGTCTCATTTTGATCTCAGTGTCAAAGTGTTATGGTTGTCAACCCAGTTGTGCCTAAAAACATTTTAAGAGGCTTCATCATTAGTAAAACTAAATCTTGTGGTTTTTTTTTTTTTTTTTTTTTTTAATACTTCAGTTTGCAACAGAAAAATGTGACAAAGAGAAAGACATTGTAAACGTTTTTGGATCAATTTGGTCTTTGTGTTTTTCTGTGTCAGACTGAAAATCCTGACAGGCAAACAGGGCAGTGTGCTATTTAACAAACACCTTTGTGAAACCCATAGAGAGATGAGGAGAAAGAAGGAGGGAAGGAGACGGGAGAGGAAGGCAGTAAGTGAGAGTTAGTCAGCTCAGTTTGATCATTTATTTCTGATTTAACTAATTCTCAACCAAAATGGTTTGTACAGATTTGGACAAGCATGCATACATTTTTAAATGATTCTTTACAAATGATGATACACTGAACAGCACCCCAAACCAGGTGATGTCTTACAGGTGTTCACTTCTGCTCATAGCAGCCACTGGGTAGAAGAAAATAACTAGAATGGTATAGGACAAATCTATTACTTTTATGGTAAAGACAACTTAAAACAGTCTGAGGGTTATATACCCAGGCTGCCAAGTTATTAAAATAATCATACGTGTGTATGATGCTTAGCGGTTTATCATTATCACACCAGCTCTTCTCATTTTAAAGACTAGAAAGCAGAGATTTAAAAAAGTTAAATGACTTGCACAAGTCACTCATTTATTAAGTGAGAGATCCAGGAGTTTGAAACCATGTGTTTTGAATCCAAAGCCCTTCTGAGTTCCTCAACATAACACCGCCTTTAATTTATAACAGACTACTGTGTGAACTGAAAATTGCTTATGTGAGCTAAAAATTGCTTATCGTCTCTACTAGGCAGTGCAGGCTTATTAGTGAGTTATAACCCACGAGTGGTTGAGAATACTGGGATCCTTCAGATTCCATAATTTAAATCTTATTGATGCCTCCTACACAAGGCTCTGTGTCAACCACCAGCCCGAGGGAAGGGATGTTGGCTTCCTGACGCCACTACCTGCCACCAATGGTTTCACCCTCAGTCATCATCAGTGTCTTAGTTATCTAGCGCTGCTACAACAGAAATACCACAAGTGGATGGTTTTCATGAAGAGAAGTTTATTTCCTCATAGTCAAAGTAGGCTAAAAGTCCAAACTCAGGGTGTCAGCTCCAGGGAAAGTCTTTCTCTCTCTGTTGGCCTTCTCATCAATGTTCCCCCGGACTGGGAGCTTCTTTGCGCAGGGAGCCCGGTCCAAAGGACGCGCTGTGCTCCTGGCACTGCTTTCTTGATAGTATGAGGTCCCCCTGTCTCACTGCTCACTTTTGTCTTTTATATCTCAAGAAATTACCTCAGGATACACTCCAATCTTGCAGATCCAGTCCTGCCTTACTAACACAACTGCCAGCCATCTTCCCTCATTAACATCATAGAGGCAGGATTTACAACATATAGGAAAATCATACAGTACCAGGAATCATGGCCCAGACAAACTGATACACACATTTTTGGGGGGGACATAATTCAATCCATGACAATCAGTAATTATTTGTGAGTCCTCTGGAATTCTGCCTTGCTCTACCTCACATTAATCTCATTAGTGCTCCCTCCTGGTGTGGAGGTTCACCATGTGGCTCCTTGGACAGGTGCCCTAAGTCTCCTTCTCTGCTAGTATGTATTGGCTGTCATTTTTTTCTTTCCTAATTAATTGCAATTTGCACAGCTGCGTATGAGCAGAGTGATTGGAGGGAAGAAATGGAGCTCCTGGCTCTCTTGCTCACCCACTCAGCTCAAGCCTTGGGTGAGGAATTTCTCTGCTTGAGTCCCAGGCTGCTCAATTCTCACTTAGTGGGGAACATTCCTTTTTCCCTCCTCCTCCGTTTCCATAGCGTCCTCCTCCGCCCCTTTTACATCTGTGCACCCCTTTGTTTCCTGACACAAATGACTTACTCTTCAGGTCCTTTCAACTGATGTTCTTCAGGGTCTCCATCACTTTATATTGCTGTCATGGATTGAAATGTGTCCCCCAAAAAATGTGTGTAGCAACTTGGCTACGTCATGATTCCCAGTACTGTATGATTGTGTTATCTGATGTGATTTCCTTATGTGTTGTAAACTCTACCACTATGATGAGATTACATGTGATCTCCTCATGTGTTGTAAATTCTATCACTGTGATGAGTTTATACTGATGAGGTTGACAAGATTAGTGTCTTAATGCAATCTCTTTTGAGATATAAAAGAGAGAAGCGAGCAGAGATACATGGGAACTTCATACCACCAAGAAAGCAGTGCTGGGAGCAGAGTGCATCCTTTGGACCTGAGGTTCCTGCGCAGAGATGCTCCCAGACCAAAGGAAGACTGATGACATGGACTTTCCTCCAGAGCTGATGGAGAAAGCGTTCCCCTGGAGATGATGCCCTGAATTTGGACTTGTAGCCTACTGGACTGTGAGAGAATAAACTTCTCTTTGTAAAGCCATCCACTTGTGGTTTTCTGTTGGAGCAGCACTAGATGACTAAGACAATTGCCAATCATTTAAAAATGGTTTAGCGCCTGCTGAACAAGACTTATTACTAAAGATCAAATTGTTGAGGTGTACGCTGGAATTCTCAGTAATCACGTCTACTCTGATAATTTCCTTTTCTGTCCCAGCTGAGCTTGGCTGTATTCAGTGCTGATCATTAGGTTCATGTTAACAACTGTTGCTCAGTTCACTGTTTTCTTACAATTATTAATACAACCCTGGGAGTGACAACTACTTCTAAAAAAGCATGATGCTGCCTGGATTATGGGATATGCTACCTACAGTTACAGCTCTCACCGAAGTGTTAACTGATACGGAAAAAAAAAAGCATCTGAGTCAAAGATTAATGGATAGGAGAAAACTCAAAAGCATTAAGGACACAACATGAGAACTTTTTTGCATCACGTCATTGTAAACAAAATAATAAGTGACTTGGAATCATGGTTGATTAAGTTCATGTTAGAAGCCCTCAGTGCTATTATATCACGCGTAGTCTCCTGGGCACTCTTGCACATTGTCATCAACAAACTATAATTTCATGCTCGACTGGCCTAATACAGACTTAGGTTCCCGATTCTGGGTACCAATCATGCCAGCCCCCGGAAGTTAAGTGAAAAGCAAATAAATAAATAAAGCCATGGGCAGAGGCCAAAAGACAACACTCATCACCAACCTGAAATAGAGCCAGTCTCCCGCTGGATACATTAGTGTTTTTACTATCATTTAACTAAAGGATCATTTTGATCACCTGCTGATTCAACATTTACTAGATATTTACCAGAGCATCTGCTACATGGTAGGTATGGAGCTAGGCCTTGAGGCTACAGCGATGAGAAAATAGGTACTAATGAGTGGTTGGAATTTCTCAATGGAAAACCAGATGGGCCCCATCTGAACCACTTTATAGCTGGTGGAGTCTTTGAAGAAACTCTTTCAAAGGAGTTTCAGTTCAGGCCTTTGGCAGCTTTCCCATGCCTCTCTGTTGGCACCTTCTTCAAGGTGCTGAAAAGAGGGCCCTTTCTCAGATGCAGTTCACATTATTTGCTCTTACTGTATTCATCTGTCTGTCTTTCAGAGTATACTCAGGACAGGGCTCCTGCTCTGTCTTATCTCCACTCTTAATAAAGGTTCTCTTAAGATCCAGAAACCTGTCTCCAGGTGCCTTTTCATTTGCTTTTCTAAGATGACAGTATGAATGACCAGTATGAGGAATGTAAAGAAGAGATGGAAATTCATTGAAATCTGTTAGTTGTTATCAACACAAAAGGCTTTATTCATTTGAGAAGAACCTACCTTTCACATATTTGTGCAGTTAGGATCATCTGAACTTTACACTATCGCTTGTGGTAGAATCACAATTAAAGCTGAAAAGGGCACTTAATTCTAAGAAAATTCTTTTAAAAATTCTTAAAACTATTTCTCTTGCTGTCTTTTAGGCTACAAAGTCTTTGTCCAAATTCCTCTTAGCACTTACTATTAAACATAATCAATTCCTTTCTCCAGGTTTATCTTACACTAACATTAATTTGGTGTGATTGGGAGGCAATTTACTTTAACTAAGTTTTTTTTTTTTTACTATTCTTCAGTGCTTCTGTTGTGTAGGCTCTTTGGAGCAGAGGGCTTAAAAGGTGCAAACAGTTAATGCGCTCAGCTGCTAACCAAAAGGGTGGAGGTTTGAGTCCACCGAGAGGTGCCTTAGAAGAAAGGCCTGATGATCTACTTTTGAAAAGTCAGCCATTGAAAATCCAATGGAGCAGAGTTCTACTCTGACACGCATGGGGTCGCCATGATTTGGAATTGACCTAATGGCAACTGGTTTAGCTCCCGTGAACTTTTGTCATGAGAATGTAGACTTAAGATGCGCTCAGTTTGGGAGTCTCAAATGCCTGCAGTTAAAGATGTGTGGTCTTTTGGGTGGTTTGAGGGGTCCAGATTTAATGAAAACAATTATCGATCCGTAACTTGGATTGAGTTGCAAAGGGACTAGGAGAGTCATTCTAGGTCGTGGCTGTACAATGCAAATTTAGACTGAAGAATGAGAACTATTCCTTGCAATGGTCATTATTAGATATCTCTCAATTTAAAGACACTTTGCAAGAGGTGAGAAGTTGCTTGCCATGGCATTACGAGTAGGGAAACTATGGTAAAGTGGCTGGGGGAGATATGGAGAAGAATATCATTGGCTTCAGATACCCATATTGAGAATTAAAATTCCTGAGAAATTTTTGAACCCTGCTCAAGTAAATGGAAAATAATTCACTTACAAAATCTACTCTCCAATAAACAAATGTAGAAAATAGTGCTATATGGGTTCTAAGGATCAAATTCTTTCACAACGATGTAATTAACTAAATATATCATAATCGTTGTTAGGTGCCTTTGAGTTGGGTCCAACTCATAGTGACCCCATGTACAACAGAACAAACGCTGCCTGGTCCTGCGCCATGCTCACAACCATTATGTCTGAGCCCATTGTTGCAGCCACTGTGTCAATCCATCTCGTTGAGGGTCTTCCTCTTTGTCGCAACCCTTTACTTTACCAAGCATGATGTCCTTCTCCAAAATATATTACAATGAGAGCATATATTTATCACACTTTTCCTATAGTGCTTACTGACATGGACAAGAATGGGTCAGATTTTGTGAAACTTGAAGGTTACCCAACTTGGGGGGCCCTCCTGAACAAAAAGAAGACCAATTTTGAATATAAAATAAGCACATGCCCCTTAGAATGGGCTGTGCAAGTGAAGAACCCTGAAACTCGAGCTTGATTGATTTCTGACGAATCCACCTCTGGATGTGGAGCTGTCATGGGAAGACCACATCATGGGCAGGGCCCAGCTCTCCTGCCTCCTCAGCAGGAGCGAGCCTTGAAGGTCAGACAGAGCTTTCTATGACTCAAGGATTCTGTCCAACAACTATACAACCAGGCAGAGGTAAATGTGGAAATGATGGTCATAAGGTTCATAGTTTAGTGAGCACAGGTAGCACATCTCAGTGCTTTCCTGCCTATCATAGAAGCTGCTTTTTGGATCCCTTAGGAAGGGACCTCTCAATGAAACAAACACCAGAACTTCTGCTTCCTTGTGACCAGCAGGCCCTGATCCATAATTTACTGGCTGGAGGTTCCTCATGAGACACTGCTAAGAATTATTGCTGACACGTTCCTGTTTGTTGTTGGACTACCTTAGATTTAAAACACCTTACCCAATGCTACCATCTATGTAGTAACTAGAGCAGCATCCACAAAGAAAATAACATTTAAGGCCAAACAGCTGCCAAAAACCAGAGCTGTCAAGATTAACTCAAGCAAGTTGTCAAAATCAGGCAATGCTTGTAGACACATACCCCTGTGCACACCATAATATATCACCTTACTTTAAAAGACCAAGGGAACTAAAAGTGAGCTTCAAAAATTTCTACTGGGTGATATGGTTGGATACGGTGTGGTTGGAGCATGTTCAAGCTCAGATACACTGTCATGCACACACACATACATACCCACACTCATAAAAATGTGTCTCTTCTTTTATTCTTTTTTTCTATCCTGTCAGTGAACAGACTGTCAAAACAACCCTCAAATGATAGATGGTATAATCCTCAAATGCGAGTAATATAAAACTGACTGTAATGACATAAATAATACTCTTGCCATCCATGACACCAGCGCTTTTACTGTTTCTTGAATCTGCAACAATCCTATCTTCAGTCTTTATTCCTTTATTCTCTGAAATGACTGCCCATAGCAGTCCAGAGGGGGAGATAATGGTTTTGACTTTAATAGATGTTTGACTGTGCAGTGCATCCCATCAACTTAATACCAAGAGAGGTTACAGGTGTTTTTTTCCCCGGCTTCTCTTCCTTTTTATTGTTGAGGAGACTAATTGTGTGTGATCATGTGCGCGTGAGCACGTGTGTGACAGGAAACGTTAAATTCCTTTCGATTTTGTGTGTGTGTGTGCATGGTGGTGAGAGCAAGAGAGCAATCTTTTAAAATTCTTTTCTGTTTCTAGGCAAAGTGTGGGTAGAGAGGGCAAAAGTGAGCCATTTCTCAGAATAAGATGTTCTACCAAGTTGTAAAGAGGGAAAACGTAATTTTCAATAGCTAGGAGAGAATTGCCATAGGTGGTCACTGATCAAATCAATGACATGCCTTCATAATGTGGTCTCGAATTCAGCAAGAAAATGCTATGGACAGCAAACTGCAGGAGTCCCTGAGTTGTCCCGCAAAATGAATTTAAGGGGTCTGCTGGAACTTGGAGAGCTGTGAAGGTGGTATATCTACCACTGATTCTTCTGATGGTGTCAAAAGATGATTCATGGTTATGTATAAAGAGAAACACTTTTGTGTGCTATTCATACATCAAACACGACAGAAGATATAGATTTTCACCTAGGATATTTACCCAATACTCCTGCCCCAGAAGCATAGTTCTAGGTCCCAGGAGTTCCCATACAAGGGGTTTCTGTCTGTGACCTGAACAAGGCTCTGAGCCGAGTACCTGAAAAATATTCTATCTAAAGTAACAGCCAGGTGTAGTGATCAATGATGTGAACAGCTTGCAAGTTATGGCTGAAAGAATGGTTTACCCATCAAAACCACATAACTCCCAGAATAATTACGATTATAGCTTTTGGGGTGGGAATTATTTAAATGAAAGACTATTTACAGAAGGAACAGCAGGGAGAAGAATCATGTAAATTAGATTCATTAAATGGACAGATTCATTCACAATGCATTTTGGGATAATTTATGCCAGTTTTCTCTGATGTCATCTGTTGTTCAGGTTAGTAATTAGTCATGCTCATTATTAACTGATGGAGGTTACTTTGTTCATTGGCAGAAGCACCTATGAATATTGAGCTTTCATTATGGGTACAATGGTTTGTTTGCAAAAATGTACTTCTTATTTCCCCAAACAATTCAATATCCTGATGCATTTAGCATTGTATTCTCAGGAGGCTTTGCAGAAAAATATGTATATATGTTCACTAGTTTATAAACCGTCAAGACCAAAAGAGAACAGGGTAAAATGTCCATTTCAACTTTGTCGTGCTTTCTGCATAGAACTAAAGATAATATTTTCAAATACACTGAGATGTCTTTTTTATGTTACAGATCAGTAGAGAAACCCAATATGATGACTCTCATTTACAAGATTTTATAATAAAAAATTAACTTTAAAACTCTGTTTTACAAGTCCACCAAATGTAAGAAATGCATGTATCTAAGTAGATATTAATCATTTAGATCTTTGAAATTCCTTGTATAGCTTGCAGCTCTATATGTGTCTCAGTTTTGGGTAATTTAGTGACTGTGACCTTGAGAAGGTAAGAAGAATGGTGTCAACCATTAATGTTTTTTCTCTTTTAAAAAGCAAATATTTCCTGGCATGTAATTGTTCTTTTTTTAAAAAAGTACTTGACCCTGTGCAGTATTTTACACTTACATCATTTCCCCATTTATAATTCTTTCTTGTTTCAGTGTGTTGGAGAAAAAAATTAGTCTTATGTAGTCCTTTAAAAACATGCAACCAAACAAGAACAATCATAACATTCTAAAAGATTTATCCTGAATATAGATTCTGAAGGTAGTAAAATTGGTGAGAAATGATTTAAAAAAAGAAGGAAGAATGAAGAAGAGAGTATCCCACATAACTCTTGAGCTTTTTATTTCCATGACAGAATGGATGATGGAACACTGAAGCAGAGAACATTGAATGTAGATTGGATTTGGACAGGGATTAATCAGTTTTCCTTTGGGTATATTGACTATGAGGTGTCTTTGAAATGGACAAGTGGAGATATCAAGTCAATTGCATCTATATGTCTGGAGTTTGACAGGGGTATAAATTTGTGACTCACTTCTGTTTCCATGTTACTTTACTCCAAGGGTGTAGATGGAATTACTTAGGGACAGAGAATAGAGTGAGAAAATATTAGGGCCTTGGATAGAACCTTGATTAAATCCAGCATCTAATGGACAAAGGAAGATGAGCCTTAGAATGATGAGAGAAGTATAGGAAACCAAAGAGTTTTGTGTCAGGGAAGACAAAGGAAAGAGTATTACAAGAGGAAGTATCATATGCTGCTAAAAAGACATTTCAGAAGAGACCTGAAAAATGTCCATCTGGGTCAGAGATATGGAGGTCATGGTTAATCTAACAAGCTGCCTTAGTAAAGTGGTTGAGGTGGAAGCCAGATCTCAGGGGGCTGAGGAGTGACTGTAGAGAGCAAATGGAGACAGGGAGTATAATCAACTTTCCTGAGAAGTTTGACTGTGAAGGAAAGGACATAGCACAGGATAGCTGAAGGGCTGACAGGCTAATGGAAGTATTTATGTTGGTAAATGATTAAGACTAAACATGTTTGAAAGCCAATTCAAAGGACCTAGTTCAGAAGGAATGGTTGACTCTAGAAGACCAAGAAGATGGGCAAGTGGAAAGATTGGAAGGAAAAGGGGTGAATAAGTCAATTGGTTGTAATGTTTGACAGAGTGTTGGTTTCTATATTCTCTGTGAAGTAGGAGGTGAGGTCATTTGTTGACGGTAAGATGGGAGGCTGGAGAGCTATAGGTGTGAGGAGAGTAGAGATAGGTTTGAAAAAGTAATTGAAAAGAGAAATGATGAGAGAAGTGAAATAGGATAGTTGGGCAGTAATAGGGTCCATTTGAGGATGGTGTTCAAGAACTGATAAGAAAATCAGTCTTAACTGGTGTGTAACTCTCTCCAGCAGGGCTCAGCTACTCAGATGCAATCCCCCCCCAAAAGCAGAGAGTTGGGTTCATCACTGGTTGGGGTTTTGCCAGATGGGTGTACCAAAAGATAATAGGCAAAGGAATCTGGAGTGTTTGCAAGGGTGTTATTGAGATGATGGAGCATGGATTCCAATCTGGATAAGGAGGAACAAGAAGAATGAGTAGACATTAGTGAACTGGAGTCCCTATCAGGTCAAAGAAGGGACTCAACTATTCATATGTTTAATATAGTTTGTCTATAAACCAAAACCTGTTGCCATTGAGTCGACTCTGACTCACAGCGACCCCATAGGACAGAGAAGAACTGCCCCATAGGGTTTCCTAACGAGTGGCTGGTGGATTCAAACTGCCAACATTTTGGTTAGCAGCCAAGCTCTTAACAACTGTGCCGCCAGGGCTCCAGTTTGTCTACAGAAGGAAGAAAAAGATGTTTTATTCAAAGTTATAAACCTTTAAAGCCACTTAATATAAAGACATTCCTCTTGATAAAGTTAAAGGGAAAAATAAAACTAAATCCAATTTTAACAAATCCCTTTCCTCCCCACAAATCTATAGCAGGGCCCAAGCACAGACAAAACAAATTTCAAAGACAAGCCCAAGTTTGAGAAGATTCTCCTCTGAATATAGATTCATCCCTATATACCAGTTGAAACTATCTCAGCATAAAAAACTTAAAAAATCCCAAACTCCCCCAAAGCTCTGTCCTTTTCATTTGACTAAGGATAAACAGACATCATTGTGTACAAAGATCTGTAATCCAAATTAGGAAAACAATGGAGGATGAGGATGAAAACCATAATTCTATTCAAAGGGGAACCTCCTTTAATTTTTCCATTATTCTCAGCAAAATGAATGCTGAGCTAATTACTAGAGAAAACTGATTCTTGATGTGGCAAAAAACAAATTTTAAAAGAATCATTATAAAGTTTCATTTCTTTTTCTGCACAATGTGGCCTTTTTATACTATATTATTTGATTTAAAACCTTTGGATAAAATGAAAAGGGAAAGGAATAAAAATGCTAGCTATGTAGGAAGGATGAGAAAAAATGTGCAGAACAACTTTACATTCAAACACCACAAATTTTTTTCAGATGACTGTTGTCAATTTCCTTCACCAAATAATAAGTAATATCACAGCCAAAGGGCAAGTTTATTTAACTTCCCCACTCCCCCCTGCCAGCCAAGGAAAATTACTAGTTATTCCAGAGAAACAAATGAAAGGAAATGGAATTTTTTCCTTACCAACTAAATCTTAAATAAACAAAACGCATCTAATGATTCACGGACTTGAACTTGGAGCTGGTAGGAGACATGTACTGAAGCAGTTGCTAGAACTCCAGAATATGCCAATCTGTGAGCCTATGAGATGATGCATCAAATTTTTTTGCCCAGCAAGGAACACCCAAGCAATATTTCAGCATTGAATTTGACCACGTATGTACTGGCTCAGTAACCTTCACAAGCACGGCGAGCAATTATTTGGGGCTTTCCTGAAGAAGAGCTGTATGTCTGGTTTCATCAAATGGTAGTTGTGGGAAAGGGTTGGGAGTAGTTTTGGTTGTTTTAACAAATGCAGTCGTGAGAAAGATGAAAGGGAAAATCCAGAAGATTACTCAACGGGAGGCAATAGATAAGTGAAAGAATAAAAATCAAATTCAAACATCCCCAAAGAGAATTTGTCATAAGAAAAGACAGGCATTTTTAGCAAAAGCAGAAATCAAATGGAAACTATACCCATTTGAGGCCCAGAGTTATAAAGCACAAGCTAGCAAGAGGGCCCATGGATGAGGGTGTCCTGTGCCCTGGGTGTTAATTCCAGCTTGGCTGAGCCTCAGTTTCCTCATCTTTCAAGTGAGAGGAACCCACCAGCTCTGTGCTATAACAAAAGACACCAGAGTTGTTACCTTGCTCCCTCTCAGCCACAGCCATTTTAGTGACTTAGAAGAGCTATTGTGTCACCTCTTTCTTCCGAATACTTGAGGTGTGGGTGGCGCCAACAGTTTGTGCTCAACTACCAATCTGAAGGTTGTTGGTTCGAACACACCCAGCTGTACTGCCGAAGAAAGGCCTGGTGATCTGCTTCCATAAAGACTACAGCCAAGAAAACCCCATGGAGCAGTTCTACTCTGTCACATGGGGTCACCATGAGTTGGAATCAGTTTGATGGCGATGAGTTTCTTTGTTTTTGTTTTCTTTTTAATGAGTGAACAGCTATTTCTAACTCTGTCTTGATAGGATTACTCCAAAACCAAGATAATGAAGGGGAACCAGTTAGAGAAATTATTTGTAAGGTGACAATTTAAGCAGCTTCATAAAAACAAGATGAGTTCATGCTTTGTGTCAGGAACAAAGTAAGATCGCTTCCCTTGTTTCTTTCAGAAATACGATCATGCCTGAAGCTGGATGAGGAGTTAGGCAGCTATTAATGGCAGCATGTTGGACTTTATTCCATTTATTTCTCTCATCTTCACGTATACTTTCTGTGGCTGGATCACAGAAAGTTACTATGTCAATTATTTACTTCCCAGGAGTCTAAGAAAGCACTTTTATTTACTATGTGCCATCAAACAGGGCTATTACATTTTTTGTGGAACTTGTGAGGAAAGAAACATGACCAGTGCACCATATTTCTGGAAAATAGATTCCAAGTGTGTAACAGAAGGTCAGGTCTCTCCCCGCTTCACATAAAGCCTGACAGAATATATACTCCTTTCTATAAAAGTGGCTTTTGTTTGGCCAATGAAAGACCAAATCCTTACAGAATAATTTGTTAGAAGTGGTGCTATTGTGCAGTATGGTTTGGATTGAATGCATAAATAAACATACCAGAAGGAAAAACAAACTCTAATTTCCAAGCCTATTAAAAAATGTGGGGATACTGTATGAGAATCATCAGGGGTTCCTGAACTTGAATGTAGACTGCTCTGTATTAGGGGAGTTCCTCTCGTTGTTAAATGACAAGGAAGGGCTTTTTTACTTTACAGATGAGGAAACTGGGGTTTGGAGGGATGGGCTCAAACTCACACGGCCAGCAAAGCTGGGGCTAGAAACCAGAACTTCTGACTCCTAGTCTTGCTGCTTTGTGACCTCTGGGGCCCAACTCCATGTTCTCTGAATATGACTTTTCGTTGAGCTGGAAAATACCTGACTTTTCTCACCATGAACACTCTAGTTGCTTAAATTAGTAGAAGCTCACACATAATGCTTGCAATCATATTTAATGTTAGAGAAATAGGCAATTTATGGCCATGGCCAGATGGGCTTCCCCAAGGCCTATACTCATGGCGGCCGAAGGAACCAGCTGCCCCAGGTGTCTGCAGACCGCAGCCATAGGAGCCCGCTCTCCCCTCACTTCCCATGATACTGGGAGCCCAGAGGAGTGCTTGTGAAGTGTCCCGCCTCTGTGTGCTCATTCCCAGTGAGAGACACTTGGCAAAACACAATGGCATTCTCAGACTACTGATGAACTGGAAAGAAAGTTATTTTGCCTGAAAAGCCTGTAGCTGCGCTTAAAGTGTTTACCTGAGAGAGGAGGTGCAGTGATGACGTTTTGGCTCCCGCAGAGTGGGTGATGCCTGGTTGGCCCTGGCTGCTTCTCTCCCTAGGCAGAACCTAGCTAACCCTCATCCCCTGGAACTAGGGAAAAGCTGCAGAGCGTGGTTAGGAAGGAGGGCGGGCACACCCAGTCATGTCTTCGAATAATAACAATAGCCGTCCTTCTGTTGTTTCTAGTCACCGTCAAGCGGGTTCCGATTCCTGGTACCGAGGGCTGCTATGAGTCGTAATCAACTAGACGGCAACAGGTTTGGTTTTTGGTTTATTTTATTTATGGTGAATCGCTGGCTGGTGAAACCAATTAATGGACTTGTCTGCTAACCAAAAGGTTGGAGGTTTGAGTCCACCTAGAGGTGCCAGGGAAGAAAGACGCGGCAATCTAGTTCTGAAAAATCAGCCATTAAAACCCCTATGGAGCACAGTTCTACTCTGACACACATGGTATTGCCATGTATTGGAATCGACTCGACAGTAACTGGTTTATTTATTTATTTTATTTCTAGGCCCTAGGCCTGGTTTATTAAGTATAACATCATAAATCTCACAACAATCCTTTAAGATAGATGTTATGATCATTATCATCATCTGTAATCTATATCATTCTGTAGATCAGGAAATCAAGGTTCAGAGAGTTTAAGTAACTTCCCCAAAGTCCCACAGTTAGTAAGTGGCAAAGATATGAACCTAGATATTCAGCTCCATGTTGCTCTAGTTAATGAGTTTGAACTTGACACTGTAGGAGGTGTTATAGCAGGGCTGTATTCATAACATGAGTTAACCTCAGGGTAAATTTAGGTGACGCCTACAAATAGAAGACAAGTCAATAAGACTGAATTAGCACAAAACACTAAAATAAGTGTTCTGCCTCTTTTTGAGCAGGATATTAATTGTGGAACATCCCCCTACAAGGGAGCAGCTCAAAGAGAAAAATCAAGGTCGCTCAGAGGTCTAGAGAAACTCCATCTGTGAGGCAAGCCTGGGAGAGTAGCTTTTTGTCCCAAAGAAAAACAGACCCCGCAAGAATATGGAACAGGTTCATATAACAGGTTTCCACTCATTTCTTCCCCACAAGAGTAGTCTTCCTGCCTTCTCTGTTCCTGTGACTGGCAGAGCAGCTGACAGTCATGTGCTGGAACCCCACAGTCATTCGGGCCCCTCTCTTCCTTATACCTTGCCCCTTCCTGGACCTTCCTTTCCACAGCCTCAGTGCCCTCCAACAATTCAGCATCAGATTCTGTGGATTTGGGGTCAGAGATTTTTCTAGCATCTATCCCTTTCCTTTCTATTCCCATTGCAACTACTGTTATTTAGACCTACGTGACTTCTCCCTAATCAATGCTGATAGATCAATCTTTCTAAAAGAAGACTGTGCCACTTTTGTGTCTACAAATCATCCAGTTCTTCATTATCTAATGAATCAAGTCTAGACACCTTCCCCTCATCTTCAAAATCTTTACAGATTTCCCTAAACATAGCTTTTTTTTTGTCCCTTCTTCTCAAACAGCCAACCCTAAATGTTCTACACTTCAAGACTCACTTTATCCCAAGCACATATAATACTTTCCTACGTTCTCACCTTAACTTGTGACATTTGCTTTGCCTAGAAAAAGTTACTAAACATACCTTGTGTTTGTTTGGCACTTCCTAGCTGTCAAAGTGGTTTCATATACCCTATTCCATTTGAAAATTATAGTCAGTATGCGGGTCAAATATGATTATACTCATTTTACGGATTAGAAAACAGTGGCT
The DNA here is from genome assembly GCF_000243295.1 of Trichechus manatus latirostris. Lineage (NCBI taxonomy): Eukaryota > Metazoa > Chordata > Mammalia > Sirenia > Trichechidae > Trichechus > Trichechus manatus. Next base: position 1,009,012 of record NW_004444068.1, on the reverse strand, counting down.
CCAGCAGGCTGATGACATATCTAAGGTTCCACAGCTGAGGGGCTGAGGCAGTTCTAGCAACCAGATCTCCCAACTCATTCTTCTGTTGCGCACTCTATGTTGCTGCTCTCTCTCCCTCATCTGGCCTTTCCTCTGGCTCCTCCAATTTCTACTTGCCAAATTCTACCCTTTTCTTAAAGCCCAGCTCAAATCCATCAACCCCAAGAACTCTTCCAAACTAACCCCAGATGAGTAAATGGCTCTCTTCTTGAGCTCTTCCAGCTCCTTGTCCAACTTGCCTGGCACTTAAAGCAATTAGATAAAAAAGCTTGAGAGTTTCTGGATGGAGATTTAAAGGGGTCAAGGTTTTAAAACTTTGTTTGATCATGACCCCCATGAACAAAAGAAACACATTTTATATAACAACCCAGTATACACACACACACACACACATACATCCTGAAATATGTCCCACGAAATAGTATTCTACAATGCAGTATCATGTTTTTTCTGGAAAATACAGCTTTTTTTCCTGTCCCTTCTCAAACAGCCAACCCTAAATGTTCTACACTTCAAGCCTCACTTTATCCCAAGCACATATAATACTTTCCCATATTCTCACCTTAACTTGTGACATTTGCTTTGCCTAGAAAAAGTTAATAAACATTTATTAAAAAGCACTGGTTAGGAACTCACTGAATTGATTGTGAGAACTACTAGTGAGTCCTGATGATCAACTTGAAAATCTGTGGTTTAAATTTTACCTGTGTCTTCTAAGTGATCTAAATAAAATTTTTAAAGATTTTGCAAAAGATGGAGCTAGAAAGAGAGATTTGTTCAGCATGGGTTTAATCTGTAGTTCTAATAGGAACACAAACAGTTCTCACAACAGCTAGGCCAGGAAGGAAGGGCCTCAAGCTAGAAAACATCACTTCTACTTGTGGAGGGTCAAGAGAGGGATTCTTAACGGGCTAATTGATGAGCAAGTGGCATCTATTCCAAAGTGAGGCATTTTTAAAAGTGGGATTTGTGGGAGCCAGCCAGAGATGTGGGGAGGAAGATTTCTCAATAAAGCATGCTTGTGGACTGAGGGGAGACTTCTGTGCTCGTCATAACCTTGAATATAGCAGGAAATCAGCTAGAATTTAAAAATAATAAAAATGTAATAAAATTCTTTGTTTATATCTACATAGTGAGCCTGAGGGCCTTTAGGCCTATAAACCTGTCACTGAATTTAGTATCATTTCAACTTTATGAAGCACTTGATGTTGGCAACGTGCTCGTACGATTACCAATTACCATAATGTTCATTTCTGAACATTTCAGTTCAGAGAAGGCCTGAGAACATCAGACTGAGTGTAAAAGAAAGAAAGAAAAAAAATGGGAAAAACTTTGGTCAAGCTAGTCAAAGGCCAGGGGGCGAGTGCTGGTAGAGCTGTTTAAGATGTGGGGTGACTGCTTATGAGTGCTCCAAGGAACCTCTCTTCCCTCAGCACCCAGGGTCTGCAGTGCAGGCTGCCAGCCTTGGTCACCGTCACTCCGGATCGGTGCTGGCACCCTGCTCCAGGCGTGGTTCTGTGTCTACATGGAGCCGTTGTTGCTATGCACCGTCACGTCGATTCTGACTCATAGTGACCCTGTATGACGGAGTACAACTGCCCCACAGGTTTTCAAGGCTGTAATCTTTATGGGAGCAGATCGCCAGGTCTTTCTCCTTTGGAGCGGCTGGTGGGTTAGAACCACCAACCTTTCGGTTAGCAGTTGATTGCTTTAACCACTGCATCACCAGGGCACCTGCCATTCTACATGAAGCAGGGGAGGTAAAAAACAAAGGGCTTGCCACTTGCAACCGAAGCCTCAGGCCGTAGTGAAGGAAGCCGGAAGAGGCGTTTGAGGTTGCCGGGAGAAAGCAGTGAGGAAAGGGGCAGAGCAGTTACGGTCCTTTCTGTTCTGGCTATGAAACACATGAGAAAGGGTTAGGGAAAGATTTGCTTAGCAGCCTGTGTGAGCAGGAAATTGGTTCTGGCCATATTTGCGGGCAACAGGTCAGTGAAACATAACGCTGGCGGATTTCAAGGAATTCCAAGGAAATGGCTTCAAGGGATGTCGAAGGCAAAAGATTGAGGATGTGTCTGTTTCCTTTGGAAAAAGGTTAGCTCTCCTGTGCTTCTTCCCCTGCATTTGGAAGCCCACAGTGCCAGCTACCACTAGCAAGTAGCTGCCCCAGGAGACTCTACGTGGCCTGAGGGCTGGTAACATTCTAGTTTCGGAACAAAAACGCAGCTTTTCCTTCAAAAGTGAATTTTAACTCAAACATCTTCTGTTAGATTAGTTAAAGTCACTATCAGAAATTCTCCCATTTCTCACCGTGGGTAGGTAACTGAGGTACCAGAAGCTGAGCTGAGAGAATAACTCAGCTTTGTAACTAGAGAACATTCTGGTAGACTCTTAACAATTACACCACTGGATCATTTTTGTTAGTGGAAATTTAAGAATCGATCTCTTAATGAAATGATACATTTATATTTTAACTCGCTTACATTATGATGTGTGTTTAAAAATATCTTTCAAAGTAGAAACCTTCCTGTCCTCATTTTTATCCATGAGGTGGGTGTTTGTTGAGCAACTGTCCGAGATCACTTTACATTTATTCTCCTCATCACATTCCTGTCCTTCCACACACACAAGTCCTCTTCATTACAGCCCACTGGAGCATGTGACTCTGCGCTTGGAGCATCACACTGGTCTCCTGCTGTCAGTAGGATAAAATCCACTTTCTTGACCATATACACGTGGTCCTGCATAATCTGTTTACATGATCACTTTCCAGTTTCACTTCCCACCATTCCAGTCACATCAAAATGCTCACCATTTTCCAAACACCCCACACTCTATTTATGCCTTTGCCTGACCTGTTTCCATTGCTTGAAAGCCCTTTATACCCTCTTTTCCACCCAGTTCCAAGGTTACTTCTGTGTGGCTTCCGCCATTTGCCAAGGCTGGTGATTGACTCTACCCCGCTCTGACTTCCATGACATTCTTTGATCATAACGTTGCTATAATTCTTAGTGCATTGGTGGCTGCTCTCTGTTCCTCATTAGGGTGCTGGCATCTCGAGGGCAACCACCATTTTGTATTTATCATTGTGGCTTCAGAAGAAGCTAAGAGAAATATTTTTTTTTTGGAAGAAATATTAAAACTAAATTCAGTTTAAACAACTAATAAAATGTAAACAATATACTTTTTTTTTCTGGGGGAAAAAATATTAAAACTAAACCCAGTTCAGGAGGCATTAAGTGTGTAGATACCTGCTAAATGCCTGTCATATGGATGAATCAGATTTGTGACAGAAAAAAAAAAAAAGAGCCTGTGACACGTTGCTCTACCTTTGACCAAGTACAAATGTAAAATTAATACCAGTGAGAGAGCATTCTGATTACGCTAGGCATTGGGGATAAGAGTGTCATCCTTTGCTTCAAAGCCTCACTCCACTGTTCCCTGGAGACTACCTCCTTTCTCTTCTTTCTTTTAATTTCTGTACCTTTCAGGCACATTTATTCAGGCTCTCTTTCATCTATTCATGCCACACTTGCCATAGGACCTTCCCCCATGTTAGTCTCTCTGCTCAGAATGCTCTTCCTCCCTTCCCATTATTTAATTTCATGTTACTAAATCCCAATTCCTTCAGGAACTCTTTCCACATGACTGGAAGAATAGTGTTTATTTTCCCAACAACTCTTTCTCCATTAACCACATGTGTACTTATCTCTTTGCCTACCCTTATCTATGAGTTGGTTTGACATATGTTCAAAACATATCATCACCATCCACCTTGTGAAGTGAACTCTAATTAGGGCAGAGCCAGGTGTGCCCAGCATGCTTTGTGTGGTGTCTACCACAGCTTCACGCGCAGACAAGTGCCGAATAACTGCAGTCACAAGACAGACCCAGGCCACTGCCTCACTGCCGTCAGGTGGTAACGTGTGAGCCTGCAGTGACGGCCCATGCTGACAGCGTGTCTCTGGTAGCTCGTGAATTTCTTGCCAGCCTGTAAATAACTTGGCTCCTACAGTTGAAAAGGGGTGACCGGGTAGTAATTCAAGAAAATTTAACCCAAATATTGTTTTATTCCCATGAGGAAGCAATGTTAAAACGAAATTCAATGTGGGCAACCTTAAGGTAATACATATATTTTTGTAAGCCTTAACGTTTTTTCTTCTCCTTTTTTTTTGTTTTAATAAAATGATTGAATACCGACTGAGATATTTTCAAATATAATATCACACGGCTAATGACAAAACCCCATGGCTGCACCTGAAAGGTGCAATTGAAAGATTGCCTTTATCACAGGAAGGCATAGGAGGAATAATTATCATCAAAGGCTTCTATTGCTTCCATTGTGGAACACAAAAATTGCTGTACTTCTCTGGCAAGTCGAAATTGCTATCTGTGGGGTAATTTCCAGAAAAAAAAAAAACCATGGGATGATGGACTATACCTTAGAAAAATCATAAATGAAACAATTGCATGTGGTGAATGGGACACAAAAGAACTGCCTGACTACATCCATTTACTCAAGGTCAAATAAGAATTGGGTCTGATTAATAGCCCAAGTGAAACCTTTCATTTTTTGAGACTGAAGACTTCGTCACAGCATTAAAATACAGCTGTTGCAACTAAAAGTTATTATAAGCATATAAAACAATGGAAATTTTGGTCACTCGATAAATAATTGACAATGACTACTAAGTACATTGCTTGATGCCTTCCTTTGAGAGATTTGGATATTGACAGGTAGTAATAATAATAAAACTAACACTTACTGAGCACTGTTCTAAGTGTTTTGCTGTTGGCTGCCTTCGAGTTGGCCCCTGACTCATGGCGACCCTCATGCCCAATGGAACAAAACCCCGCCCAGTGCTGTGCCACCCCCTGATTGATAGAGGATCTGACTGTTGTGATCCATAGGGTTTCCACTGGCTGATTTTTGGAAATAGATTGCCAGGCCTTTCTTCCTAGTCCATCTTAGTCTGAAACCATCTTAGCCTGTCTGCTGAAACATGTTCGGCATCATAGCAACACGCAAATTACCACTAACAGATGGGTGGGGTGGTGGTGACTGTGTCTTGGGCATACTGGCTGGGAACTGGGCCTGGATCTCCAACATGGAAGGCAAGAATTCTGAACCACCAATGTCCCCATACTGTTTTATGTGCTTTACATGAATTCATTTCATCCTCAAACAAACCCATGAGGTAGGGAGTTCTATTATTCCCATTCTGCAGGTGAGAGACTGAGGCACAGAGAGGTTAAATAATTTTCCTAAAATTACATGGCAAGTAAGTGGATGGAGCTACAATAGCAAATCAATACATCCTGACCACTGAATCAGACTTTCCCCTATTAAATAAAACCCAATAGTGAAATGTCTAAGTGTATCTTTCCTTATACTATGCATGTGTTCCTGAAAAGAGCTTTGTAAATCAGAAATTTAAAACAGAACCATATAGGAATGTAATTTCCATGAGAATTTGTTCCTGCTGTATCCCTGGTGCCCACAACATTGCCCATCATGCAGCAGGCTCTTACTAGACTTGTGATAAATGAATGAACAAGGAGAGTCTGATACGGTGCCTTGTACCAAGAAAGTACTCAATTGATTCTTTTTTTTTTTTTTTTGCATTGGATTTAAAGGATTTTTTTGTTTTTGTTTTGTGATTCCATTCTACAAGGGGAGGAGTCTTGCTTGTGGAAGTCCAGATTTTAATATTGTTTGCTTGAAGTGAAGTTGAAATGTTAGAGCAGATTCATTTAATAGAAATATCACTAAATCTTTTACAGAGGAAAAAGCAAAAATAAATCAGGGGTGCCAAAACTCATGTAGAATCATAGGACCATTGTAGAAAACCCAGTCATCATCTTGGAACCTATAGCTTTTTTACATTCCCAGTGGGGGATTCATTATGTTTGGGCAACAATTCACACAGTCATACTTGTAGTCACTTGTCAGGTCCCCGGAAGAGTGTTATTCCAGTTATGGGATATTGCATTGTATTTAAGCGATAGTCTTGAGGAAACTGGACTGTTTGCTTTAAATATGTTTTGACTCTTAGAGGGAGGTGAAGGAGGTGCCATCAGCAGGAAGTTGTTTTAATAACTAGCCAACTTTTCTGAAGTATTCAGCCAAAACGGAGGATAGTATACACCATCTCCCTTGTATGGAAGAAGAAATCATGGAAGATTCAAGTTATGATCAGAATCAAAGACAGCCCATGTTTCCAGGGACTGTTAAATTTCCCCTGCATTGATCCCACCAAAAAAGTCATGGGAATGAAGGGGTCTAAAAAACTGGTGATTTTTTTAAAGTGAATTTTAATTTCACCTCATTTTGGTGCTAAGTGAAGGTCTTTCTACAAGGTCTTTTCTCCGTCAGCCGCTGTGAAGACAAGGAGGACCAAAAGCCAAGCTGACTGAATACCCAGCGAATTCACCAGGGGAAGGAAGTGGTGGCCGCAGTGCTGCCCCGGTGCAAGCCAGGCTCTTCCGGGCAGCCAGCTTCTCAGCAGATGCAGTTCTAACGCCGTGTGCACCCTCACTTAAAGATGCCTTCAGGGGATTTATTTAGATAGAGCCGTTTGAAAGCTGATTGCTTATGTTTGTTCTAAATATTTGCTTAAAGTGAGATTTTAGTGCTTTCTGAAACCGTTTGTGATGCTCTATGGTTACATTTTGCAAATGAGGGTTATTTCTCTTCCACTTGATTATAACTTATGGCTACCCTAAAGGGTCCCTTCATTGAACTCTGGGGATGCCAACCTCTCCCATTCGTACACTGGATACCATCTGTGATTTCAAGGCACATTTGAATCATGACTCATATCAATGAGGCAAAAAAGCAAGACTTCGTGAGGGTCCATTGTGCCTACCTTGTTTGCTCCTGTGCTCCAGTGCCTACTACAACACTTGGCACATAGTAGGCACTCAGTAAAGTACCACTAAATAAAGGATATCTTACTTACACCCTCTGCTATCCCTACTGCTTGCTATTGAAAGTAAAATCACTCCATACCCTGCCTGGTGGGGCTTTTGATGAGCCACCAATGAAGCTATCACATTAAAACTATAAATTGTATGCCAGGCATACTCACAACAATAGCATCACACACATATTAATGCTGCCAGAACTCAGTGGATAGACCTCCTCACTCAAAATCCTTGGAGTCCTCTGATGGACACAGCTCACTCTTCTGTTGATTATAAATGCTGGCTCCAAGTCCACGAGTAACCTTGGGTGTGCCTTTTCCTTCCTTTGAGCTCACTTCCCTTATTTGTAAAATGGGGATCACAGAGCTGACATTCCTTGAAGCTTTGAGAGTTTCTTGTGAAGCAAACTCAAGTCATTCACAAGGCCACAGTACTACCCCGATAAATAATTCATGGATGCTCAGCTAGTCAGAACAGGGAGAAACTGCAATGCGGTGATCGTCATTTAAAATGGAAATTGCTGCTCACAATATTCATACCTATGATTTAAAATAAGCATGACTGTGTGGGAAATAATGAATTCTGTCAAGTTTTAGGAGGAGAAGATTTGTTGTTCCTTTCTTCTGCCTTTCCTTCTTTCTTTGTTTCCCTCCCTCCTTTCCTCCTTCCCTCCTTCCTCTCTTGTCCCTCCCTCCCTCCTTCCCTCCCTCCTTCCTTCCTCTCTTGTTTGCTTGCTTGCTTGTAGACTAAAATACTGTTACATTTAAATCCTTGGTTCTGAGTATCCTTTTGAGTGACCCTGATGTCCATGTTTACTTTTCACAGAACGAAGCCCCTGTCTGTCACTCCGAGGTACAAGACCCTTGCCAAGCTCTTCAAAATGGAAAATGAAAGAGCTGTAGCATCTGAGGCAAACACTGCAGCATCAACACATATGGTATATTTACCCAAATAACACGTGCGTTCTATGTTTGTTTGCTGACCGCACCCTCCCCCCATTAGTTTATTTTCATAAACTCCACTATGCCAATTTGTTTTTACACACTGCTGTAAAAAAAAAAAAAAAAAAAAGCATAGCCTGCTTACGAAAATGCCTCATGCGGGGAGGGCGCAGTTGGCAAACAAACTTAGAGGGCGGTGTTATTTGTGTAAAAATATGGCACTCCCCTGGGCCTTTCAGCTTTGTTGGTAATATCCAATGCACTCTTCACCCAAACCAGTGATGGGAAGGAAATCTGTATCCATGTGGCTTTACGCTATTCTGTTACTGTGTCAACTTGCCAATCCATTGTTATTTTTGTGCTTTCTTTACACTTAGGTAAAATGTTGGCAACCACACAATAACTCCTTATTCTCAGTTGATGTCAGGAGACAGGAAGTGCTAAAAAATTATTTTAGGCTGCCCTTTTTTATTTTGGAAAGGTTATTTTTATCCTGTGTCATTCACATTTGTAGCACTAATATATACACGTTTAAGGAGAGAGATGACAAATGATGGAATGGAAGGAACGTCTAGGAAGCAGACAGTCCAGCAGGATCGTTAGTCACCCATGAATGAGGCAACATAAGATTCCCCAGCCAGCTGTAACATGGTGGTACTAAGCAAATAAGCTTATTGGACTTCTGAAAATCTGAAGAAGGGGGCGCCAATTACTGCTTCTAACCTTCTCATTATAGGAGATTGTTAGTGAGGGTGATGGGTGGCTCTAAAATTTTGAGTTTGTTACTAATAAAATCAACACATGATTGGTGAGATAAGGTGGAGTCAAAGCAGAGCCAGGCTCGAACATATCACGTCAGTTGTCCTATCCAAATAAATCCCAAGAAAAGGGAGGCAGTCAATCATGGGGAAGAGGTCAGCTGAGACAACATAGATCCAGTTCTGCCTTGAGTGGCTCTCACTGTCTAAGGACAGAGACATGCAGAGGCTCGGGGGAGGGGTGTCTGCAGGGAGTGCGCCCTTTGGGTGCCAAAGGGCAGCCTGGGTGAAACATTCTCAATATTATCTACTTTCCTTTGCTCTGCTTTCAGATGCACTTAGCAGCCTTCTAATAATTAATTTTCCTACTACACCAGTGGAAACCCTGGTGGCGAAGTGGTTAAGTGCTACGGCTGCTAACCAAAGGGTTGGTAGTTCAAATCTGCCAGGTGCTCCTTGGAAACTCTATGGGGCAGTACTACAATAATATCTAGAAGGAAGGTGCCCTGGATAGAAAATATTGATTGATTCTTGCTTGCTTCATTTTTTCATTCATTCATTCAGCAAATACTTACACTGAGTTTCCATTATGTTCCAGGCACTGCTCTATGCCTGAGGACATACCATTTAATGAAAAAAGACCTAAATCCCTGCTTCCAGAAAGTACATATATCCTGGTTGGTAAAGGCTGTCAATAGACAAATTAGTGAAGTGCATGCTACATTATATGGTGATAAGTGTTATGGCAAAAAATGAAGCAGGGAAGGGTTGAGGGAGTGCTCTTGTTGGGGCTAGTAACTTAAATGTGGAGCCAGGAAGGTCTTACTGAAAGTACAGGAAAGAGATGAGGGAAGGAGGCATGCGGATGTCTGAGGGCGGAGCATCCAGGCAGAGGGAAGAGCCAATGGAAAGATCTGGAAGCAGAAATGTGCTTGGTATAGCTGAGCAAGGCCAGGGTAGCCAGAGTGAGCAAAGTAGTGAGAGGTAGCAGAGGGGGACAGAAGGACACTAGGGACCAGAGTGTGATTTGAGCCTTGGATATTCTCCTATGGGAATATGATGATCTAGGAATTTGGTTTCTGGTTTATACTTCTATCTCCTTTGAGTTTGGCTAGAGTGAGTCTATCTCTATGAGACAGAACCACTCTTGGATCTTTGGCATAACTAACTATACCTGAAAAGTTGGAGACTCATCTCATGGTGCTTCTCTTTGGGTGACCAACCCTAGCTAGGACCCCTAACCTTGTTATCACCTCAACGGATGTTTGAGGACATGTGAGCTCTGTACTACATGATGTAGGAAGTCATCATTATTCATTGCCTTAATGGTGACTTTATGAACATATCGAGACATGGGGTTTTGCATGTAGAATAAGGGATATCATGGACATAGAGTTGTCAACAGTAAAGTTCATTTAAGTATATTTATGGAATTTGGAATGAGATAGATCTGTCTTTATTCATGGAATTGACATTTATTAGCCATGCGATCTTAAGAAAGTTATTAGGTCCTCCAGTAGTCAGTTTCTTCCATACAAAGAGGTGCTTATAAGAATTAAATTGAATATTATGTCCAATGGCAAAGCACGAATGCTGAATAACAAACGTTCCCTTTCTTATCTTCCCCCTTCTCAAATTCTTCTTGGCATTGCATGATTCAGACCTGCTGCACACACTGAATCATAATAAAACCTTAAACGGTTATCTATGTTGACACCATAGCCTTCCAACAGTGCTGTAGAATAGGGGAGCCCAGGTTGTTTCAACAGAGGCGAGCACTATTGTCAGTCCATTTGTGTTGTGCTGCGCTCTTTAGACCCTCCCAGCCTCCTAGGGAGTTGTGGAGACGAAACAAACTAATAATAAAACACTCGACACAGTTCTTGGCCATTGCTCACCCTCCCTTAATATCAACTTGTATTATGTTTATTCTCCTATATTTCTTGGGAAATTTTATGGAATCCATGCGTATATTACTTATGCTATAAAAAAGTAGGGAAAAAAATGTGAGCAAATTTGTTTTGTTTTATTGACAAACACAAACAAACAAAATACAAACTAGTGCTGTAAAGTCGAATGTGACTTATGGCGACCCGATGTGTGCAGGGTAGAACCGCTCCATAGGGTTTTCAAGCTGTGACCCTTCAGAAGCAGAGTGCCAGCCCTTTCTTTCAAGGCACCTCTGGGTGGGTTTGAAACACCAACTTTTCAGTTAGCAGTGGAGCGCTTTACCGTTTGTGCCTGGTGGATTAAGACGGTCTTTCTACTCTTGGCTGTGAATATTGGGCATAAACTGGATGTGAACTGGATGCTGTGATGGATAGTTTTATGTGTCAGCTGGGCTAGGCTGTACTACCAGTCATTCCAACAAACGCTAATTTAGGTGGTGCTGTGAAGGTATTTTGGAGATGTGGTAACATCTACAATCAGTTGACTTTAAGTAAAGGAGATTATCCTTAATAATATGGGTGGGCCTCATCCAATCATCTAATCAGTTGAAAGCCCTTAAGTGTAAAAACCGTTTCCCTGAGGAAGAAGAACTTTCCGCCTCAAGACTGAAGCATCAACTACTGACTGGGAGTTTTCAGTCAGCTGTCTGCCCTACAGATTTCAGATTTGCGAGCCCCCACAGTGCATAAGCCAAAAAAACTAAACCTCTTACTATGCAAATACACACACACACATTATATACATGTATATATATTTTTTCCTGTGGCACAGTGGTTTAGAGCTCGGCTGCTAACCAAAAGGTCGGCAGTTGAAATCCACCAGCCACTCCTTGGAAACTCTATGGGGCATTTGTACTCTGTCCTATAGGGTCGCTATGAGTCAGAATCGACTCGACGGCAGTGGGTTTGATTTGGTTGTTCAGTACACACACATACATACACACACACACACACATCCTACTGGTTCTGTTTCTCTGGAGCACACTGGCTGATACATACACATAAAAAGGCTTATTTATTATTCTTTACCTTTTTTTTTTGTGGTAATTCTTCATAATGTCTCATCTGCATGATGCAATTTTACTGAAATGAAACTTGAGCAGATCCAAACTGTACAGTCAATTTCCTTCTGCCTCCTGACAATTTCCGTTCGGCCCAGGCCAGGTGGCCTGACCCCAGGGTGGAGCGATCACCCATTCCCTGGTGGTGCTGGGCATGGCTTCCATATGAGGTTCATGGACACATAACCTGGGTTCTAGGTGGACATAAGTGCCAAGTGGACAATCTGTCTATAAAAATACAGACGTATCAAGAGGTCACAGAGTCAAAACTGGTTGGCTTGCTACTCTCCGAGTATAAATTCAGAGCATAACTCTGATACACAAATTCCGTTGTCTAAGTGAAAATGTATTTGTGCCGTGATGGCAGCACAGCAATCTCTAGAATGAATGCACAGGAGGACAAATTACAAGGAGAAGAGGTATTACTGAGAGTGTAAATCTGCCTTCATTTTTGCTAGCCTGTCCATAATCACATGGAAATAAAATGCTCGTGAAAAGTGAGATAAAAACTGTGACATCATCTAAATCTCAGCTAAAAAGTTCTGTGGGCTCCCATGTTCATTTGCTTGCTTCCAAGTTACTTTTTCCACTTTATACCTTTTCTTCATTGTGCAGCCTTCCTCACAGCTCTGTCACAATTTGAACAAAAGCATCTTCTATCTCATGTTCGATTTAGCATTTTCCTGCTGTGCATTTCAGCGTACCCAAGCAGCCTTTATGTTTACTCTTTAATCGAATTGCTATAACTTCATACAAATTTGGTTATCAGATACTTATAAGCAATGGCAGGGTCAAATTTTGTTTCCAGATGAGAAAATCAACCAGAGGCATAATCTAGCATAAGCTTCTAAGAGCCAGCTTCTCTTAGAGAGGCCAGAGAGTCTTCTGGTAGTTAATGAGATACCAGAACCTCCAAAACCAAAACCAAAGCAGTTGCCGTAGAGTTGATTCCAAATCATGGCAACTCCATGTGTTCAGAGCAGAAATGCATTCCACAGGGTTTTCAATGGCAGTGATCTTTCAGAAGAACATTACCAGGGCTTTCTTCTGAGCTACCTCTGGATGGACTTGAACTGCCAACTTTTCAGTTAGTAGTTGAGCATTTAACCATTTGTGCCATCCAGGATTCCTACCAGAACCTCCAAGAACCAGTTAATGGCCAAGATGGACTGCTTTTAAGGTGGTGGTAACACATGTGGCCCATTGTCTTAGTTATCTAGTGCTGCTATAACAGAAATACTACAAGTAGATGGCTTTAACAAACAGAAGTTTATTCTCTCACAGTCTAGGAGGCTAGAAGTCCAAATTCAGGGTGAAGCTCCAGGGGAAGGCTTTTGTTATCTGTCGGCTCTGGGTGAAGGTCCTTGTCATCAATCTTCCAGGTCAAGGAGCTTCTCAGCACAGGGACCCCAGGTTCAAAGGATGCGCTACCCTCCTGGCTCTTGTTTCTTGGTGGTTCCCATGTCTCTCTGCTCACTTCTCTCTTTTATATCTCAAAAGAGATTGGCTTAAAACACAACCTAATCTTGTAGATTTGAGTCCTGCCTCGTTAACATAACTGCCACTAATCCCACTTCATTAACAGCATAGAGGTAGGATTTACAACGCATAGGAAAACCACATCAGATGACAAAATGGTGGACAATCACACAATACTGGGAATCATAGCCTAGTCAAGTTGACAGATATTTTGGGGGGACACAATTCAATCCATGACACCCATACAAGCTCAAGATTGAGCGAGGTGAGATATCTGACCACAGATAACAAAGCTATGGAAAAACAAAATGGTAACCTCAAAAGAACTTCTACCTTCTATATCACCATTTTGCAATTCTTGAAATGCTCTGCCTTGGCACAATTGCTTTCTAATTCTCACTTGGTTTTCCTTTTGCTTATCTCTGCAATCTTCAGTTGGCTTCTCTTCACTTCTTTCTTACTTAATTTCTTTTTCTGTTCTCTACAGTCATTTCGCTAATTTGATTTTCTTTTCTTCCTATTGTGAATCTCATGTACTTCTCTTGCCTCCTCTCCCCTTTCCATTTTCCCCTCCTCTTCTTTGCCTAGTCTTTGGGTTTTTTCCCCGTTTCAATTGTTCATCCTTCCCTACTGTTGTAGCCTTAATCATTGCTTATGTGCTTAAAATCACCCAGTGACTGACATTTTCTCCCTGAAAGGAGACGGATTTGTGAGTGTGGAAAACTAGCTACAAAGACCCCAATGCATTCAATTTTCAGCACAGTCCTTTCCTTTCTTCTGTGGCGTCTTTTGCCTGGGATTAGAGATGGACCACTTACTGCAGCTCACAATGGCAAAGCTCTTCAGGCCTGCCTTCTCACCCCTTTGAATCACAGGGCAGGGCCACGTGTATCTGAGCTACTATGTTTATACTGATTGTAGAATTTTAAAATTGCCCTTCACTGGAAAAACAAAAACAACAACAACTTACTCAAGTCTGCCAGGAAGACAAAGTGCTGCTGTTTTATAATATGATGAACCAAACTCATTCTTTTTGGACGCATCTTCATTTTTCCCAGAGCATGAGACAAAAGCACACGAACAGGTTCTTGGGAGAAGGGTGCGTGAGCTGTTTCTGGCTCATCCTGACCAAAGAGACTGTTCATAGAACACCAACTTGACCAGAAGTAGGAAGGACAGTAAAATCAGTTCTCCAGGACTGTATGATTTTATTATCTGGCATTAGAAAATATTATATTGCCATAAAAAAAATCCCATCAATTCCAACTCACAGCAGCCCAACAGGACAGTGTAGAACTGCCCATGAGGTTTCCAAGGAGCAGCTGGTGTATTTAAACTGCTGACCTTAGTAGTCGTAGCTCTTAAACACTGCGCCACCAGGGCTCCTAGATTGCCATGAACACGCCAATTACAGCTGACCTGAGATATTTCACTTTAGCTCTTTGTAACGCTGAAGTATGGACAACACAGCTTTTTATTTTTTGAAACCATTCTTTTTCATAAGCATGGCTATGAATTTGCTTTACCTTTCTGTGTTTCTTGACGAGCAGGAGCGCATACCTCAGTGATTAAGCACTTGAAGTTATCCTCTGCCATGTGGAAGTATTTGAGAGACCGTTATAATCAAAGGATACTTGTGGTCAAAGCCGTACCACATTCTGAAGAGCCAAGCACTCTCTGTTTTTGTCGAGCTTTTATCCACGCTATTTGCTTCCTGGGAAGAAACAAGCAAAAAAGGCATTGGATAAATAATAGAACACATTTCAATACAAAAATACATGACAAACCAAATTAAACTGAACTAAATCTGAAAATTTTTTTTTTATAGGTATAGGCATTTTCATCTAAATGGTGGAGCAGCTGCCAAGAAAATTAGCTCATAGTTCTTGCTCTGTGGATGGGGCTCTTGTGGCATAATTCAACATTTACTTATCTTAATAATCCCAATTTCATTAAGCTGCTAAGAAATGCCATTTTTTTTT
>NW_004444068.1:992434-993764 GCF_000243295.1 Trichechus manatus latirostris | reverse complement strand
TTCTCATAGGAAGCCTGTAATAATTGTTCCTGTCTCATTCCCTGCCCCCCAACCCATCGCCACCCAAGGGTCACAGAGGGAGGGAGGAAGAAAAGATATTAAGACGGATAAAAGAGAAAGTATTTGATAGGTGCTTGTGTGAGAACAGAAGATGAAAAGGTCAGAAAAGGAAAGAAGGTGAAAAATTTTGTCTCTAAAGTTCAATTAGAGACAGATGTTAATGAACATTATAACGTGGTATGAAGGGTATTCAGTGACACTTTTACTTCTTTTGTGAATTTCATTTTGCATATTAAGAGAAGTGAATTCCAAGCTTCAATGGGTTCTAATTATCCCCATCATTAAAAGCATTTATATCTTAATGTGGATTTCGTTGTTTTTTGGGGGGCTCACATTTTCCATTCCCAAATTGTATCAAGAATTCCCAGTCCAGTAATAATGCAAACATTCTTCTGTGGACATGATGACACATGGAGGACAATGACAATCCAGTCGCTGTACCAAAGTCAGCCCTTAGGTTAGCCTACATTGATTTGCTTTCATTTTATTATTTTATTTTATTTTTCCTTCTTCCGGCCAGTTCCATTGTTGGTTAATGATAAGTAGCTGGACACAGAGGGCAGTATTCTGGCTTCTGGAACATACGTGTAGCAGTAGATGCTGTAGTTCCATCACCCACATATGATATGAGAATACAAGAAAGTAAAACATGGTCTGTTTTTATTAAGCCGTTTATCCTTTGTCTAATGGTTGAAAAGGAGACTTGTCATGAAATTAAAAATCAAACTGGCAGGCCCACTCATCAGTTGTCTTAAGATCTCTGATTTGCAAACCTTGTACAGTTTCCCAAACATTGTCCCCTAGTGTGTCGTTGTTCTACATGATGTTGATAGGAATTCTGTCCCAATCATTTAGAAAGGATGGGTTCAACAGCATTAAACAGGTTTCTCAAATGTAGAACTTCTGGGACCATGGTTTCGGGGGACATCTAGGTCAACTGGCATAACAAAGTTCATTAAGAAAATGTTCTCCATCCCATTTTGGTGAGTAGTGTCTAGGGTCTTAAAAGCTAGCAAGCGGGCCATCTAAGATGCATCAATTGATCCTAACCCACCTGGAGCAAAGGGGAATGAAGAACACCAAAGACACAATGAAAATATTAGCCCAAGAGACAGAAAGGGCCACATAAACCAGAGACTCCTTCAGCCTGAGACCAGAAGAATTACATGGTGCCCAGCTACCACCAATGACCACCCTGAAAGGGAGCAAAACAGAGAGTCCCTGATGGAGCAGGAGAAAAAAGTGGGGTGCAGAACTCAAATTCTAGTAA
>NW_004444068.1:978938-992334 GCF_000243295.1 Trichechus manatus latirostris | reverse complement strand
GTAGATACATGAGACTAAATGGGCAGCTCCTGTCTGGAGGCGAGATGAGAAGGCAAAAAGGGCCAGGAGCTGGTTGAATGTACACAGGAAATCCGGGATGGAAAGGAGGAGTGTCACATTATAGAGAGAGCAACTAGGGTCACATAACAATGTATGTATAAATTTTTGTATGAGAAACTAACTTGAACTGTAAACTTTCACTTAAAGCACAATAAAAAAAAAAAATAAAAAAAAAATCCCTGGTGGGGAGATACAGAGAATAGCTTTTCTCTGGGTAGAAACATTTTCTTTTTAAAAATGGTAGAACTTCTTAGAGTCTTTAGTTTATACATCAGCATTGTAAATCTTCAAGAGGGAAGCGTTTCTGAAACTCACTCGTCCATGGAACCCATCCTCCATTTCCAATCCCCACTGTGGGACACCTATTATCTTTTCGTAGATATTGGAACTCCACAGAATTCTGTCTTCTGATAGAGCTGGAATGCCATGTCTTGTTATCTAGAGTTAGAATTTATTCATCATTTTCTTTAAAAAGGAAACCAGGGTGTCCAGTTCAATTTCTATCTTTCCTCTCACCTTTCTCTAGCTATTTCTACCCAGGCAAAGGTGTCAGATTTGCAAAATCACTGCTGCACACAGTGTTTTCTTCATCATCTTTGCAAGTTGTTTCTGAGTCACCATCTCTCCAACAGGCACAGCATGTTGGGATTCAGCTGGCAGAACAAAACTGCTCATGTTAAACTAAACTAGTTAGAAAAAGCTCTGGGCCAACAGGGGGGGTTTTCCTCTCCCCCACCCCCTTTTCTTTTCCCTAAGAACAACAAGGACTTAGAGGATTTTATCCATCAGTAGGCACAGGTAGTTTTGATAGCTGATAATACCTACTGATGACAAGATAGTCATTGAGGAAAAGTGATAAAAAGAAATGTCACCAATTTCCTGCGTTTTGCTTGTTTGCTAAAGTCAGAGTGGTGTAGTGACAAGCTTGACTGGCAGCAGGTGACCAGGATTCTAGCACCCATGCTGCCTCACTCAGCGGAACAATGCTCTCAGTAACGACAGTCCCCAGCTATTGAATGCTCATTAAATCCTAGGCAATGTGCTAGTCACCTTATCTCGTCATTATTTTTTTTCAGTCGTTATTTTTTAATTTTCACAACAATCTAGCAAGGTAGGTTATGCTATACCTGTTTTACAGATGAGAACCCAGAGAAGCCCTGAGAGGGAAAGAAATGAGCCCAAAGTCACACAGCTAGCATATGACACAGCTAGAATTTGAATCCAGAACTCCTGAACTTGAAAGACTGTGTTGTCTCTGCTGATACCTCACTTAGCCTTCACATTTTGGAAAGCACAGACATTCTACATCAGGCTACTTAACCTTATTGTGCTGTCGTTTCTTTGTCAAATGGATTGAGGAAATTGAATAGGCTGGTCTCTGAGGTCCTAATCATATGGAAAATACTATATATTTTTTAATTAATGACAACAATGACAGGCAACATTTCTTGATTATTTAGCGTGTGCCAGACATTGTGTTCTAGGTGTTTTCTGCATATGAACTCATTTAATTCTCATAACAATTTGATGAAGCAGTTCTATTATTATTTCTATTTTACAGATGAGAAAACTGAGGCATCTGGGCTGTAGCGAAGTTTCAAAGCACACTTACAGCCTCTCAGCAGCCAAGAGTCCTCTCACCCAGATAGGGTCTCAACGAGTAAGTAGGGAGCAGGGGGTCTCTGAATAGGGACATGAGGTCAAAATACTGGCGTGTCCATGGATGCCGAGA
The DNA here is from genome assembly GCF_000243295.1 of Trichechus manatus latirostris. Classification (NCBI taxonomy): domain Eukaryota; kingdom Metazoa; phylum Chordata; class Mammalia; order Sirenia; family Trichechidae; genus Trichechus; species Trichechus manatus. The sequence goes on along the minus strand of NW_004444068.1, from coordinate 990,542 downwards.
CAGAGCAGCCACATACACCCCCAAACATAATGAAAATCCATGGCTTCCCCTCAGCTGGGTGAATGGCTTCTGGCTTTGAAAAGTGTCCCCGTAGGAACGAAACTGCAGTGTTAGGAATTTCTACAGACTCCTAGACAATGGTTTCAAGGGTTTCCCAAGGTCGTAGAAAATTTCCCTGCCTTTCCTTCCCCTTTTTACTTTATTTCTTGAGGGAATTCCATTGGAACTCACAGGCATTCCTGAAAGAGCTCACAATCTACTTCTAGCAAACCTTCCAGGGATATTTTTGTCAGCTGATGGGAGCAATACATATTAGTAGCAGCATTTTGAAAAAATGTTGACTCATGTACTTTTTTTTTTTTTTTTTTTTACTTTATGTTACTTGGGAGACTAGAGGCGTTATTCACTTCACTGCTTTGTAGAGAAATAAACTGGGGTCCAATGAGAAGAAAACATTTGTGGAACACATTTTTCCAGGTGGGGAAAATGCCACTGATGACCCAGCATTGACTTTTTTGCTGATCCTAGATGAAATTTTCAGTGCATATCTTAAATATCTATTGGTCCAGATCTGGATCCATTCATTTATTTCTCTGAAGTTATTGATGACTCAATAACTCACTTATGAAAGGCCATCAATAAATGAGTAGAAATAAATGAGTTAGTCTAGTGTGTGTTCTGCTTATGCACTGGGGATTGAAGATAAATGTGCCAAAGGAAGGCGGGCCTTTGCCATCACCCTGGAACATGGAAGGCATCTGATGAGGCAGCACAGAGAGCAGACCCCTGGTAGGGTCCAGATGGGCAGAGAACAGCAGGTAGCATCAATCTACCTGGATTATTCTGAAGCAGAGATCAGCTCACATCCCAAGGACAACTGATGTGAGCAATCACCAGAAGTAGTATCTGGAACTTGGTGATATTTTTCTTTATCACTAACAATATTTCTTCTCTTCTGAGTTCCTTCATCGCAGAGGGGAAGTGGTATGCATGTTGGAACAAGCATAGGACCTAGAAACTGAAGACCAGGATCTGAGATCTGGCTCTCTACTGTTTAATGATAATAATACACTCACCAACTCAGAGACTCGTGTTTCACAGCTGTAAATGGAACTGGAGATTCAAGAGTATTGCATCTCAACTTTTATTTGCCCTTGATACTTCTAAGAAGCAGAATGTCTGATGTATATGGAATTTTGGGCTCTTTTACTATCCTCTATTTCTGGGAAAAGTTAAAAACGACTAGGGCATTTGATAGCTTTCTTTTTTCTACTTACACAAAGGGAATAGACTAGAGTTGGGAAATGAATGAGCCCAGTAGGGAGTGAGTAGTTGTTTTTTTTTTTTTCCTCCACAGACAGGTTGGTCTGTTGGTCATTTTATTTATTTTTTTTACATAATATTTTATTGTGTTTTAGGTGAAAGTTTACCCAGCAAATTAGGTTCCCTGTTAACAGTTTTTATACAAATTGTTCTGTGCCATTGTTTACAACTTTTATAATGTGTCAGTATTCTCATTATTGCCATTCTGTTTGTTCTGTTTCTATTGATCTAGCTTCCTTTGCCTTCTCATCTGTACTTTCGGGTAAATGTTGACTGTTTGGTCTCATATAGTTAATAGTTAAAGGAGCACATTACTCACCAGTGACACTGCTTCTTTTATAAGCCAATCTATTATTTGGCTAAAAGGTGACCTGCAGAAAGCTTCAATTCCAAGTTCAAAGGGTGTCTTAGGGAGATAGTCTCAGGGGTTCCTCTAGTCTATATTGGTCCAGTAGGTCAGGTCTTTTTTAGGAATTTGAGTTTTGTTCTACATTTTTCTCCCATTCTATCTGGGATCTTCTACTGTGTCCCTGGTCAGAATGGTCAGTAGTGGTAGTTGGGCACCATCTAGTTCTTCTGGTCTCAGTTTAGAAGAAGCTGTGGTTTGTGTGGGCTATTAGTCTCATAGACTAGTTTCTTCTCCGAGCCTTTGATTTCCTTCATTTTGTTTTTCTCCATATTACTAGAGATCAATGGTTATATCTTAGATGGCTCCTCACAAGCTTTTAAGACTCCAGATGTTACTCACAAAACTAGGATGTAGAGCATTATCTTTGTGAACTATGTTACGCTAATTGACTAAGTTGTACCCTGAGACTATGGTCCCAAGCCTTTTAATCCAGTAAACCAATCCCGCATGTTGTCTGTTTGGATATGTCTAGGAAGCCTCTGTAACTATGCCCTCTATGTGGTTTGTTATATATGTGGATATATATGCAGTATACACAAATATGTATATGCATATGCCTACAGATACACCTATCCATGCACGCGCATTTACTCACATATGCCTTCCTATATACAAATATGCATCCATATCTACCTACATAACCACACACATATTTTTTAGTTGTTTTTACTGTTGTTGCAAAATTGTATATGTTATAGCATTTACCGAAATTGTCCCTTTTTCTTATTTAGTTCTTAGTGTCTTTATTTATCTTGGTCAGGTTGTGCTGACTTTACCCATATTTGGGATTGCCTTTCCCATCACCAAAAGTAACAAGTGTCTGCTATCTAGAAAGCGACTCCCCTTCCCTCTCCCTCCTGTTGCTGGTAACCATTGAAGAACGTTGCTTTCTGTGTGTATATCTATTCTTGATTTTTTATAATAGTGGGACCATATAATATTTGTCTTTTTGTGATTCACTGATTTCACTTAGCATAATGTCCTCCAGATTCATCCATGTTATGTTTTGTGGCCTCATTATTCTTCATAGTTGTGTAGTATTCCATTATATGTATGTATCACAATTTGTTTATCTATTCATCCATTGATGGGCACTTAAGTTGTTTCCATCTTTTTGCTATTGTGAATAATGCTGCAATGAACAAAGGTGTGCATATGTCTATTTGTGTCACTGCTCTTATATCTGTAGGATATATACCTAGGAGTGAGATTGCTGGATCATAAGGTATTTCTATTTCTAGCTTTTTGAGGAGGCACCATACTGTTTTTCTATAGTGGTTGTATCATTGGTAGCTGTCTTTTAAGTGACCCCTCACCCTTAGCACCACCCCCAGAGAGAGAGCAACAGGAAATTACAGTGGTACTCTTTGTTTTATGCTTATTTGAACCCTTGGGAGGAAAAAAAAAGGCTTTGGCCAGAAATCTGTGAAAACCAGACACTGAAGCCAGAAGGGATTGTTTATTGTATTAACTTTAATTAAAAAGAACTAAGCAAATGTAAATACAGTCCTCTATCGGTATTCAAATATGAGGCTTTTATAAGCGAATGCATGAACTCTGCTCTGGGATAATCATGTGGGATTCCTCCCCATTTTAGGGGGATTCAACAGATTGTGAGAACAAGAGAGCAAGAGCGAGATTTTCCTTCTCATGTCTCAAGATTTCATATTCAATATTAATGTCAGTGGAAGCTGCATGGAATGATAAAAAAGCCAAATAATTATTGTAAGAAATCTGTAGATCTCCTTATGAGTTCCAAAGTACTTTTTTAGATATTGCATGCAGATGGAATTTGATAGCAGTACTTTCCCCCTACGATCTCTCCCAATTTGGACTGTATTTATGTAGTAAGTTCAAGTTTATTGCCTTGATTTTCTAATTATCAAGGAGTGGGCCAGATTCTGTATACCCAGTGAGAAAAATTTCTTGATTCTGAAGAGACAGCATAGTGTAATTGGGGGTCAGATTTTTTTTTTTTTTTCAAATTTGCAGTTTAAAAGGCAAATCATTAATTCTTAGCCTCCAGGTTGAATGTATTTTATACAAACAGTCTCACTTTCCCCATGCCAAGATAAATTCATGAATGTTTCCAAGAAGGTACAGTCAGACAATACAAGCTTAGGGGGAAAAAAATGAAGGAGAAAACTTGCCAAAGATGGGTAAAACTGTTAAGATGACACATAGACCTCATAGATATACTACCAGACGGCCTAAGCTCATGGCTTAGCTACAAAGAACCATAGGAAAGGGTCGTCCAGATAACTTTGTCTGTAGAGCAGATCCAAGTTAATCCAGGGGAAAAGAAATTGTTTCATCAGATAAATGTAATATAATATTGTGATGGTTTTAAAATATATGTCCAAAAATTATTTCATATTTTCTCACTTTAAAAGATGGAGTCTAATTTTCTTCCCCATTGAGTTTGGGTTGTACTTAACGATTTATTTCTAATGAATAAAATCTGGCAGAAGTTATGGTGTGTCATAGTTCATAAAAAAGCTCTATGGCTTCCTCCTCGCTGTCTCTCTTGAACCATTCACTCTGAAGTAAGTCAGCTGCCATTTTGTGAGGGCACTCAAGCAGCTCTATGGAGAGGCCTATGTGGCAAGGTACTGAGTCTGCTTGTCAGCAGCCATGTGAACCATCACGGAAGTGGATCCTTCAGCCTCAGTTAAGCCTTTGGACTACCGTAGCTCTCTGGCTGAACCTCATGAGAGACCCTGAGTTAGAAGCACTTAGCTGAGTTTATTTCAAATTCCTAACCCATAGGAACTGTGAGATAACAAATGTTTGCTATTTTAAGCCACTAAGTTTTGGGATAATTTGTTATGTAGCTATAAAAAGCTAATACAACTATATATTGGAATCATAAATTCTACAGATGAAAGGTAATGAAGTGGGAGTTGGAAAGAGGTAGTAAAATGATGATGCCTTGTAAACTTTTGCATACATTTGTATAAGTATTTACAGATTACAAAGTATTTTCATAAAGGTAACATATTTGAGGTGCAGAAGACATGTTTTCCTCCTTAAAAGTACATAGAAAATTATCCTGTGTCCAGTATGCTCATGCTAAAGATTAAAAATTGAGTGCAAAGGCATAAAATGATGGACCAACTTAGAGGCAGGAGGAAGTTCACATCCTCTTACTGTACCTGCTTCACATTTTTCTTAACTAATGCCTGATTTATTATATAATTTAGTTATTGTGCTAATCCTTTTATACACACGTATACATACACATACACATACATATACATACACACAGCCTAAGGGAAATTGAACCTGGGAACAAGGAGATGATGGCTCATGTGGTCACCTAGTGACAGCACCCAAAACCACAAAGAAGATAAGAAAGATAAGAATTTCACATTTAGACTTGTGGTTATAGCCTATAGTATTCTGTATTTGTATGAAAACAAAACAATGTTTCCCCTTAGAAAACCATTTTAAAATCACTTTCAAAATATATAATGGCTGGCTATGATAAAATAACTGATATTAGACCTACCTTCCCTCCATAAACAACCAGAAAATTGGACAATATATATGTATATTTAAAAAAAAAAAAACTATTTCAGGCATGGATAATAGGCAGCAAGGGACTATGATCCTTGAGAAAAGGGAAACAAATGAGGTGAGCCTCATATTCTGTCTCACTCCACCTGGAGGCTCTTTCCTAATTGCAGTAGAAGGAAGTAGAATCCAAGCATAGAGCAGTCAAACTGAATTGAGGAGCTAGAGATTGGAGTTTGGGCGCTGCTGAAGTGGCTTTAATTTTTAGGGAAATAAGGAGCTGGGCAGAAAGGACACCCAGGTATCTAGGTAGATGCTTTCCTCGGGTCTTTGGCTGAAGACTGAGCTGTGTATGCATAGGGTGAGGTTCACGAGGCATTTCAGAGAGCAGCTGAGCAGAGAGTTGAGAAATAGTGAGATTAAGATCACATAGTGCTGGAAACGTTGGAGTTTGGTTCAGTCAAAGTGGAAAGTCAGCTGTTCTATTGAGACCCCAGAAAAAGTATGCTTTATGAGTAAGGATGATACATTAGATTAAGGATCATGAGCTAAGACTAAGGGCAAAATGAAAATAGAGCAGTCCAAGCAAGCATAAAACCAAGACTTACAAAGTTCTAATTGCCTTACTGAATAAAATTCAACACCCTTTATAGAATGACAACATAATCTAGACTTGCTACTATGTAATATTCATAATTTCCAGCATATAATCAAAAACTACTAGACATAGGAAAAAGCAGGAAAGCATGACTTACATTCAAGAAAAAAAGTAATCTATAGAAGTGGACCCCAAGATGCCCCAAATATTGGGATTAACAGGCAAGCGCTTTAAAACAGCAATACAAATATGCTAAAGTATTTAAAGAAAAAGATGGATGCAACAAGGGCACAGATAAGAAATCTCAGTAGAGAAATGTAAACTATAAAAAAGAACACAATAGAAATTCTAGAGCAAAAAGTACAATATCTTAAACAGAAAATTAATTGGAGTGGTTTAAAGGCAGATTGGACACTGCAGAAAAAAGTGACAGTTAACTTGAATAAGATTAATAAAAAATATTCAGTTTGTAGAACAAAGAGAGAAACAAGTGACTAAGTGATGTGAGAAAAAAGTACATAAATTAGTCCATGTTCCCATGCTCCAGTTATTGGAGTGCTAGAAAAAGAACAGAGGGAGCATAGAGAACAAAAAATGTTTGAAGAAATAATGGTTGAATATTTCCCAAATTCGAGGAAAAATATCAGCCTAGAGATCTAAAAAGCTCAGTGAACCCAAATCAGGATAAATACAAAGAAAAACAAACTAGACATAAAACAGCCAAACCTCTGAAAATCAAAGATAAAGAGAAATTTTTAAAAGGATTCAGAGGATAAAAGGGAATATCATGTTTTGGGAAACAAAAATATACGACTGGCTTAGCATCAGAAACAATGGAGGCCAGAAAGCAATAAAATGACATTTTGAAAGTGCTGGAAAAAACCCCCCGTCAAACCAGAATTCTATATCTAGTGAAAGTTTTAAAATACATGAAGTAATATCTGACAGAACTAGAGAGAAATAGGCAAACCCCTCAACGACAGTTGGAGATTTTATCAGTAACTGATAAAATAAGTAGACAAAACTAACTTGACATAATTAGCACTTACTGAGCACTATACAGGTAGCTCTGAGTTATGACGTATTTGAGTTACGATGAACCACACTTAAACAAATGTCCTTTTTTTTATGATTTGTATATCTTTTTATGTATGTATGTATTAAAATATATCTGCAGTTTACATGTAATATTTCCAACCCTAAAGACAAATAAAGATCGGATTTATAAAGATACTGATAATAAAAGGCAATAATAATGAACATTAAAAAAAAGAAGAGGTATTCGACTTATGTCAGAACCAACTTACTACAAAGTTGTGGGAATGGACCCCTGTGGTAAGTCAGGGACTATCTGTACATTTTTTCCAAGTACACATGGAATATTCACCAATATAGACCAACTGGGACCATAAAATAAGTTTCAATACATTCCAAAAAACTAAAGTCTTACAGGTTACTATAAATTCCAAACCTTTTTCCTTGGCCCAATGATCTACATAGTAGATTAATTGCATTAAAAGTCCCACTTTTTCATTCCTCTCTGTATCCATAGCCTTTGGCATAACTTTGACGTTCTTTTGACTAAAGAGGAGCTATATATTTACACATCTCTTTTCTAGGATGGACTTATAACTTTCTTTGGTCAATAGAATGTAGCAGAAGTAGCAATTATATTGGTGTAATAAGATGTTGGAGTCTCGGGGTGGTACCAGTGGTTAATGTGTTTGGCTGCTAACGGAAAAGTTGGAGGTTGGAGTTTACCCTGAGGTACCTTGGAGGAAAGGCCTAGTTATCTACTTCCGAAAATCAGCCCCTGTGAAACCTAAAGAATACAGTTCTACTCTGACACACGTAGGGTCACCATGAATCGGAACTGACTTGATGGCAACTGGTTTGGCTTTTTTTTTTTTTTACTTGCTCATGGAGGTATGAGGGGATAGTGAGGATGAAATAGCTTTTGGCTTTAGTCCTGGCTCTGAACATCAGTGGTTTGTTGTCTTGGAGAAGTTACTTTAATTCTTTGAACTTCAATTTCATCATTTATAAAACGGGGGTTATACTACGTATCTTGACTGGTCAGGGTAAAGATTAAATGTGATAATACATACAAAGCATCTAATGTATAAAAAGTACTCTTCCTCTGCCTCATTATGATTTCTGCTTTCTGGACCCTGTAACTGTAGAAGCTACTGGTAAGATAAACATATGGAATTCAGCTGTAAGCAGTAAAAAGTTAGCATGGAGGGGGATATTTTTGGATGTATAAGCCATAAGTAAGTACAACCAAAATAAATTCAATGTTGGCCAAAGGAAAACACAAGATATTTGCTCTGTTATATTGGTGTCTTAGTTTCTCAATGCTGCTGTAACAGAAATAACACAAGTGGATGGATTTAATGAAGATAAATTTATTTTCTCACAGTTTAGAAGGTTAAAAATCTGAATTCAGGTACCAGCTCTAGGGGACATTTCTCTTTGTCTGCTCTAGGGGAAGAATCCTTGTCTCAGCTTTCTTGGGGATTTCCACACGGCCTGTATCTTTCCCCTATTTGTGCTTGCTTCTCTCTGTGTCTAATCTGCTCTTTTTATATCTCAAAAGTCATTAGCCTTAAGGCACATCCTACACTGATAAGTGGCATCATTACCATAACAAAGAGAACCCTATTCCCAAATGGGATTATATCCACAGGTATAGGGGTTAGGATTCCAATACATATTTTTGGGGACACAATTCAATCCATAACAATTGGTTCTATTTTTCTCAAAATACTGTTAGTTACAATGTAACAAAAATCCTCATCTAGGTCAGATCAACTTTTGAGCCTAGAATTCTATTTCTGAAATACCTGTTGGGGAGTGGCATGGAATTTACATTCTGTGAAGATAACTCCAACACTGTAGGAACAATTAATGAAGGCAGTATAGAAAGATATTGAAAATTGTTAAATCTGGGGTATGGGTATATGAGATTCATTATATTGTTCTCCCAAAGGTTGGCAGTTTGAATCCACTAGCCGCTCTTTGGGAACCCTATGGGGCGGTTCTACTCTGTCCGATCAGGTCACTATGAGTCAGAATCGACTTGACGGCAATGGGTTTGGTTTTTTTGGTTTATAAGTTTATTAGGAATATTTGAAAATTTTCACTAAATGTAAATTTTATTTAATGACCCAGATGACCCTACCAGCTGCTAATTAATCCCTTCCCCTTCTGAACCTACTTATATTTCCAATCCTAGAAACTCTTGACGACCAGGGATACAATAAGTATCAATTGTACAGAAGAAGAGAAGAGATACTTTTATTCTTCCCCAAATGAACTCTCACAGGTTTCCAGGGTATTCCAGGTTACGTAGTTTGGGAAGTTGGCAAACAAGTCTTCATTCGCCTTGCTCACACCCTTCATATTTTTACAGACACTACATTGTATCCCTTCTTAGATCTAGTCTTTCTGATGGAAAAATCCTAATCCTTTTAATCCCTGATCCTCGGACAGCAGTTCCCTCCACTCATTTATTGACGTTGCCCTTCTCTGGACTTTTCTCAGCTCTGCTATGACCTTCTTGAGCTGCAGTGACCAGAACAGATCCCCCAGGTTACACATACCAAAACCCAAACCCATTGCCCTCTAGTCGATTACAACTCATAGCTACCCTACACGACAGAGTAGAACTGCTCCATAGGGTCTCCAAGGCTGTAACTGTTAGGGGAACAGAGGTCTTTTCTCTCACGGAATCGCTGGTGGGTTTGAACCGCTGACCTTTTGTTCACAGCCAGGCACTTAACCGCTATGCCACCAGGGCTTCTCACTTCTCTGTATGCAGTTTCCTTATTTGTAAAATGAGGATAATGATAGTACCCATTGATAGGGTTATTTTGGGAATTAAGTGTTTAATACATGAAAGGTTCTTAGGAGAGTATCAAGACCAAGTCAGTGCTCAACAAATAGTAAGTTGATCATGATAAAATGGGAAAAAGAGAAGCAATGACGGCAGCTCTTCTTGGGTAAAAGCACTTTTATATGAAAGGATTGAACGTGGATGTGATGCTTTAGTGGTTCTCACCTGCTCTGCACTGATTTCTTCCAAGGACAAGGAATTAATTAGCAGGAAAACTTCCTATCTGTGGAATGTCTGAGATTTTCCTTTTTTCACTTTTAAGAGAATTAAAATTCACAACCGCAGTATCTTCAATTTCTCAAGTAGACATTTGTGTAGAGTATGTATTTAAAGTTTAATACCTGTGTAGTACATGCTGTCTAAAATTTCTTGGTCTGTCACAAGTAAGATTATAATGCCATTCACACTCCAAAGGTGTTACAAGGCAAAAAGGAAGATTGTAACATTACTGGTTAGTCACAGCTACAAGTTCATATTTCCCGAAGGTTATTTTGCTTTCCACAGAGAATGATGAAATTCCTTGGAAATATGTAGATGTAATTATATATGTTCCAATTATTAATGGATGCCTGCAGGTGTTTCTTCTCAGTTTGAGTCGTGCCACCTCAGCAAATGAAATTCCCAAAAGCTTGACTCCATCTACTTTATTAAGGTCAACTCTACTTTGAGGAGGCAGCTCTTCCTGGGCGTCTTTTAAGTTCCTTCCAACCTGAGGGGCTCATCTTTCTGCACTATATCAGACAATATTCTGCTACTATTCATAAGGGTTTTATTGGCCTCATTTTTTCAGAAGTAGACCATCAGGTTCTTCTTCTTAGGCTAAGTCTGGAAGCTCCATTGAAACCTGTCCACCATGGATGATGCTACTGGTATTTGAAATACCAGTGGCATAGCTTCTAGCATCACAGCAACACCCAAGCCCCCACAGTATGATAAACTGACAGATGCGTGGGGAAGAAACAATTGCAAACATCCATTAATAACTGGAACATGGAACGTATGAAGTATGAATCTAGGAAAACTGGAAGTTGTCAAAAATGAAATAGACTGCATAATGATCGATAGATATTTCAGGCATTAGTGAGCTGAAATGGACTGGTATTGGCCATTTTGACTTGGACAATCATATGGTCTACTATGTGGGAATGACAACTTGAAGAGGAATGGTGTTGCATTCATTGTCAAAAAGAACATTTCAAGATCTATCCTGAAGTACAGTGCTGTCAGTGATATGATAATATTCATACTCCTACAAGGAAGACCAGTTAATATGACTATTATTCAAATTTACGTACTAACCAATAATGCCAAAGATGAGGAAATTAACTTCTGCAGTCTGAAATTGATCAAACATGCAATCAAGATGCATTGATAATTACTGATCATTGGAATGTGATAGTTGGAAACAAAGAAGAAGGATCAGTAGTTGGAAAATATGGCCTTGGTGATAGAAATAATGAAAGAGTTTTGTAAGACCAATGACTTATTCACTGCAAATATCTTTTTTCAATAACACAAATGGTGACTATACACGTGGACCTCACCAGATACAATAAACAGGAATCAAATCAACTACATCTGTAGAGGCTATGGAGAAGCTCAGTATCATTAGTAGAACAAAGCCAGGGGCCGACTGCAGAACAGACCATCAATTGCTCATACGCAAGTTCAAGTTGAAGTTGAAGGAAATTAAAACAAGTCCACGAGAGCCAAAGTACGACCTTGAATATATCCCACTGAATTTAGAGACCATCTCAAGAAGAGATTTGACACATTGAACACTAATAACCAGACAAGTTGTAGAATGACATCAAGGACATCATACATGAAAAAAGCAGAAGGTCATTAAAAAGACAGGAA
>NW_004444068.1:975536-977256 GCF_000243295.1 Trichechus manatus latirostris | reverse complement strand
TTGTACACAGGGTGGCTATGAGTTGGAACTGACTTGATGGCACCTAACAACAATAAATATGGACTGCCAGCAAAATGAACAAATCTGTCTTGGAAAAGGTACAGCCAGAATGCTCCTTAGAAGTGAGGAATGCAAGACTTTGTCTCACATACTTTGGACGTGTTATCATGAGAGACCAGTCCTGGGAGAAAGACGTCATGCTTGGTAAAGTAGAGGGTCAAAGAAAAGGAGGATGACACTCAGTGAGATGGATTGACACTGTGGCTGCAACAATGGCCTCAAGCATAGTAACAATGGTGAGGACGGGGCAGGACTGGACAGTGTTTCCTTCTGTTGTACGTAAGGTCGCTACTTGAAGGCACCGAAAAACAACAGTAACATTCTTGAACTTGAGAGGGTAAGATCAGTAATTACCATAACTACTTGTGAAAGTTTCGTAGCTTTGGGTAACTAAAAACAGAGCTTGACCAGGGCAAAGATTATATACTATTTGTTCATGTAAACACAATTTAATAAATGTAAAACAAGTAGAATCATGCAATCCTCTTAAGAATTAGGGTGTATGCTCTGTAGTCTGAGAGACAAGGAGCCCTGATAGTAAGCAAATAGCTGTCAGGCAAAATGAGGGCAGAGAAATTCTGGACACATGGTTTGGAAAGTACCAACGAAACTCTGTACTGGTCAAGTAGCAGATGCACAGACACTGTGGTTTGTTACTTCCGGCCAGACCCTACTCTTTCCTGTACTTGACGCTGAAGATAATTATTTTAAGGTTCCAAGAAAACCTTCTTCTGAAATGTAACTACTTCAATAGTCAAATATTATTGCAAATGAGAACACTTCCAGGACGCTTGTTAATAATCAAATTATTTTTAAGTAGCTGCAGTTCAGTAGCAACCACGTACATTGTAACAATGTTAGTTACTTCACATTTAGGTAGGTCTGTTTTTCTACTCTACATAAAGCCCCAAGTGAGAAATTTCTTTTAAAACACATTTACCAGTGAAGTTTTGCATTGCTTGAGGAAAGGGTATGATTTTTCTCAAACGATATGAATTCAGTATATTACTGACTATTATTTCTTCCCCTCCCTCCTTGGCAACCAGAAAGGTTACTTCCGGTTTGACTACAGCAAGTATGTAGGACCTTATGATCTGCTTATTCATGCTTCTTTTTACCCCTCTGGTTTTAACTTTCTACTTTTATGAATTTTTACTATATTTTAAAGTTCTTTTAAAAGTATTTTAGTATTATCACATGTGGTGATGATGTAAACTGCCTCAAATCCTTCATAAAACGGGGTGGGTTTAACTTAATTAAAAATGTCCTCGGGTACCGCAAATGGTTTGAGCTCGACATCTAACCAAATGTTGGTGGTTTGAACCCACCCAACGGCGCCTCGGATGAAAGGCTTGGTGATCTGCTTCCGTACAGAGGGCAGCCAAGAAAACTCTATGGAGCAGTTTACTCTGTAACACACGCAGTTGCCATGAGTCAGAATTGACTTGATGGTAACGAGTTTTGTTTGCTTCCTAGTTTAATTAAGTTGAGTAGTTTTCGTTAAATATAACTTCCCTTGATTCTCATAACAAGCTGGAGAGGTAGACATTATTATCATTCACATTTTATAGATGAGAAAGTGAGACTCAAAGATGTAAAAATCTTGCCAAGATCAGACAGCCAGTAAACAGCAAAGTCAAGAGTAGGAACCAGGGTCTCT
>NW_004444068.1:972235-974321 GCF_000243295.1 Trichechus manatus latirostris | reverse complement strand
CCTTGTTTACTTGAGGAACTACACAATGTTCCGAATAATTTTCCATAAAGATTTTCAGGTCTCTGCAGATAACGTTGCTCAGTGAAGTCAGGAATGGATCACTGCATTTTGCCCGTTTCAGTATTTCTGTACACTTATGGAAGGCATTGGTGGTTCAGTGGTAGAATTTTCATCTTCCATGCAAGAGACCTGGTTTGATTCCCGGCCAATACACCTCATGTGCAGCCACCACCTGTCTGTCAGTGGAGGCTTGTGTGTTGCTATGATGGTGAAGAGGTTTCAGTGGAGCTTCCAGACTAAGATAGACTAGGAAGAAAGGCTTAGCAAGCTACTTCCAAAAATCAGCCAATGTAAACCTTATGGATTACAATGGTCCGATCTGCAGTCAATCATGGAGATGGTGCAGGACCGGGCAGTGTTCCGTGCTGTTGTGCATAGGATCACCACAAGCTAGGGGCCAATTCAATGGTAACTAACAACAACATTCCTGCTATATGAGAAGCTGTGCAGGAGAAACAGGTCTACTTGTTGTGTGCCCAGCATGCATTGGACCACTATCATTATTTTTATAAAATGAGCAAACTGAGGCTAAGAGGGTTTGAGCTAGTGTCAACAAGATCAGCTAGCTAGCAAGTTGCTGGGCAGGGACTTGAACCCTTGGGTATCTCATTCTAAGAGCCATGCTCTTACCCCTATGTTATAGAGTGAGTTGGAATTGACTCAACAGCAGTGGGTTTTTGGTTTCAGCCACAGTGATGCTACATGTATGTGCTAGTTCCAAGCATTCATATGCTAAAGGTTATTGAGCATTCTGAATTCTTCTGCTTTGTTTTTTCAGAGAGGCAGCCCTGTTTAGAATGAGTCCCTTGGGCACGTGCTGTACAAGCACGTGCACTCCCTAGAACAGAACATCTCACACTGCTGTGGTCTACACATTAGCTTCTGTGACTTGCCTGGTGTGAGGAAGGCTCCTCCTTCAGATCTTCATCCAGATCCACACCAACTCTGTTAAAGAAAACAGGAAAACTGGTGAGTGCCTTGCTGCAGAGAAGACAGTCATGTACGTCAGATTACTTGACCCAAGCATGATAGGAATCAGGGGAACGATTTGGCAGAAAACCATCCTACCTCTCCCTGAATTAAAAGAACCTGAAATAGATTCATGGCAGAATGAAGACTTATACAGCTGGGCTTCAGTACAGCTGGAGAGACTGAGCACCAGCAGCTGTTCCTTTCTGCTGCCTTTCTCAGCCAGAGCAGGAGCCTGAGAACCAGGGATAAGAACCATCAGGAAAAAGACCTCACAGCCTTGAAAACAGGACTGGGGTGGGGGAGGGTGACCTGGTACCCTCGCAGCACAGCTGACCAAACTGCCCTGAGGATGTGGGAACCCTGGCTGGAGCAGGGCTCCAGGGGTAGAGAAACCTAGTCCTTTGTCCAGGTGCTCACCGGGGCTGTCAACAGGGAAGATCCAGGTCTGTGGGACCTGGGGCTTATACAAGTTAAGGCCTGTCTTTAATAAAAACAACATAAAAACACAAATACAAAATTAGGGACGAAAATAACTCTTTAGAAGAAGAAAATAAATCACAAAAAAGTACGTATTTTTTAAAGATGGCAAATACCAGAGATAACTCAAAATCTAGAAAAAAATACTTGCATTAATTGACTGAGACGCATCTAAAATAACTTTTCCCCCTGTAATTTTCAGCTGCTTGCTCTTTGATAGGCTCTTTATATAATGATTTTGTGTTAGAGAGAATAGAAAGATAAGGTAGCCTTTCCTCTAGCAAGACTGATCAAAATTATTGATAGTTCAGCAGTGCTACAGCTTTCTTTCTCACATGCAGACACACTTGCTGTGTGTAGGATTGCTATGAATTCTGATAAATGTCATTGCTTGTGATTCCCATAATCATGTGCAGTGTGTTTATATTTTAAAAAAATTGTTGTAAATATATATGTAACAAAACACTTGTCAACAATTTTTACCTGCACAGTTCACTGACATTAATTATGTTCATCGTGTTGTTCAACCATTACCTTTATCCATTCCCAGATTTCTCCCTCACCCTTAACAGAAGCT
>NW_004444068.1:962868-971488 GCF_000243295.1 Trichechus manatus latirostris | reverse complement strand
TGATGGGCCAAGGCTGGAAGAGCTTTAAGGTGCCTAACAGTAAAAGCCTAGATTGCCTTGAAGAGACTGTTGGTGGAATTATGGACGTCAAAGACAATTCTGGTGAGGCCTCAGAAGGAAGTGAGGAGAGCTATAGAGAAAGTCTCTATCATCTCAGAGAATACATATGGTGCCAGCAACAGAGTGTTGCTAGAAATGCGGATGTTAAATATGCTTCTTGTGAAGCTTTAAAGGAAAATGGTGAACATGTGATTGGACATTGGAGGAACGGTGCCACTTTTTATGTAGCGGCAAAGAACTCGCCTGAATTATGCTCAAATGTTTGGTAGAAGGTAGAACTTGTAGGCGATGAACTTGGCTATTTGGCTGATGAGATTTCTAAGATCTAAAAGGGGCTGCATGGTTTCTTCTTGTCACTTACAATAAAATGTGAGGGGAAAGAGATGGACTTAAAAATAAACTGTGCAAAATGAAAACAAAATGATTTGGAAAATACTGTTGTACAAACTAAGGACACGTGTCCTAGAATTTTCACCAAAGACATGGCTACAGAATCTTTTGTTAAAGAGATTAAGTCTGTGACTGATGGATCTGACCAATTACCACAGTAGAAAATCCATGAGCTTAGACTGAAAGGGACGGAGAGAGAATGAAAGGAGAGAACGTTGTCTGCCTCTTGGAATTCTACAGGTGGGAACCAGGCCAAAGGAGCTACATCTACTGTCCTCCAAGAAAAGCAAAGGACTATCCCTGGAGCAACTTGTAGATCAACAGAACCGTTGGAAAGGGCATGGGAAGCAGGGCTGCATTGGTTTCAAAGGGTGGAGCCATGGCCTCGGGGGTCTCAAAGGATGGGGCCACGGCCTCTGTGGTGTGAAAGGGTAGAGTCATGGCCTCCAAGCACCTGCCTTCTCCCTCATCAGATTTCACAGAAGGTCAGGATCTGCTCCTGGGGTGAGGAACTCTTCTGGATCTAGAGTAGAACGAACATCTCAAGTGGCTTGTGGAAAGATAACTTTCTGTTAGTTACTTGCCTCCTGGAGAAGCCAGGGTGAACAGAACAGGCATGGTCTCTGCCCTCACAGGGCGTACAGTTTGGGAAGTTTAATTAGAAAAATAATTTTTTTATTATAATTGAAGTGCTACCAAGGAAAGGCACATAAGTACGATGGCTTCCTTCACCTGTGATTTTAACTTCCTTTGATAAAAATCTTGCTAAAATATATTCCCTGGCTCCCTGCTTCCTTAAGCACAGTGTGATGAGAATAGGTCAATACTTACTTGAGGTCTCAGCATCACCGCTGGCCCCATCAAGTCTAACACGCACTGCATTATAATAATTTCCTACTTGTGTATGAGCCTGTTTATGCCCATATTAAATGGGCCCTGACTACTTTTTCTTCTTCTTTTTTCAATCCCTGTATCTGCCAGTTAGATGCCTTGATTTTTCCTGGCTGTGGCAATATGTTACAATATTGTCCCTCATGTCCCCTCACCCTTTTTAATTTAGTATCAGACTAACTAACCAGTTGCTGTTGAGTCAATTCCAACTTATAGTGACCCCATGTGTTTCAGAGTAGAACTGTGCTCCACAGGGTTTTCATAGCTGTGACCTTTCAGACGCAGATCACCAGGCCTTCCTTCCGAGGAGCCCCTGGATGGGTTATAACCTCCAACCTTTCGGTTAGTAGCCCAGAGCTTAACCATTTGTGCCACCCAGGGCCAGAATGGGACTAGATAACCTGATAATCAAGCTTAACACTTATTTTTTTCTTTTCAATTATCTGTGTATTTGTGTATTTTTAAATAATAAAACCCAAATATTACAGAAGGACTTACGATAAAACACAGTTGTTCTCTGCCCCACCCCTGCACAGCCCAGACCATCTCTCCATCACCTCTGAGAGCAATTTTCTGCACTTCCTCGCTTGTGATATAGAAACTTATATTGGCATGCCCGGCACATTCACACAGCATCCCTGAGGTTATGCGAACATGCCAGCTGCATCAGTATCTCTTACTCTCCTGTTCAAGAAAGCAACTCGGAGTGTGAAAGTGCTAGCCTTGAATCCACTCACATTTATGCATAAAAGATCATTTACACACTTCAGTTCTTAGGAGATTATTAGAAAGAAGACATGATGTCACCCCAGCTTGTGGTTCCACATTGTATACAACAGCTCCCCAGGTGAGAATCTCAGGTGTATAGGATGAAGTCCAACCTCCTTAAGTGGTAGCCAAAGCTCTTTAGCACCTTTCCCTCAGTATTAAGCTATCCTTTCTGCTCATCTAATCTGGACACCGTGTCCCAGGTCTGGTAGATGGACTTGTTATTTCCGAACCCCACTACCTAGTACCTTCCCTGAGCTCTAGCCCTACCTCGATCTGCCAGTGATTCTTCCATGGACTGAACCCCTTCCGTCAAACTCTAGGCTGCTGGCTTGGGCCATGCTGGCACCCAGGGGCCTAACAATGGAAATAGTGCCTTGGGCAATTAGTGTTAAATTGCTGAATGATCTCTCACAGCTAGTGATGGAAACTGTGACGGCCAATAGAAACTGCTAATTGGTGCCTCACCTCAAGCAGCACCCAGGGCATGCATGTAACATGCCCAGGGCACAGCGCCCTACCTGCCTCACCCACCCCAGTTAGGTCTCTGCTGGCACCACTGGGCATCTGTGATACCCCTCCTCCCTCCTCCTTTTCTGATCTTTCAATTACTGCCCATACCCTCCTGATCAACGGCTTGGCCCATCTGTCATAATGCTTTTACGTGGGTTCAGATCCCCCATTGCTTAAAATTTTCACTGTTTTAGGCTTGAAATAGCTGTATTCCTCTGTTATGGGTTGAACTGTGTCCTTAAAAGATATGTTGAAGTCCTGACCACTGGTACTTGTGAACTTGACCTTGTTTGGAAATAGGGTCTTTGAGATGTTTCAGTCAATATGACACTGAAATCACAAGCAACGGAAGACAAAATAGATAAATGGGATCTCATCAAAATTTAAAACTTCGGTGCATCGAAGGGCTTTATTAACAAAATAAAGAGGCAACATACAGACTGGTAGAAAATTTTGGGGAACCATCTATCAGATAAGGGTCTGATATGCAGAATATATAAAGAACTATTACAACTTAACAACAAAAAGACAACCCAATGGACAAATGAGCAAATGACCTCAATAGACAATTAACCAAAGAGAATATACAAATGGCCAAAAAGCACGTGAGACAATGCTCTTCATCATTAGCCATTGTTGTTGTTGTGCTGTCGAGTTGATTCCAACTCATGGCAACCCTATAAAACAGAGCAGAACTGCCCCATAGGGTTTCCTAGGTTGTAATCTTTATGGGAGCAGATCACCAGGTCTTTTCTCCAGCAGAGCCTCTGGTGGGTTCGAACTGCCAACCATTCTTTCACAGCCGAGCTCCTAACCATTGCACCAGCATTAGCTATTGTTGTTAGGTGAAAAGAAAATAACAAGTGTCGGAGAGGATGTGGAGAAATCAGAATCCTCATCTACCTTTGGTGGGAATGCAAAATGGTACAGCTGCTGTGGAAAATAATTTGGTGGTTCCTCAAAAAGTTAAACATAGGACTATCAGATAACCCAGCAATTCCACTCTTAGGTATATATACTCAAAAGACATGAAAGCAGCGACACAGACAGATGTATACCAGTGTTCATTGCAACATTATTCACAACAGCCAAAGGAAGAAACAACCCAAATGCCCATCAACAGTGAATGGATAAACAAAATGAGGTATATGCATATGTGATGGTTAAGGTAGTAGGTCAATTTAGCTGGGCCATGATTCTCAGTGGTTTGGTGGTATTATGGATTGAACTGTTTCCCAAAAAATGCGTGTCAACTTGGCTAGGCCACGATTCCCAGTATTGCGTGATTGTCCATCATTTTGTCATCTGATGTAATTTTCCTCTGTGTTGTAAATCCTACCTCTGTGATGTAAATGAGGCAGGATTAGAGGCAGTTATGTTAATGAGACAGGACTCAATCTACAAGATTAGGTTGTATCTTGAGTCAATCTCTTTTGGGGATTATAAAATAATATAAAAGAAAGCATTCAGCAGAGAGATGGGGGTCTTCATGCCACCAAGAATGAAGAACCAGGTGGGGAGTGCATCCTTTGGACCTAAGGTCCCTGCACTGAGAAGCTTCTCGACCAGGGGAAGATTGATGAGAAGGACCTTCTCCCAGAGCCAATAGAGAGAGAAAGCCTTCCCCTGGAGCTGACACCCTAAATTCGGACTTCTGGCCTCATAGACTGTGAGAGACTAAATTTCTCTTTGTTAAAGCCATCCACTTGCAGTATTTCTCTCATAGTGGCACTAGATAACTAAGACAGTCAGTTATGATGTAGTTTGATAGCTATGTAATGATGTAATCAGCTCCATAACGAAATCTGATATAATGTAATCACCTCCATGATGAGATCTGTTATGAGCAGCCAATCAGTTGAAAGGGAGTTTCCTTGGGGGTGTGGTCTGTATCCAGTATAGGTGGACTTTCTGGCAAAGCTTGTTGGCTTTTGCTCACTCTGGATTCTGCGGCTGGCTCCTGTTCATCTGACCTCCGGTTCTTAGGTCTTGTGCTAGCAGCTTACCTGTTGATCTTGGGATTTGTCAGCCTCCACAGCTTGTGAGCCAGAGGCCTGCTGTCTGACCTGCTAATCTTGGATTCACTAGCCCCTGCAGCTACGTGAGTCAGGAGAACCCTCTAGCCTGACCCATAGACTTGGGACTTCCTAGCCTCTAGAACTGCATGAGCCATTTCCTTAATATAAATCTCTCATTACACATATTTATATACTTCACTGGTTTTGCTTCTCTAGAGAACCCAGCCCAAGGCAGCATACAATGGAATATTACCCTGCCATAAACAGAAGTGAAGTTCTGGTACATGCCACAACATAGATGAGCCTTGAAAACTTTATGCTGAATGAAATATGTCAACCACAAAAGGAAATATTGTATGATCTCACCCATATAAAATACCTAGACTAGACAAATGTATAGAGATCAGAGTTTAATAATGGTTACCTTGGGCAGGACGGAGGGGAAAAGGGCAGTCACTGTCTAGGAAGCATTGAGTTTCTGTTTATGGTGGTGGAACATTCGGCAATGGATATTAGTGATGGTTGCACAAAGTACATGTGAAAGAAGTTCAATTGGCAAATGCCGTTATCTATATCTTTACAACAACAAAAAAAGACAGAGAGAAAAAGAGATGCTATCAGTTAACATGAAGTCTTACTGGCGTAGGGTAGGTCCTAATGCAATCTGAGTGACTCCTTATAAAAGAAGAGAAGAGACATAGAGAGATGGACAGAGGGAAGACAGCCATGTGACTATGGAGTTATGCTGCATCGGCAAGCCAAGGAACACCTGCAGCTACCAGAAACCAGGAGAGAAAGAAAGGAGCTTCCTCTAGAGACTTTGGAGAGAACATGGCACTGTGGACACCTGAATTTGGACTCCTAGCCTCCAGAACTGTAAGACAATAAATTTCTGTTCTTATAAGCCACCCAATTTTTGGTATTTTGTTACAGCAGCCTAGGAAACTAATGCACCCTCCAATTTATTCTCTGCTCCCAGACTGAACCCCCTCTGGGGGCACCTGTGATTGTCTTGCTCTATCTCTGCCAGGCCCTGGTCCACCCTGTGCTCACCTGTCTGGTTGTACCTGGCCATGCAGGGCAAGCTAGTTCTCTATATGATATGCCAGCCCTAGCTAGGACCTGAGGACTTTAGTACTCCCCTGCTGTTTTTGATGAGTCGATAAAACTGAGTTGTTAAGTGTGGTCTGGAATCAGATGGCCTAGGCTTAAAACCATGGCTGTCCGCCTCTAGCTTCCTGTGTGAAATGAATCACTCACTGTGCCTCGTTTTCTTATTAGTACAATGGAGATAATCATGGAACTTACTTCCCAGAATTGTGATGAGGATTAAATGAGTTAATACTTGAAAGTGTTTAACTTAGGACCTGGTACACATTAAGTGCTCAAGAAATAATTAATAGCTATTATTACTATTGGAGACC
Source organism: Trichechus manatus latirostris (assembly GCF_000243295.1). Lineage (NCBI taxonomy): Eukaryota > Metazoa > Chordata > Mammalia > Sirenia > Trichechidae > Trichechus > Trichechus manatus. Next base: position 965,424 of record NW_004444068.1, on the reverse strand, counting down.
TGGTGGCACAGTGGTTAAGAGCTTGGCTGCTAACCCAAAGGTCAGCAGTTCAAATCCACCAGCCGCTCCTTGGAAACCATATGGGGCAGTTCTACTCTGTCCTATAGGGTCGCTATGAGTCAGAATCAACTCGATGGAAATGGGTTTATTATTATTATTATCTGTACTTTTCATCGCTGGGACCAGAGCTGAATCCTGCCATGCTCCATTGCTTACGGATTTTAGAGATGAACCTTTCTAGTCTCCAGTTCTGCATTGGGTAACCCTTGAATAGAGTGCAACAGCCCCGGTGGAGTCACGGGGGTGGCCAGTGCACATCAGAGAGTTCTGGTTTTAGAGTAAAACATCATTTCTATTTAAGGAGGTTCAAGCTTCCCAGATTGGAATTTATAATTTCTTGGTAGATTAGTAGGGCTAGAGGGAAAGAAAGAAGGAAAAGAAGGTGTCCAAAGAGCAAAGAGGAAGAAGGAAGAGGTAGATCTGAGCAGACAGAAAGCAAAGAGAAGGAAGGTGAGAAGGAAATTACTAAAGAGAGAAGAAAAACAAAACCAAATCGTTGCTGCTGAGTGGATTCTGACTCATAGTGACCCTACAGGACACAGTGGAACTGCCCAGAGGGTTTCCAAGGAGCAGCTGGTGGATTCAAACTGCTGACCTTTTGGTTAGCAGCCAAGCTCTTAACCACTGCGCCACCAGGGCTCCAAAGAGAGAAGGGGAATCCATTATTATAAAGAATAGGTGCAGGTGGTAGATAAATAACCGTAAAGGTGCACACAACTAGAGGTGGATGGCTGAACAACCACACAGCCCAAGAAACTGCCTAAAACTATAGAGAAATACAGAACCAGGAAAGGATTAAAAAGCAACTAAAAAAGCTGTTTAAAATTTTATACGATGCCTTGCATTCTTGATGTTCCTTTTAATTTTAAGCAAGTCTAGTGCTACCTTTACGGTATTCAAACAGAAATGAAAGTGAGCTTTGCACAGGTTCCCAGCTGTGCTCTCGAACATCTCACCCTGGGTTCCTCATTTACAGTGAGCATCCAGCTCCATTTTCATAGCAAAACGCATCTCTTTTGCCCCATTATGTGCCTCCCTTCCTATCGCACCTCCATTCTTTGCTGAGTTTTATTAGACATTAAAATCTCGGGATGCTCCCATAGCCAACCACAGCCAGAAAGAATGCTCCAAAGTTGAGTTTTTCTTAGACGGAAAGCAAGGTAAGTAACTAACAAAAGGCTCACTTTTCCCATTAAAGACAACAAAATCCATTCTGATCCTTATCACTTAGCACCTCCGGAAAGGCAGTGAAATATTATTAGGGCTTACTTTCATTGTGTGAATTCCAGTAGTCTTAGGAGAGGTTTTGATTCTTTTGAACCCCCCACTGATAGAGGATGGGTGGTGGGGGAGGAGAAACCATTTTCACTAAGAACTGTATTTGACGGCTAAGTGTAAAAAATGACATTTCCAGTAAGGGAAGAATGAGTGGATATTGAGCACATACAGCAGGACGATGAAAGAATCCCGTGGAGTTTGGGGGTGTTGTGCAATTGTGAGAACATCATACACTGGCCCAAATCTGGGGCTTTGCTCTGTCCCTGTCCCCATTACACGTCATTTGAACAAATATTAGTGGAGCTTGTGTATAAACAAAGTTAATCTAATACAATCAATTGTTTGAATATTTTAAACGTGTTTAGGGGAAATAAAGAGAAAAACTAAACTCAGTGGAAAAATTGACATTAGTTCATTTTGTTATTTCAGTGTGGCACAGTTGTTATGAGTTTGGACCCTGAAGCTAGGCTGTGAGGGTTCAAATCTCACTTCTGTTACTTACTATGTATGTAACTTTGGGACAAATTATTTAACCTCTCTAAGTCTCAGTTCTTTCAACTATAAATGGAGATTAAACATCTGCCTACTTTATGGATTATTATGAAGATTAAATGAGTTGATAAATACCAAGTGTGTAAAACATCAGTTGCCACTTAGGAAATGTTCAAGAAATATTAGCTGATGTTTTGTTGTTATTATTAATTTTATTAGGGATAAGCTGATGTACCTTAAGTTAAATGGTCCCCCACCCATCTGTCAGTTTGTCCTACAGTGGTGGCTTGTGCGTTGCTATGATGCTGGAAGCTGTGCCACCAGTATTTCAAATACTAGCAGGGTCGCCCATGGTGAACAGATTTCAGCAGAGCTTCCAGACTAAGACAGACTAGAAAGAAAGGCCAGGCAATCTACTTCCAAAAATTAGCCACTGAAAACCCTATGGATCACAGAATATTGTCCAAATCTTCAACTCACTTATTTGGATGTGTCATGAGGAGGGACCAATCACTAGAAAAAGACATCATGCTTAGTAAAGTGGAGGGCCAGCGAAGGCAAGGGAAACACTTAATGACATGGACTGACACAATGGCTGCAACATGGAGTCAAATACCAATGATCATGAAGATGGCAGGATCAGGCAATGGATCTTTGTTCTGTTATACATGAGGTCTCCATGAGTTGAAGCCAACTCAACAGTGACTAACAATAAAATTGAGAGGT
>NW_004444068.1:958950-962704 GCF_000243295.1 Trichechus manatus latirostris | reverse complement strand
GTAAACAAAGAGTTACAGTACGGTGTGCTAAGCACTGCACACAGAGTTCTTTAAACACACCAAAAGGGAGCCCAACCTAAATGGATTGTAGAAAGGTTGAGTATGTTTCACAGAGGAGCTGGGTAATGAAAAGTGAGGGTGAGTTTGACAGTAGGAAAAAAGGAGGCTGGGGGAGGGCACTCCAGGCTGAGGGCACGACACGGACAAAGGTATAGAGGCTTAAAAGAGCAAAGTAGGTTTGGAACATGGTACACAGCTCTGTGTCATTGGACTGTGAGGGTCATGAAAGTTGAGGTGGGCAGAGTTGCTCTGGATGGGACCAGAAAGTAGAGGCCAAGTTACGCAGTATCTTGAATGCTATGCTTTATTTTGGTGGCGCAGTGGTTAAGAGCTGAAGCTGTTAACCAAAGGATCGACAGTTTGAATCCACCAGCCACTCTTGAAAATCCTATGGGGCAGTTCTACTCTGTCCTCTAGGGTCACTATAAGTCAGAATCAACTTGATGGCAATGGGTTTGGTTTTTTTGGTTTAGGGGTTGAACTAGAGTAATGTTCTAGAAAGATCACTGGTGGCATATATTGTGATATTAAGGAGCTAGAGGTATGGAGGTCATTTTGTAGACTACTGTAATGTCTAGCCAAGAATCCATTAGGACCTATATAAAGGTAGTGGTGGTGAAGAAGAGGAGATAGATTTGAGAGATGTGTGCATAGGGCTGGGGGGAGGGACTGGTACATAACAAACTGACTATGGGGTGAAGGAGAGGAAAGTATTGAGATGCTTCTGAGTTTCTACTCAGAGCACCTGGATGGATCGCCCCTGCCATCATCCCTATTAAACGAGGAGGAGCATGTGTGGTAATTGTCCCACATGCTATTAGGAAGATGAAACTGAAGTTCAGAGTGAGTAGGGTCTAAGCATTTCTATTGTGAGTGAAGCAAGCCAGCTCTCTACATTCTTATCAGCTTAAGCAAAACAGCCCTCCTCACCCCGTTAAGAGTTTTGGCTATTTACTTGTTTGAAGCAAGACTAAATGGTCAAGTTGAAGAAATAAAACACAAGGAATAAAAGAGGAATGCTAGGTGTTTTAAGACCAACATTAGTGGAATGGGAATATGCATGGAAACTGGAGAAGGCTGTGACATGGTCAGTGTTTGAAGACAGCGTGGGCATCTTATCTGAGGTGGGCTATAGAGAGGCTGGAGTCCCTGGATGGTGCAAATATTTAAAGTACTCAGTTACTAACCAGAAGTTTGGAAGTTTGTGCTCATCCAGAGGCACCCTGGAAGAAAGGCCTGGTGATTTACTTCTGAAAAAGTAGCCATTGAAAACCACATGGGGCAAAGTTCTACTAAGGCACACAGACTGTCACCACGAGTCAGAGTTGATGCAATGGCAACTGGTATAGAGGCTAGTAGGAAAGAGAATCAGGAGAATAGATGACCATAATCTTGGAGGGAGATGAACATCTTCTGGATGAAGGCTATGACAATGGACATAGAAAAATTTAGGCTTGGATTGTTGTGCATTAGATGGGACAGTATCACATGGGAGTTACCGGAATGTAGTCAATGTGAGCTCAGTATTGGGAAAAGCAACAGCCCCCTAGTTCTGTATCCTTGAGTGTTTTCAAACAAAGGATGGTGAATCATATCAGAGATGTGACAGCGAGTACCCTGGTCAGCGACTGGGTAGATGATTTCACACTTCTAACAAGACTGGTTTTAGAACAGAAAGACTAATGTATACTCAGAGGCAACTCTGATTCTGATTCTGGGGAGCGACAAGACGATATATCTGTCAATGAGGCGAAGGCAGAAGGAGAGGGTCCGTAATTTGGGGACATGAAGTACATCACATGATTGTGAGGACCCCATAGGAGTAAGATGTGAGGGTGGAGATGCTGCTGAGCACAGAGCTGCCCCTCTGGGTTTCTACCAGGGCATGGACTCGGGTCATCTGCTGGTTTCCTGTATGCTCTGTTGAATTACATGGTGTCACTTCTAAAGAAGCTGCCTGATTATTTGCCAAATTGAAATCTGATATGCATCAAGGGTTCATCTGATAGCCCAGTCCTGGTATGCTAAGGCTGCCACATGACATTTGTTAATGGAAGTGGAACGGATTCTATGGAAGATTATTATGCTGATCAAACTAAGGGAAGGGTACAGCCTCTCTTTAACTCTACTGACACAGATTACTGAAAATATCAAGTAACAGCTAATAAGAGGCATACAGGTAGTCTCCCTGACTAGCTGGTTCCACCACTTGCTTGTGTGACCATAGGCAAGAAACTGTGTGCCTTAGTTTTCTTTTCCATAAAATGGGAATATGGATAATAACTATCTCATGGGGTTATTGTGAGATAATGCATGTAAGGTACTCAGCATAGGACCTGGCGCCTAGAAAGTGCTCAGAAGTCGTAGCTGCTGTTCTTGTTGTGGTGGTTGTTGATGTTGTCTTTGATACTTCGGCCTCCTGAATCAAGGATTAACAGTTATGTCTCCAGCATAGCAGGTATGTTTTACCCTCCTCACCTGGTTTTGAAGTAGATTTTCCTGGTGACTCCCAGATCCCAGTGGAGGCTTATTTACAGTGGAGGTTTTGGAGTATAAAGACTGAGAAGAGTAGGTGTGCTCTGGATGCATAGATGAGCCTTGGGGCCAGTGTTTACATGTCTGACAATTTATAAATACATTTGGGGACATACAAGTATGCTGAAAACATTCTGTTCTTTGAGAAATAAACACCAATAAACAAGTGCACGTCACAGACGCAAATTCAGGTCTACATCCTGTTGTTCATGTTTGGCAAAACTTCCCCTGAGTTTGGAGTGCTTAGCTCTGCCAAGATGTAAGCTAATTTCAGGCTACAGATAAGAGTCAATTAGAAACTGGATTCAGACTCAATATGCAGACTAATTTCTTCTGACCTAAACCGCAAGCACACTGACACCCTTTGGAGGGAAGACAGATGTAATAGCTTATCAAGGCATCTGGCCTTTCTTTCCTAAGGCTTCACTCTGGGTGCCTGCCTGGGCAATTAGGGATTTATCAGAGCCAAGTGCACATCCCCAGCAAACCCATCCTTTCAAGTGGATTAGCTTGTTTAAATTCTAGAGTGTTTCCAGGTGGGGCATCTTCTCAATGTCAGACCAAAGATGTTGCATGGGAAAAGAGACAGACATTTTGTTACTGAATATAAAGTAGTTGTAGAAGGCTGCTTTATATGTTGGTGTGCAACCAAACATGGTTGAAAAAGAACTCCCAGACTGTCAGGGGTCTGGGCGAGAAGCGGAAAACCTAAAACCTGAAAATTATTGTGATTACTTCACAGTCAAACAAATAGGCCAATATGACAGTACCCGAAGGGTATCTCCTTCTGTCATTCCAAACTATCTCAAAGTATAAGGAACAGACACAAGCAACTCCAGGAAGAACTGCGGCATAATCCCAGCTCTCTTTAAAGACCACACTCGGTGTTCAATGTGGGTCTGGAGTGTGCTCTCTGAGCAAGCCTTCACATTGCTGTTCCTTGATGTGCTCAGTGGAGGCCTGCAAGGGAAGGATCTTGAGTGGGAATGTGTTCTCTTGATGCAAGGAGCATATTCCCCCCATGGGACATCATCTACAAAACTCAACAATGGACTTTGACAACGAGGGAGAAATACATGGCACATACATTTAGAGAATCATAAAACTCCTCTATGCAATGATCCAGGAGAAAAGTTGAGCCAGCTAAAGCAAATGACAA
>NW_004444068.1:956145-957148 GCF_000243295.1 Trichechus manatus latirostris | reverse complement strand
TGACAGAAAGAGAATGGGCGAGCTAGGAAGCTGCTACTGCATGACTCATCAAAAGAGAAGAAAATAATTTTAGTTTCTAGCTGAAAGGGATTAAAGTAAATTACTAGAACAAATAATGTTTTTCTCTGGTCAAACCAGCTGCTATATTAACACAGAGGCCAAGGCACATGCTTGCAAGCAATGCATGGCTGTATTAAAATGAAATTAAATGTTTAAACTTGAAAAAAAAAATGAAAGAATTCATAGTTAATGCTAGAACTGCATTGAAAACTGCACCTTGGTTTCAGGATGAAAAGTCTCAAGTCAGGAAAATGAAAGAGAGTCAAGAATTGATGAAAAGTGCCATCAGGAAGAAGTTGTCTTAGAGCAGATGAGAAAGGAAAAGACCAAAGGAGTGGGGAACAATCTGCTATAAAACAGGTTCTCGAATTATCACAAAGACTACAGAAAGTGCACAGCATGGGAACAGAATTAGCATCAGTTTGGCAGAAAATGAAATAATGAGAGTTAAGTGGATGCTCATGGCTAATAATGCAACATTCAGGCTTTTTCAGTCTGTCATTTCCAGAAGATCATGATGGCAGCTTAAACAGGCATTGTACATGCATTGATGTTTTTCCTGATACCACACTATCCAAGTCCTAAAACAAAATATCAGCTAGGACAAGTAAATGTTGCCATTTATTCCCTCATTCATTCATTCATGAAATACTAGTTGAGGATATGTCATGACCATCGACTCAGTGGCACACAACATTACATGCTAGATGTTGTGGTCAAAACCAAACCAAACTCATTGCCATCAAGCCGATTCTGACTCATAGCAACCCTAGAGGGCAGAGTAGAACTGCCCCATAGGGTTTCCAAGGCTGTAAATCTTTGTGAAAGCAGACTGCCACATCTTTCTCCCAAGGAGCGGCTGGTAGGTTTGAACCACTGACCTTTCAGTTAGCAGTAGAGCGCTTTAACCACTGCACCACCAGGGCTTCTCTGATGTGGTAGA
>NW_004444068.1:946630-947707 GCF_000243295.1 Trichechus manatus latirostris | reverse complement strand
CAATTTTGACTCATGTACACCCAATGTGTGTCAGCGTAGAACTGTGCTCCATAACGTTTTCAAGGATGTGAACTTTCAGAGCAGATCTGCAGGCCTGTCTTACGCGGCACCTCTGGGTGGGTTTGAACCACCAACCTTTAGGCTAGTAATTGAGTGCATAACTGTACTAGCTAGTTTTATCCTAAGCAACAATATTCATTAAATCATATAAATCATAGTTTGTTTGATATGCTAGCTATATATTTTAATACCTGTTAACCCTCAATATACCATCAGGGTCCCCAGACTTAATTTTAGTTTTTGAGTTTCTCTTCTGAGTAATTCTACTTGTAAGGATTAATATTTCACAACTCTTTTTATTTTTTCCTGTAAGTCTTCTGAATCACAAAAAGAAATTTCACTTATATAAAATAAAATAAAGCTCATTCTGTCTTAAAATTACCAATAGGTCCATTGGACCCTTTTACAAATTTAAGATATATTATAGGATCTTAGTGATTTTATTTTTTCCGTATCTTGAAACATTTTCAAGATGCCGTTTCATCATCCTGGAAACTATACCATCATAACTAATTAATTATTTCCAGTGATGCTAAAAAAGACTAAATTAATAAGAAAACAAAAAGACTTGTGGGATCACCTAGATAAAAAAGTGAAATAAGTCATCAGTATTTTATCATCTTTCAGTTTTCTTATTAGGTTGCACAAAGTATTGCATCACCTGTCAAAAATGTGTGAGACAGGAGACATGCTCTTTGTAGTGTACTTTTAGCTTTCATTGAACACAGGTGAAAATTCAGATTTTTCTCTTATCTCACCCATAATGACAGAAAGAAAATAATTGACATTGGAAGACATTTCACAGTTACTAGAAATAATCAGAAGAATGAAAAGAGACAGTGAAGCTCTAAACTCTAAACAGTGATGATCAAATTGATTGTATTAGCAAACTCTCAGACCACAGCTTTTAAGATGACAGTATCCCAGATGATTTTTTTTTTTTAACTCAAGAATCTATGAGTAAGCAATACAGTTTTAAAAGCAAAAAGGTAATATGGTATTCTCATCCAGTTAGTC
>NW_004444068.1:943405-944567 GCF_000243295.1 Trichechus manatus latirostris | reverse complement strand
GCTTGCTTCCCTTTCCTTTTTATCTCTTGAGAGATAAAAAGTGGTGCAGGTCACATCCCAGGAAAACTCCCTTTACATTGGATCAGGGATGTGACCTGTGTAAGGGTGGTGTTACAATCTCACCCTAATTCTCTTTAACATAAAATTACAATCACAAAATGGAGGACAACCACACAATACTGGGAATGATGGCCTAACCAAGTTGACACACATTTTTGGGGGACACTACTCAATCCATGACACTGCCCTTCTGTGGCTTGAACTTGGGAGAACCCTTTTGGGGTTATTGTGTAGGCATTCTCAGACACAGGGTACATGGCAGGAGGGTCAACCTGAGGTCTCCATATTATAACATCCCTGGGAGATGGGAGAAGACATGCCTTGTCTAGAATGGTGGCTTCATCTCTCTGGCCTTTGTTTCACAGCCACAGACAGTGTACCAGAAAGGTTTAATTAGAATCTGCTGCCAGTATTCAAAATTCCCATTTCATTCACAGTTTAAGCCTTCTCACCAAGAACTAAGTTAACATGGCACAAATCAGTGGTAGAGAATTAAGCAAATATACTTTGCCTGAAGCTATGATTGTGCATCAAAGAAAAAATCAAGATAGCATAAGTAGAGGCACAGGATAGAAATTATTCTTTCCAGGATACTTTCTGCCTGGCTCTTTTTTTTTTTTTCCAAGTGAATATTTTCATTGACCTGCTACTTTTCCTAGAAGCTAAGCAGAAAGACTGCCTTGGATAGAAGCCAGAACACTTGTTACCAGATTTTTTGGAGAGTTATCTGAATATTAAGAGATCTTGACCAGAGATTCTTTTTTTTTATTCCTAAGATCTAGATTTCTCAGTGATGTGTTGTTGGGGTACTGGAGTGCATTGGCAGGGGAGAAGAAGGACAAAGAAAACATGAGTTGAGTTGTAGTGTCAAAGTCTTACTCAACAGTCATGAGCTACAACTGTGAGGTTATGTTTAATAACTTCAGGGACGGGTCTTCTGAGAAGTCCTCGTTTGCTGAGTAGGGCATTTGAGTGAAATAATGAGCCCCAATTGAGGAAATGCTGACCTTGCTGTCTCTCTCTGACCCCATGCCTTCTTCCCAATCTTCTAGACAGTCCCTCTGAATTGTAGTAGAGGAGAGGCTTGGAGATGGTGGCGTCT
>NW_004444068.1:940555-941721 GCF_000243295.1 Trichechus manatus latirostris | reverse complement strand
TGAGTTATTATCTCTTCTTTCAACATCTGCTGCTCAGTCTTCATGGTGAGGCTGTAAGGCATTAAGAATTCAGACTCTGAAGTCAGATGGCTTGGGTTCATCACTGTTATGGATTGAATTATGTCCCCCCAAAAATATGTGTTATAAATCTTAACCTCTGTGCCATTTTTCTAGCTCTTGCTCCAAAAGCCATATTGGAAGCACTAAGATATAGAGACCAGTATTATTAACTATGTACGTGTGTGTGTTTATTGTTAAGATGTGTTAACATGTTCCAAGCAGCCTTCCTTGGATGAGAATATACTGTAGCTTTTCATGGCAAAGGACCTGTTGCCCCGTTTAAAAATCCCGTTAAATACACTGTTGCTTTAAATGGACCATTTAGACCATTTAAAGACAAGGGTCAGTTCCTCGCCCAGGACGGACACATAGCAGGCTCTTGAAAAATGCATTGAAAATGGAACAGTCAAGATTCAGTGGGAAGGTAGAGGCTCAGTCTGATCGTCTCTTCTTTTTCTATATCTGTTTCACTTGTGTTTTCAACACTTCTTTTCCCCCTCCACAAACCCCCTCAAGATTATATGTGTATGTCTGTGTGTGTTTGTGTATGTATGTTTATGCATATGTGTATTTGTATGTGTATGTGTGTAACTGTGTATGCCTTTATGTGTAAATATGGGTGTATGTGTGTATATCTGTATGTATGTGTGTATGTAAATTTGTATACATGTGAGGGTATGGGCGTATGTGGGGGTATGGGTGTATGTGGGAATATCTGTATATATGTGTGCATGTATGTGTGGATACATCTGTATATGTGTGCTTGCACTATTTTACTTGGATCCACGATCAACACCCATGGAAGTAGCAGTCAAGAAATCAAAAGATGCACTGCATTGGGCAAATAGGCTGCAAAAGGCCTCTTTAAAGTGTTGAAAAGCAAAGATGTCACCTTGAGGACTAAGGTGTGCCTGACCCAAGCCATGGTGTTGTCAATCGCCTCATATGCATTTGAAAGCTGGACAAGAATAAGGAAGACTGAAGAAGAATTAACGCCTTTGAATTGTGTTGGCAAAGAATATTGAATATACTATGGACTGCCAAAAGAACTAACAAATCTGTCTTGGAAGAAGTACAACCAGAATGCTCATTAGAAACAAAGATGG
>NW_004444068.1:928798-940455 GCF_000243295.1 Trichechus manatus latirostris | reverse complement strand
GAGAAAGATGTGGCATTCTGCTTCCATAAAGATGACAGCCTTGGAAACCCTGTGAGGCAGTTCTGCTCTGTCCTGCAGTATCCCTGAGCTGGAATTGACTCAATGGCAATGGGTTTAGTTAGTTTTTTTTTTTTTTTTTTCTTCAGGACTCATTGAGACTTTTAATCTGAAGGACCAAGTATTTCTTCAGCTTAGGAAATTTTTTTCTTCTATTACTTGATTAATTATTACTTTCCATGCACCTGTCGCTTCACAGGCTCTGGCCGTGCCCTTGTTAACATGGGAGGTTCTCCGGATATGTTCTCTAAGACTTCTTTTCTTTTCCCACACGATTTCTGCTTTTGAGGGCTAGTTCTCTGTGTCTCGAGATATTTCTTTAATTTCACCTTCCAGAACTGAATTCTATTTTCAGCAGTGAGCATTCTCTTCTTCATCTATTGAAGTGTTAAAATTCAGAAATATCATTCTTAGTTCCAGAAAGCCTTTTCTGTGCTCTAATTATTTCTCCTTGTTCTAATTACTTTTATTAATGTCCTCTCTCTCTTCCATTAGTTCTACTATAAACGAAGCTGCCTGCTCTACTTGGTTAGCCTCGTCTTTCTCCTACTGGTTACAGAGTCCCCTTAAGTGGGCTGTAATTTTTCATCACCTACAGATCAGCCTGTTGGGGTGGCTCTATCAGTGATGACAGAGCAGGAGGCAGGGGCATGCCAGGGTCTGTTCTTGTGAGCTGGTGGCCAGCAAACAGGCAAACTGTGGTCCTTTTGCTCAGGTGCTACTTGAATCCTCCCTCCACAGAATGGACTGACTACAATCCTGCCCGCCAGCAAGTCCCCATTTAGGTCCAAGAGGATCATTGTGATTTGGTGACCTCTTCAAATACCACACCCAGTAGTTAGGAGAAACACTGCCCCTTTCCAAGGGGAGGAGGGTAGGCTGTGGGAGGGAAAGAAGAGCCATAATTTCCTGGAAAACCTGTCACCTGTCACCAGACAACTGGGTGACTCAGAATTAGCAAAGAAAAGGCTGCTGGATGTGTCTGTCCTTGAGCTAGTCCAGCCATGCCTCTGCTTGGGAGTTCTTTAAGTAGCTGGTCTCACAGCAGAAGGGTCTGTTCCGAGCTCTGAAAAGTTGGCACAAAAATGCATGAGTTATTATCTCTTCTTTCAACATCTGCTGCTCAGTCTTCATGGTGAGGCTGTAAGGCATTAAGAATTCAGACTCTGAAGTCAGATGGCCTGGGTTCATCACTGTTATGGATTGAATTATGTCCCCCCAAAAATATGTGTAATAAATCTTAACCTCTATGCCTCTGATTATAATCCCATTTGGGAATGGGTTGTCTTTGTTATGTTAATGAGGCAGGATTAGTGTAGGGTGTATCTTAAGTCATTCTCTTTTGAGATATAAAAGATATTAAACAAGAGAGCGAAGGAGAGATGGGGTAAGATAGATGCCAAGCCACATGGAGATCTCCAAGGAAGCAGAAGCTGAAGAGACAAGGACCTTCCTCCAGCGCTGACACAGAGAGAAAGCCTTCCCCTAGACTTGGCACTCTGAATTTGGACTTCTAGCCCCCTAAACTGTGAGAAAATAAATTTCTGTTTGTTAAAGCCACCAATTTGTGGTATTTCTGTTATAGAAGCACTAGATATCCAACACAGAATTTGGTACCGAGAAATTGGGGTGCTGCTCTAACAAACACCTACAGTGTGGAAGTGGTTTTGGAAATGGGTAATGGGAAGAGGCTGGAAGAGTTTTAAGGTGCCTAGTGGTAAAAGCCTAGATTGCCTTGAAAAGACTCTTGGTAGAATTATGGATGTCAAAGGCAATTCTGGTGAGGGCTCAGACAGAAGTGAGGAGAGCTATCGAGAAAGTCTCTATTGTCTTAGAGAATACATATGCGCACCAGCAACAGAATGTTGCTAGAAATGTGGATGTTAAATGTGCTTCTGGTGAAGCTTTAAAAGAAAATGATAAACATGTGATTGGACAATGGAGGAAGGGCAATGCTTTTTATGCAGTGGCAAAGAACTTGCCTGAATTATGGTCAAATATTTGGTGGAAGGTAGGACTTATAAGTGATGAACTTGGAAATCTGGCTCAGGAGGTTTCTAAGCAAAATTTTAAAGGGGCTACCTGGTTTCTCCTTGCTGCTTACAGGTAAAATGTGAGAGGAAAGGGATGTACTTAAAAGTAAACTGTGCAACATGAAAACAAAACTTAAAACATTTGGAAAATTCTGTTATATAAATTAATGACATGTGTCCTAGAATTTTCACCAAGGATGTGGCTACACAATCTTTTGTTAAAGAGATTAAGCTTGTAATTGATGGATCTAACTAACTGCCACAGCAGAGGATCCATGAGCTTAGATGAGGGGAACAGAGAAAGAATGAAAGGAGAGAACACTATCTGCCTCTTGGAATTCTACAGGCAGGAAACAGGCCAAAGGAGCTACGTCTGTTGTCCTTTAAGAAAAGAAAAGAACCATCCTTTGAGCATCTTGGAGATCAGCAGAACTGTTGGATGGAGCATGGGAAGCAGAGCTGCCTTGGTCTCAAAGGGTAGGGCCACAGCCTCTGGGGTGTCAAAGGGTAAAGCCATGGCCTCCTAGGTTTCAAAGAGTCAGATCTTCACCAACTCAGTTCCAGAGTGTGGGGCTGTCATTCAGTTTGGCCAAGAGGATGGGACTACTGCCCAAAGCTAAGGGGGCGGGGCTACCACTTCCATGGGGTGGAAGAATGGTGCCTGTCTGTGCCGAGGGGGTGGGGTCACCACTCAGATGGACTTGGAGAATGGGGCTGCCCAAAGCCAAGGGTGCAGAGTTGCCATCCCATTGGGCTTGGAAGGTGGAGCTGAAGCCCAGGCCAGAGGGGTCTCCACCAAGAATCCTGAGAGCATGGTCAATACCCACAGTCTGGAGGGCAGGGCCATTGCTCGGAAGGTCTCAGAGAACAGAGGATTGTTTTCAAGTCTTGAGAGCTAATGTAATTTGTTCTCTAGGTTTTGAACTTGCTTGGTGCCCATTTTCCCTCCAATTTCTCTCATTTGTATTGGAAATGTCTACCCTGAGCCTGTTCCGCCGTTGTACTTTGGAAACAGATAACTTGTAGTCTAGATTTCACAGGGTCACAGATGAAGAGGAATTTTGCCCCAGGAGGGAATATGCATTTGATTTAGATGCTTCAGAAGATGAGATTTTGGACTTGGAGTTGATTTAACACTTTTGCGATGATGTAATGGGGTAGGTGTGTTTTGCATATGGCAAGGACATGAATGGGGGGGCGGGGCAAAGGGTCGAATGTTATGGATTGAATTATATCCCCCTAAAATATGTGTTGTAAATCCTAGCCCCTATGCCTATGGTTATAATTCCATTTGGGAATGGGTTGTCTTTGGTATGTTAATGAGGTAAGATTAGCGTAGAGTATATCTTGAGTCAATCTCTTTTGAGATATAAAAGCGATTAAACGAGCGAGCAGAAGAGAGATGGGGTAAGATAAATGCCAAGCCACTCAGAGATCTACAAGGAAGCTGAAGAGACAAGGACCTTCCTCCAGAGTTGACAGAAAGAGAAAGCCTTCCCCTATAGCTGATGCTCTGAGTTAGAGTTCTAGTCTCCTCAACTGTGAGAAAGTAAATTTCTGTTTGTTTAAGCCATCCGCTTGTGGTATGTTTGTTATAGCAGCACCAAACAACTAAGACAATCATGTACTAGTTTTGTGATGTAGGGCAGGTTACTTACCCTCTCTGTGCCCTGGTTTTCTTATCTGTGATGTGGGAACAATAATATTACCTAACTTGTAGGCTTGTTGTGGAAAGCCAAAAAAGTTAATACATAAAAAAAGAGTCTTAGAACCACATTTGGCACGTGACAAACACTCAAAGGTAGCACTTAGTGTCTTTTACTGCCCCCTGCCTCATCAGTGGGGTCCCAGTGGAAGTTCATGGAACAGACACATGGGCAGCTGAGGCCTAGGCACTTGCTTCTAAGTGCAAATGCTTCTTGGTTTCCTCAGAAGATTGGAGGGAGTGGGGCTGCAGGTTTGGTGGTGGAAAGTGAGGGGGTTCATGCCTGTGAGCTGCCCATTTCTCAATGAAGTGTGAATCAAGGTCACCAGCTGATGCAGAGAGTAGGGGAGAGCTGTGGGAGCTTTGTGAAGGATGGAGAAGGAAGGAATCAAATGTCTGAGAGAGGGAAAATGAACCTTCTAGAGAAACCTAGTAAGCTTGCTAAGCAATACCAAGTGCTAGTTTGAGTTTTGAGATCATGAATTTAAAGTGAAAACACAGGCTTGATTGTGTGAATTTCTCCCAACATCCAGTGGTCCTGGTACGGGCAGGGAGAAGGCCGGAATGGCCTTCTGATCAATTGTCCTTGTTTGCGGGGATGTCTCTCACTGTGCACTGAAGTCTGCTTTTATACCACAGGGACTGTGATTTTTTTTTTTTCATAACACATTATGTTAATGATGAAGGGAAATAATATAGTTGAGTCCTTTCACTTGTTGCAGCTACTTTTCCATTTCCTTGACTCTTTCCCCAGAGACTACATGTGTAAATTACCAGTTTATGACAATTTAATTTGTGGAATGCTCTGGACAAAGAAGCCATTTTCTCAGTTTATGTGGCTTTAGATACTATATGTTCTCATAATTGCCCTTTTGGAGACTTAATCTCTGCCAAAACAACAAAGGCACAAGATAATAATGATGAAGGCTAATACTTACTGTGTGTCAGGCACTGGTCTAAGCACTTCGCATATATAACGCTCTGACTTCTAACAACAACCCCATTTTACAGATGGGGCACAGAAAGCTTAGGTAACTTACCTGAGGTCACACAGCAAGCAAGCATCGGAGCCAGGATTTGACCTAGGCAGCCTAGCGTCCAGGCTGTGTACTCTATGCTTCTCTAATGTACCATAGCTTGGATATCAGTTAAAGCATTTGTGTTTCTCTAAAATACTTACTTGCTGAGAAACTTATAATGGGCCTCCCTATCTCTAACTGTGCCATACCTTCCCTTCCTATCATGTTGTGTTTGCCTCCCTCTTCCCACATCAATAAGGATAAAGAATACCAGTATCATCCAGTCAGCCTTCAAGCCCCAGTGGCACAACGGTTAAGCACTCGGCTGCTAACTGAAAGGTGGGTAGTTCGAGCCCACTCAGTGGCTCTGTGGGAGAAGTCCTGGCAATGTTACACTATAAAGATTACAGCCTAGAAAACCCTATCGGGCGGTTCTACTCTATCACATGGGGACTCAATGAAAATGGGCTCAATGGCACCTAACAACATCCAGCCGGCCAGCCAGCCAACATATATTTATGGTTTATCCCGTTTTAGCACGGGTGATACAAAGATAACAAATACACTCCTTGCATCCCCAGAACTCACAATCTACTTGGGGATCCAGACAAATAGGCAAATTACAACAAAGGATACAGGTAAACCCCTGTAGATACAAGTTACGATGAAAACCAACCTGGAGAAAGAGAACAGATCAGTGATGCCGAATTTATTTCAGCCTCAGTGGGAGTCTCTTTAGTCCTTGAGCAGATACCAGTTCATCTGGATGTGCTGGAGAAATACTCTGGCAACAACATTCCAAGACTCCAGTCACTGTGCTCTTGAATTTCCCGAACATGGGATGCTGGGATGCTGGGAACTAAAGTGATGTCCAGAGCTAACTTTTAGCAATTTTAATTTCTCTTTCTGTCCAAATGGGCTGTGGCCAGAGTTCCTCAAATAAACTGGGCCACATCCTGGGTGTGTTTCTCGTGACCAGTCATGTTGACAGTGGGCTCAACAGAAAGAAGGAGCCCCTTATGCATTGGACCCAGTTTGTGCCCCAACATTTACTGGCTGTGTGGTGTTGGGGACAACATTTAAACTTTCCCAATCATAGTTCCCTAATTTATGAAATAGAAAAAGTAATACCTTCCTTGCAGGGATGTTGTAAGAGTTAAAAATGAGTTTATAAAGTTACTAATACAATAGGCATTCAATCAACCAAAGTCATCATTATTTATTATTGTACAGAGTTAAGCATGAAAATTAAAACTCTATGGCAAAAACTTTCTCAAATATATGCTTTATTGCAGGAACAGGGATCTATCCTTTCTGGTTTTCACAACCCAAATCTCATTTTGGAAATATTTAGGGAGGGTAAAAGTACCATAAAAATTCTACTTATTACTACACTCAGTTGTGTTTTATAGAAGGTTATCACTCGTCTGTACCAAAGAAATTACATCATTGTCTTAAGTTGGGTTTGGCCTTCTGTTAATCTATATAGGTATAATTATAGTTGTTGTCATTATTATTACTATTATTACTTAACATTGCGGTGAGGAGAAGGTGAAGGAGAGAATTATTTTATTGATTGTTTCTATCTACCAGGCACTGTGCCAAGTGGTTTCATATACATTTAAATACCTCAACCATCTTGGGAGCCTGGTGGTAGTATTATTCACATTTAAAGATGTAGCGACAAAGCTCAGAGAAGTTGGATTACTTGCTCAAGGTCACACAGCCCGGTGAGTGTCAGAGCTGGCTAGATCCCAGACCTGGTGCTCTGTCTTCTATCCTGTATGGCCTCCTGAATCAGCTATTATGATCATAGCTATTTTTCAGATGAAGGATGGCAAACCCAGAGCACCTAAGTGACTTGTTCAAGGTCATACAGCTATTGAAAATGATATCCTAGACCGAATACCAATTTTCCTGGCATTTGGTCCAGTTTTCCTCTTTTTCCTTGAGCCCCTTTGGGGCAGACAATATAGTAGAGTGGTTAAGAACACAGCCAGCCAAGTTTCTGGCTATCTGAAAAGGCAGTTACAAATATGGGAAAGAAAAAAAAAATTAGAATGGACCCTGTGGTTTTCGAGTGGCATTGGAAGTATCAGTGTGAATGCACCAGTTCTTCAAACTGAGAGGGCCTTGAAGCAGCAATGAGCACACCTAGTACCAGATGTGGCTCTAAATGCCATTCTCCATTAAAAGGAACCAGGGCTGCTTGGAGAAATGGTTTATTCTGGGGCTGGAGCAGGGAAGGTACAAGAAGAGCCTGCAAAATCTTATTGTGCCCATTAATAAGGAAGTGCTGTAAAACTGATGGGGACATGTCAAAAAGACAGAGCAGCCAGGTCAAAGAAACTCCCACTGGCCACATAGACGACAATTTGAGTATCAAAATAAAGAATGATATCAGCACATTATAACTCATTGAATAAAACAGAAAACCATGAGTTCATTCTGATCTAAATCAACAAATGAATGACTCGGAAGCTGATGAGGACCAGGATATTTACACAGCTGCGAAGTACCATCCCACAAAATACTTACTAATTATGGAGAGAAAAAAGAATAGCATCACAGTGGAGAAACCTGGTTGGCACCATTTTAATTAAGTGATCAAAGTGGAGATTACCAATAAGAGGACAAGTCCAAATTGTGTGCCGCCTGATGGGATGTAATGAGAAGGACCCAGCATTGCTTCTGTGATATCCCTGCTAAAGATTCAAAAACCTGAACCTCATCGAGGAAATGTCAGACACACCCAAATGAGGGATAAATTCCTGTAACCTTCAAAAGTATCAAGGTCATGGAAGTTAAGGACCGATGGAGGAATCAATGGAGGAGATTAAATGAGCCTAAGGAGATATGACAAGTAATCACGGTGCATGATTCTGATCTGCGGTCTGTTACTTTGAAGGGCATTATCGGTACAGTTGGAAAAACGTGAATGGGCTCTGAGGATTAGATGGGAGTCATGTTCTGAACGTTGAGATTCTGATTGGGGTGGTTGTGTTGCGGTTTTGTGGGAGAGTGTCCTTGTTTGTCGGAATTACACACCAACATACATGAAGGTGAAGGAACATCAGGTGGATTACTTGCTCTCAAATGGTTCAGGGAAAAATAAGAGGTCTTGGTATTGTGTTGCAACTGGCAGTTTGATACTGTTTCCCAATAAAAAAGTTCTCTCTCCCCACGACAAAAACCTCAAAACAAAAATAACAAAAAGGAGCACAAGTGCTGGGTATCAGTGTACAGTAAAGCAGAGGCCCTGGTGGCACAAACTTAAGCACACAACCACTAGCTGAGCAGTTGGTGGTTCAAACCCACCCAGAGGTGCTTCAGAAGACAGTCCTGTCGATCTGCTTTTGAAAGGTCACAGCTTTGAAAGCCCTATGGAGCAGTTCTACTCTGTACACGTGGGGTAGCCGACAGTCCAACTCGACAGCAACTAATAACAACAACAAAGTGGTAAAGAGCACAGACTCTGGATTTGAATTCTGGCTTTGCCACTTACTGACTGTGAATTTAGGCTTAAGTTATCTGGGTCTTACTTTACTCATCTGTAAAATGGGTATAATAACAACACCATCATAATAACATAGGGTCTGTGTGAATTTAAATGAGTTGGTAACCATAATGTACTCAATATCAGGAGGCCTGTAATCGGTACTCAGGACTTGCTGTTACTATTACATGGAAACAATGATTCTGTGGCCATTTCCCCCTCAGGGCATAAGCCAGGGAGCATGATCTGGTGGGACCCAGAAGACTTGTTCAGAAGAATATAATTCAGCTATAAATATTTGCTATGTGGTCAATCCTATTCTTTAGGAATATTTTTGTTAATTCCATAGAACTGAGAAAGTTTAAAATAACACAGATATGTTAACAATCTTGGGATATATCAAATCAAAAAAACCCATTGCTGTCGAGTCGATTCAGTTTGGATATATGCTTAGTCTTAATTAATGTGGGGCACAAGGTGGCTTTGTTTTGCTTTTTTTTTTTTTTTAAATTATACATAGTGACTTAAGCCAGCCAAAATATTGTGTTAGGAATAATCTAGGCATTAGGATGAAGAAAAAGTGATTATCGCATTGATACGGTATCTCTTAAGCAGTTTAAAACTATACAGGCAGAGTCTATCACAAAGGATTAAAGTGTATCCACTATCAAGAGTGGCTAATTCAATTAAAAATGGAAATTTTTCATTGCAGTTAAAATAGTGTTCTGGTTGGAAAGGAGATATAGATAGCACTTTGATGCTGATTCTTTGAATTTCTTTTCTGCCCTTTTGGATACCCAAGATTAAGCTGCAATAAAGCAACAGAGGATTGTTTGAGTTTGGGGGCGGGGAGTAAAGCTAATATTTTGCAAGTCATCTTTCAATGCATATTCTTTGGTCCATCTCCACTAATCAAATTCAGTTTCAAGAACCCTGAATTCTTTTTCAGTTAGCTTCAGTTGACACGAGAGCACATGGCCTCTGACAAAGCTTCCTTGCTCCAGCATGACAGTCTTTTAAAATGTTACTTTAAAACATTTTAGAAGGTTCACAATGACTGTTGCTAACATGACAAAGTGGGCTCCGCCCTACCCCATAGAAAAGGGTGAAAAACTCCAGCTGGCGCAAACTCTAACCTTGACCCAGGCATGTGAGCTCTCTGTTGCAAAGGAAAGAGCCACGCGGTCTTTTTTTTTTTTTTCCTCCTCAAAAGGCAGAGAAATTTTGATGCACCTTCAAGATTCCATTTATATCAGTGACATAATGGTGTCAGCTCTTTGCAGGAAGAAAGAAGAACAAGCACTAGATAACTAAGACAGGCAGCAACTGGTATTATATCATTAAGTGCCCAAGAATCAATTACATCCTTGCTGAGACAAGAGGCAATTTTCCCATTTAAACTTCACAGATGTACGGACTGGCAAATTATTGTTGGGTTGTTGCTTCTTTTATTATAATTAACAATTTAAAAAAACCCAAGTTATAATGTAATTAGTTGTTTACTGGCTATTACTGGCTCAGGTCATAGCAGAAACTTTACTTTCAAGGGTATGAACCACTAAAAACGTGTCTTAATCAACCCTTTTGTATTCAGTTACTGGTGTGGAACCATTTTGGCCCCTCACAATTGGAAGCCACTGGAAATTTCCAGGCTGATCCCCGTTTGTAAGAAGCATCTCGTGCAAACCTATCAGCTTCCTTTCTGAAAATATCCAGCTCAGTGTTCATTGATTCTCCATTTCAGGAAAATGTGGTAGCAGTTTGCTTGCCCCCCACCCCTTTTCTCCTGTTCATCCCTAAATAAATTCTTTGATCTCAGTGTAGGCTCTTATTCGTAATACTTCATCCGTCTTTTTCAAACACACACACGTGCAGCACGCATAAACAATACTATCTATTTTCGCTCCGGGTCAAGTAGACATTCTGTGATCACTCTTATGTGGACAATCTATTTGAAGAAAGCAAACAGTTTAGATAATAAGCAATGCCATTTTGGAAAAAGGAACTGGAAAAGGAAATTATTAAGGATAATAACAGATGACTGTTCATAATTACAAGAGCTAACACAGGCTAGTTACTAGGTGCCAGGCACTGTTTAAAGTAGTGTAAATGCTGTCTACATATTAACTCATTTAATCCTCACAAAGGCCCTCTGAGGTAGTTTCTATTATAATCCCCAGTTTACCAAAGAGAAAACCGAGGCGCTGAGAGGCTGAGTAATTAAGCCATGGCTACACAGCTTACAGGAGCCCTGGTGGCCCAGTGGTTAAGAGCTCGGCTGCTAACCCAAAAGTCAGCAGTTAGAATCTACCAGATGCTCCTTGGAAACCCTATGGGGCAGTTCCACTCTGTCCTATAGGGTCACTATGAGTTGGAATTGACTCAACAGCAATGAGTTTGGGTTTTGGGTTATGCAACTTGCCAAGAGCAGAGCTAGGATTCAAACCCATGCTTTCAACCACTACAATCTACAGAGCATTATGGTGACTATTAAAGCAAGGCCTAATCAATTTTTATTTTTTAAAACATCCATAAAAAATGAACTAAAAAGCAGTTTGAAAAGCAACTTCTTCATATCCTGCTTGACAATCAGCACTGATTGGATTCCCGGAGAGTTTCCATTTGCTTGCTCTGTGCCAGGCTAAAGCGTGAAGCCGCTTAAATGCCCAGAAAACATGCATGGAAATGATGGCAAAGCTTCGGTCTGTGTAACACAGTGTGCACATCACAGGGGACTGAAGTCACCCTCACCTTGCTGCGTGGGCTCGGGCTCTAGACTGAAGAAAAGTTACCACCCTATTGTGCTTCATAATTAAAACTAAGACTATTTAAGCTATGTTGTAGATATTTAAAACTATTCTTGGATGGTTTTCCTATTACATCAGGGCATCTTGTGTAGAGGAGTAAAATACCTCTAATAATGATCAAGGATGGTGCCTCTTAGACTTGTACCCCATCCCTTATAAAGTAAGGGTTGAGGCAACTTACAATAAAAGACTTAAACAAGGCAAACGTTGTGTGATGAAAAGTAGAGGGGGTGAGTTGAAGAGGGTAGAAAACAATGGTTCCAAAAACTTAGGCTGGACATAGTTACTGCCATGAGCCTGGCATTTCATGCTTAAATGGCACACGGCAACCGTGTGACATTGGTGAAGTGTTTCCTGGGTTCTGATATCGCATCTTTTATCCTTGTTCCCTGCCTAGTTGCTGGCACTTATGCTGATATTTTTCTCAGGCATGTCTCCTGTGGCTCCCTCCCCGCCCAGGGTTTCTGAGCCGGCTGTCTGCTCATCTCTTAGAAGCTACAGCTTGGTATCTATTCAAGAAACTACCTCTCCCAGGAGATC
>NW_004444068.1:907164-908062 GCF_000243295.1 Trichechus manatus latirostris | reverse complement strand
CAGGGGGAGATTCATAGTTAAATGACGGGAAAGATGTAGTGATCCTACAGCTAGGGTCTTGGGGCAAGAAAGAAAGATTCCCCACTCCCCAGTGGCCGAACGGGTAGTGGAAACAATTAAAGGGCTTTACTTACCAGAAACATCCATTCTGCTCAGGCAAGAAAAATAGCTCTTCAGTGCGTTCACGAACTAATTTCAATCAAGAGCAAGGCTATAAACGTAACAGCATGAATGAACAGAAAGATACACAGAGCCAGGTGCGTGGGGAAATGCACTGTCTTGAAGTTAAATGGCTGGGCTTGCTCTTACGGTCGCTAGAAAACTATAGAGAGAAGTCGTTACCTTGGCATTTCCTTTTTCAGTAGTAAATCAAGGATCCTTCATTTTCACTAAATTGTTTTCCTGCCCTCCAGGGGAAATATGATACAAGTATAATGCAGATGTGGAAGGGAAAGGCTAGGCTGGGACAAAACATTTAATTAAATCCCGTTTTATAAAACAACCTTCCTGCGGCTTGACAAATGGATGAGGCAAAATGTGCTTATACAGGCAAAACAATTAACCAGGTCCATAACAGTTTATAACTAGCATGGATCAGTCACAGGTGGTAATTCCTTCTATTGCTTGTCACGTGTGTGCTGGGTGGGGTAGGGGGTGGGGAGTCCAGTATCCTCAGAATCATAGCTTCAAGGCGACGCTGTGGCCTCAAGCCTTCACTCCCTTCAGCAGAGGTTTGTGTGGGAGCTGGTGGCACCCAAGGTTCTGGATTTAAGGAGCAAGGTGGAGGCTAGGTTCTACCTGCGATTTCCCTGGGGCACATGTGTGGGTATGTGAGTGTGTGCATATGATGTGTGTTGTGAGTGTGGTATGCATGTGTGTATGAGTGTGGTGTGTGTGT
>NW_004444068.1:843101-904630 GCF_000243295.1 Trichechus manatus latirostris | reverse complement strand
GTGTGGCCACGAGGATAAAGCAAAGCCAGTCATGCCAGGAGCAGCGATGACCCTTCTAAAGCTCTGGCGCCTATATCTGGGCTATAAAATTAAGCCCACAACCGTTATATGGGTGCAAGAGTTCAGAGGCAACTCTGGTGCCAAATTTAGTCTGCCCCAGTCAGTGTGGGCCTCTCCACGCAGCAGAATTAGCCAAAGGGAGTTGCACTGTCTTCATGCTCACTATGCCACCTTCAAACTGTGCTTACAGAGCAGAGGGGCCGTTAGGATGGAGTGACCGGGTCAGGAAGCAAGGGGAAAGCAAGCCGATGTACTGGACTTCTGTTGCCACTTTCCCTGGCAGGGGAGACTCACCTAAGGATTTTGCAATCTCTGAAAACACAGCAATTTCATGTTTCCTGTAGGAAACAGAAAGGTCCTTTAAGGTATTCTAATGATTTCTTTAATAGCCACTATACTAATGCTGCTGGAATTCTGTGAGGTCCCTTTCTATTGTTTATTGTGGCACAGTGGGAACACACTACATTGGGTACACGAAGCTACCAGTGAAATGAGCTAGCTTTGCTCCCCCATGTCAGGTCTTCACTGAGCATAGTGATCCTCTCTTTGATGTGAAATTCCAGAGTGATCACAGAGGGCTTTGTGGGAGAAACACTCGAATAGTGCATCCCCCAAAGGAGCTTTGCTAGGAAAATGGAAGCTGTTTAAAAATGTTCATGTGGAAGAGGTTTTAAAACAGGCTGGGCATAACTTGGGGTTGGGGGGCTGTTATTCTACAGAGCTTGGTCACAAAACAGTAGATTTAAATACCTGGGTGCGGTTCTTGGGAATTCTGTTCACTGAGTCTGCACCAGTTCTATTTTGTGGGGGCAATAAGTTTGTTCATTTTTGTGTCTTACTCTTTCAGATGGGCTGCCTGCCCTTCTCCAGGATCTTGCTGTGTTGATATAGACATTCTCACTCTTCCAGCCTCTTATTTTATCTTTCTCAATCCTTCCTTTCCCCACTCCTCCCTCCCCACTCCCCAGATTCACCCATCTCAAATCCCACTTCCTCCGGTCCCTACTTTCAGTTTGCCCAAGGGGCAAACAGTGACTGGAAATTTGTCTGCAACCATGAGGAAATGGAATGAGCTAAAACCCCTCACAATTCTTATCAGCCCCTCCTCCACTCCGTGGTAAAATATCTGTTTAATGGATCCTCTTCGGAGCTCCAAAGGGTATTTCAGGCCAGGTGAGGAAGAGTATGGAGCTATGGCAGGGAAGGTGGGAATTATGTTTGTGAATAAGGTGGGACCCTCACAAAAACATCAGAATGAACATTTTTAGCAACAAATTGATATTCCTACTGTGTCAGATACCTTAGCTTATATTCACAGCCACTTTTCAGTGGTTCGAACCCACCAGCTGCTCTACATAAGAAAGAAGTGCCAGTCTGCTTCTGTAAAGATTTATAGCCTTGGAAACCCTATGGGGGCAGTTCTGCTTTGTCTGATAGGGTCGCTATGAGTCAGAATCAACTTGACGGCAATGAATTTGTTTTTAGTTCCAATTAGCCATCAGCCTTCTCCGCTTTCATAGAGAACTCAAGAGTTCAACAAAGGCACCCTGGCTGGTACTTGTATGCATCTCTCAAGCATTTAGGACAACCCAAGATTGTGACTGCTCATTTTATCTGTCAGTATTCTTACTTTAAAAACATTTTTTTTTCCAGAAGAATGGTTTCCAAAAGATGCTTCAATATAGAGAGTTATAACGAAGGAAGTACCATATGCCCTAGGTTGGGTTTGTGATTTTTGCCTTTTCTATGGCCAGCCTCCACACTGGTAGAGTCCCTCTCTCAGAGTTCCCCGCCTCAGCCCTGTACCCTCAGCTTAGCCATATGTGAAGTGCTCTTTAAAATCCCTCCCAGGCAGAAATTGTACTTACTCAGCTATTCATCCATCCTTTCCTTCCTTCCTTCCTTCCCTCCCTCCCTCCCTTCTCCCCTCTCTCCCTCCCTTTCTCCCTCCTTTCCTCCCTCCCTTCTTCTCTCCCTCCCTCCTTTCCTCCTTCCCATCTATTCCTCCGATCCATTGATCTCTCACTTTATTGAATCAGGTCACTTGTCTCTCCCTTGCTTAAAATCCTCCATATACTCATGATAAATCCCACTCCTTGCCATGACTAAGAAGCTCCTACATAGTCAAGCCCCTGCCAATCTCTCCGACAACTCTGCACGTTTCTCACTCTACTCTGATTATACTGGCTTTCTTGTGTTCCTTGAAGGCCGTTTTGCTCTTCTACTTAGAACTTTCTTCACTGAAACACTCCATTCAGGTATCTGATCAAAATCACTTCCTTCAAAAGATTTTCCTTCCTAAAATAGAGCCCCCTCTATATTATCACCTTACCCTATGTCTTAGTCATCTAGTGCTGCTGTAAGAGAAATACCACAAGTGGATGGCTTTGACAAAGAGAAGTCTATTCTCTGACAGTCTAGGAGGCTAGCAGTCCGAATTCAGGGTGGCAGCTCCAGGGGAAGGCTTCCTGTCTGTCAGCTCTGGGGGAAGGTCCTTGTCATCAATCCTCCCTGGTCAAGGAGCTTCTCAG
Source organism: Trichechus manatus latirostris (assembly GCF_000243295.1). Lineage (NCBI taxonomy): Eukaryota > Metazoa > Chordata > Mammalia > Sirenia > Trichechidae > Trichechus > Trichechus manatus. The sequence goes on along the minus strand of NW_004444068.1, from coordinate 902,039 downwards.
CGCAGGGACCCCGGGTCCAAAGGACGCGCTGTTCTCCTGGCTCTTGTTTCTTGGTGGTATGAGGTCCCCCTGTCTCTCTGCTAGCTTCTCTCTTTTATATCTCAAAAGAGATTGGCTTAGGACAAAACCTAATCTCGCAGATTGAGTCCTGCCTCATTAACATAACTGCCTCTAATCCTGCCTCATTAATATCATAGAGATAGGATTTACAACACATAGGAAAATCACATCAGATGACAAAATGTTGTATAATCCCACAACACTGGGAATCGTAGATTAGCCAAATTGACACACAATTTTTAGGGGTCACAATTCAATCCATAACACCCTACTTTACTTTTTATCCTGGTGTTTACCTAGGATCACCACATAAAAGATCACAGATACTTATCTGTATCCTAGCTGCCCCTCTTACTACAATGTAAGCTCCAGAAAAGTGGGATCTTTGTCTATTCTCCTCTCTGCTGTATCCCCAGAGCCTAGAAAAACATCTGACACATAGTAGGTGCTCAAGAAGCATTTATTGAATGAATAAGTAAGCACATGCCTGAGGTAAGTACTATATTATCCCATTTTACAGAGGAGAAAATTGAGGCTCAGGTGACTCCCCTAGGAAGTGGTGGAGCTAGGATTCATACCTAGGTCTAACTCCAAGGCCCATATTCTTTAACCCCTACATTCAACTGTGTGCTCCCTTCAGACCCTTTGTTGGGATCCCAAAGACAAATGGGCCACAATCTCTGCCCTGTGCAAGTTCACAGGCTAACAGAGGGGACAAAACAGTAAATAGGTAATTACATTAAGGAGTAGTCAGTACCTGGACAAGGCACAGAGCATGGAATAGTTCATTCCCTATGAATCTTGTTGTGATGGAAACGTTTGCTAGTCAAAAGAGAAAGGTCATTTTAGGTAGGAAAAATAACATATGCAAAAGCACTGGAGTGTGAAATGTTAGGTGTGTTTGGACGCTGAGTGGTTCGGCATTAGGGGAGTAGGGAGAAGGTGGGACGGTGGTGGGGGCTGCAGAGGCAGGTGCTTACAGGATGGAACTCTACTCCTGAAGTACAATGTAGACCACAATGGACATTAACCAACCACAAACCCAACCCATTGCCGCTGAGTCAATTCCGACTCATAACGACCCTATAGGATAGAGTAGAACTACCTTATAGGGTTTCCGAGGAGCGGCTGGTGGATTCCAACTGCCGACCTTTTGGTTAGCAGCTGAGCATTTAAGCACTGTGCCACCAGGCTCCAAAAGGGACATAGAGTGACAATTTTATAAAAACAATAAGATGGGCTCCTTGCAAAAGAATCAATATATTGTTATAGGGCAGCATCTCAGTGGAGATGTGCCCCCATTTCAATATAACAGAGAATGCATTTCCAACTCCGCAGTTCAGAATGCTCACCAAGGTCTCACATGCTTTAAAAAATGGACAATTGCCTCATTGTTGGTTTTTGTGGATTCCTTGTTACCCAAGCAAATACCAACTTTTCAAACCCATGTGTTACGAGTAACTTTTATTAACACTGGAAAGGGAAAGGGGATTGGTGAGGTTAGTAAAGACTAGCAGAGACTTGCTTAGATGTAGGACAAGATGGCGGAGGACACAGTCTTGTGTAAGGAAGCTGTGTGAGTTTGTGGGGCCCTGCAGGGTGGGAGAAGGGGCTGAATGACAAGGATTTCCCTACTTAAGTTGTGTACGGTCCTTTGATTGTTTCCAGTACTTCAGCATGATCAATTGCCATTGGAACCATGTAAAGTATGACTAAGGATTCCATTTAAAGTCTCTGGGAAAGAGAGACTCCTCTGTAACCCTTTCTGGCTAAATAGTCACACTGAGGCATGGTATAAAACAAACCACACCTATAGGTTAACAACAGAGTAGGAAGGGTGGAGGGGAGGGTGGAAAAGACTATATTTTGGGTAATTTGCATCACTGCATGTTTTGCATCTATGATTTCTCAGACCAGCAAAGGCTCCTGTAAGACTCACACATGTGCCTGCTATACTGATGAAGTGAATTTTCAAAAATGTTTTATGCATAATAGTTTCTTAAGATGTAACCTCATCTGCTTCTTCTTTAATTGACGTTTTGTAATGTTTTATCTATTTTAATTACTGTTTTAATGTGCTGCTTGTACCCTGAGGTGATTCTACAAAGGGTACCATTTTGAGAAATGAAGATCTGAATAAACAAATAAATCCACAGGTGAGGGATCACTCCTGTCACATCTGTGTCTACACGAGCATTTTTTGGTTTGCCTGGTATTAAGTGTCAGTGAGCAATAGGCTTTCTTTCAAGTGGAAGGACTGAGGCATGATGGCCAAGGTCAGAGCCTGGGTAGAACTAGGAATGGAAGGCAATAGTCCCAATGGTTCTCTTAGTTTCCAATAACTAGAATTCATGCTATCATGTTTAAGTTTGGTCTTATGTTCTCAACAAGTCTTTAAAAATAACAATAGCTCTACTGAAAGCAAAGGTATATATTTTCCACTTAACACTAGTAGCAATTGAATTGTAATTCTCTTGGCCAAGAAACAAATTCCACAGACCCAGTTCTTAACCTGAGTCATGTTACCCTTAGTCACACACTTGATTGCATTTCTTGGCTTAATAAAGTAGGAAATGGCTGGCTGGCTAGGAGTTTCCTCTCTTGAAGTAAGTGGTGTAATGACAACATCCCTCCACTCCCCCTCCGCCTCACCAAGCTTTTATTTCCGTATTTAAGTAAGGCAAGGTCAAAACAATAGATGAAATTTCATAAAACAGTAGTAGTTACGCCTAAATGTTTTTACTGACTTCCTAAAAACACTTTGGAATCAGCTCCAACTGTGTTTATAAATGAAAAAGGAAATGAAGCTCACCCCCCCAGCCGCAAAATTCTTTGGTCCTGAACTGGCCCTATGCCTAGATTTCCTTTACGTAAACAGGGTCAAATGAGAGGCCAGCCAGCTGTAAACTAAAGTTCTGGCCTCCCATATTCTCATGGTCAAAGATGTCAATGAAGGTGCCATGTTTCCACATAGTTGTGCTGCAACTTCTTAGTGTTACAAAGCTCAGACAGATGCAACCAGTCCAGGGAACAGTGCAGGGACCTAGAATCCTTGGAAGAAACTTGGCTCACAGAGTGCAAAAGAAAGCAACTTTATCACACCCCTCCCACACCTCTGTAGAGTTGGGTCCCGTGACTTTTTATGATTCTATTTTATAAATGTCCTCTGGTCACTTCTGATCACAGAAATAGTCTCAGTTCAGTAATAACTATGTTCAGCTGCATGTAATAAGAACAGAAACGGAATTTCATTCAGAGGGAATCCCCTCCACCAGTGTGGACCTGATGCTGGAGGCAGGAGCTGTGGTCAGTCTCTTTTTCTTTCTGTTTATCCTCCTGGCTATTCCCTACCCCACTCCTATTTGCTAGCTTGGCTTCTCCAAGGTTAGAGGGGACAGGAAGGAGAAGAGATAAGTGGGCAAGAAAGATCTTATTTGACTGGCATGCCTATGGCGTTATTTTCCTTTGGCTATGGTAGACGTTGGAAGCTGGCTCTGCTGAGCACTTTTGAGGGTTCTTCAGAGGTCCATCCACCCCTGGTCTCTCTAATCTGCAGTTCTCTGATGTGGACTGTGTACTCCATACATCCCTCCCTCAGCCCCTGAACATCTGGCTGCGCATTCTCAGCTTTCTTCTGTTGTGATCTTCTCGCCCCTCCAGCAGAAATTCTTGGGTAGGGTTTAAGACAACTCCACACCGATTCTCTCTACTACTTCACACACATCAATCAATAGCAAATGCATTCCTTAGATATGTCTTTGGTGAGAATGTGGCAACTTCCCAAATGTGGATCTCACTCTACTGTTGTAGCCTTCTTTAGCCAGCTTCCGACACTTTAGGTTTCTCAGATATGTGTAAGGCAGTGGTCCATTGGACTCCCAAACCTCCTGAGAACATGCATCAGACTTGTCAATGGTCTCAACAAGCTACCTGCTATCCTTTTTCATGGGAGGTGAGATTCACAATGGGATATGAGTAGCCATGGTATATGCCATGTCTAAGAGGAAGATTTCAGAGGCATTGAGAGTTTCAGCACTCTTGTTCCTGCCCTCTGCCATGAGAAAACAATATGTTCCAGATGGCCTGAATCTTATCATGTGAAAACCAAGGGCCTAGAACCCCAGACAACCTGTAGCCAAACCAAGTCAAGCAGAGATGAAATGCAGAGAAGTAGAGCCCAGCAGAGTCAAGCAGATCTGTAGCCCAACCCTAGCCCTTATGTAACATAAACAAGAAATACATCTTTGTATGTTTGAGATATTAAACATTTGAGGTATTAGGGCTCTTTGTTCTTGCAGCAAAAGCAGATTCATACATTGGCAAAGGAGTGGCCAGAAAAATCTTAGGAAAATTAGGGGAATGTGTCCTAGAAGACTCTGTCCTATAGGGTCGCTATGAGTCAGAATTGACTCGACAGCAATGGGTTTAGTTTTTTTTTGGTCCTAGAAGCCAAGTAAAGGAAGTGTTTCAAGTAGGAAGGATGTTTGGGGTAATTGATGAGCAGCACCCCAAGGGTCCTAAATGTTTACATCATGCAAGGCACTGTGCAAGTTGCTGGGAGACAAAGGGAGGAGACCCAGACCTTACCCTCAAGAGTCTCATACTCCAAGGTGGAGAGTTGCTATACAGACAAACAAAAAGAAAAACCCATTGCTGTCAAGTTGATTCTGACTCACAGGGACTCTATAGGACAGCGTAGAACTGCTCTGTAGGGTTTCCAAGGCTGTAATCTTTACGGAAGCAGACTGCACATCTTTCTTCCATGGAGTGGCTAGTGGGTTCGAACGGCCAACCTTCTGGTTAGCAGGAGAGCGTTTAACCACTGTGCAACCAGGGCTCCTGAGAGACACTTAAACAGACCATGAATTATCCCTGTAAGTGTGATCTATTAGGATGGTGGTGGGAACCCAAAACAGGAGAAAAAAAAAAAACCTATCCCAATGGAGGGGTGGTGATGGTGGTGAAAAAAAGCTTCTCAGAGGAGATGATGGACTTCTACTCTGAGACATGAAAGAGACATAGGAGTCATCCAGAGATGAGGAGGGACAGGCTGTCCTGACAGAGAGAGAAGCCTGTACTGACGAGGCGGTGTGGCCTGTTTAGAAGAAATGAGTGTACTTCAATATGGCTAAGGAATATGTATATGTGTGTGTACATGTGAGCATGTGTATGGACTCATGTGCCTACATGTTGGGAGGGGTGTGCATGTGGCCAAGTAAGTCCCAGATATACGTATGTTGAAAGTCATGGTCAGTAGCATTCTGCCTGTGTCCATATGATGTGTGTAGCATACTTGAAACTACTTCCTTACCTCCCCACACATCCCCACCTATTGCAAATATACTTGGTGGAAACCAAAATTATGATATTGTTACTTATTTTTAGAGTGTGCATTAGGAGCTATGGGACATGCTGAACAGTTCCAAGCCAACAAGAAATTAATTGTGAAGATGTAAACACAGGCCAGATTTCCATTTCACCTTGGTGTCCTACTGAGCTCCACAGACCAAAGATTTGGCTCAGTGACTGAAAAAAAAAAAAAAAATTCTAGCCGAATGTTTGTGTTAAGGATTGGAGGCAGAAATATTAAGTAAAACAAAAAACCAAATCCATACTATACATCATTAGTTTTACAAAATATATTTACTCGAGATACATTTTGTGTTTCTTTTGTCCCCAACAGAAAAATGCTTCCTCTGAAAAACACTGCCTCAAAATTTATCTGAAAAAAATGGAGCAGGGCAAGTAGTGGTCTGCAAAGTCCTGTGTGACTTCTGTTTAAAATGATTTCCAGTAAGTGGTTCCCTCCTAACTTCCTTTTAAAATGGTTTTGAAGGCCCAGCAAAGGCACATCACTCGAATATCACTGAAAAACCAAAATAACAGACACACTAGTGTTAGAATGGCATACGAGTCTTCAATAGTTATAAGGCTGATGGAGTTATTTTGAGAAAAGCAACCAGTGGCCTATCCCTACGCCACCTCATGGAATCTCTAGTCTTACCTGTCAGCAAGACAACAGAAACCCACTTTGTTCATAGCCATGATATCTGCCCGGGTTTAGAGACCTTGTGTTTTTGTCAACCAAAAAACTGTAAGAGTGTTACCTGATAAGACAGTCTGATTTAAACTCTAACTCATGCTCCTTCATATATTCAGAGGCTGTACTTTCCAGAAAATCAGAAAGTTGTAGGGCAGGAGTGGAAGGTGGGAGTTAGGGGTGCAGTGTCAGCTACTAAAGGCAGCGACTTCTGTCTCCTCTGTTCTATGCTTTATCCAGTGGCTGGCACAGATAGCAGCTCAATAATTATTTGTGGAATAAATATGAATGAATTAAGGAAAGGATGGGGAACAGAAGATGGCATTTGCAATGGCACATGGCATCCTGGGGGGAGGTGTATGTCTCATTAATAAAATGGTGGCCATGGATGGAGTGGGGAGATGCCCAGGAGTAGAGTGTAGTTGGGTTCTGATGGCCTGAAAACTAAGTAGTGAGGACAGCAGAAAATCCTACCTGTGAAGGGCAGAGCTTCATGGAGTGATATTTGTGGATCCTATTGCCTGGGTTATAGATGTGGAGAATTGACTTGCTAGCTATAGCTCCAAGAAAGGAATGTGACGAACAACCAGATGGGCATTGGGGGAGCCAGAGGCAATCCACACACACTTTCTGTTGGCAAATACCTAGTCTGGAACGATTTCTCCACATTCAAAGACTAGAAGAGATAAGAAAGTCACTGTGGAGTTTATGACAATGTTCTACAGAATGGGGACAAAGGAACATTTTCCAGAAGACTCAGAAGAAATGAACCTCTGGAGTCAGGACAAATTTATAGAAAATTCTTAGGCATCCTCAGAAATATGCAATATAACCCTAGACTCTAAGAAACATGTTAGAAAGTCACCAAGGAAAAAATAGATTACTTTGCTGGTGTTTAATTCAGCCTTACTGGAAAGCAATTAGCGGAAATAAATCTTGAGTTCTAACATATATTCTACCCTTTGACTCACTAATACCCATTTAGGAATCTATCCTGAAAATAATCAGAGATACAAATATTTTTATACATGGATGAAATCATTACAGTATCATTCATTTGTAACAGTTTAAAATTATTGTAGTCTAATGTAATAGTGCCCCTTGGTAGTAAAATTCTCACTTTCCATATGGAGACCTGGGTTTGATTCCCAGTTAATGCACCTCAAGCGCAACCACCAGTGGAGGCTCGCACATTGCTATGATGATAACTAGATTTCAGCAGAGCTTCCAGAATAAGATGAACTAGGAAGGCCTGGTAATCTACTTCCAAAAAGCAATCCATGAAAATCCTATGGATCACAACAGTTTGATCCAATCAGACAAGAGTTTGAACAACCAATCATGGGGATGGCACAGGACCCAGCAGCCTTTTTGTTTCATTGTGCGTTGGGTCGCCATGACTGACTAGATAGCAGCTAACAATAATATATTCTAATACCCAATTAAATAAATGATTTTATTATATTTATATTATTTTATGACTTTAGGTCCTTGAAAACATACTTTTAAGGGATAATAAAATTAGAAAGTGATCATGTTATAGTTTAGGTAAAATATCACAAAATCTAAATTTTATAAAAAAATTTTTGATTGCCAAAAAAATCTCTAGAAAAATGCAGTAAAATGTTAACAGTAATTATCTCTGTGTAATAGAACTTCAGATGAATTTTATTTTTTAAGTAGATTTTAAATTTTCTAATTATTATGTAATAAGCATACATTATTTTATACTCTAAAAATTAAACATTTGCTTAAATGCCTGGTATTGGTTAATGAAAAACAGAATTAAGACTACTCTTTCTGACGTATCGATTTTCTCCTTTTCCTTCGAGAATCCCATTTAAGTGACGAAAAATGTGTTATAAAAAGGCATAGATCCACGGTGACAGTGAGTTTAAAAAAAAAGAAACGGGTGGGGTTATTTTGAAGGCTAGACCAGGATAAGCTGCAGTCCACGCAGGCAAAGCCAGCAGCTGACCTGGAGTCACTCCCAGGAAGAGCCCTGGAAGGGCCAAGCTCCAGGTGGCAGGACAGGACACCCAGAGTGGCCTGTGGGTGGTCATCGGAGTGGAGCTGACCAGACATTGAGCTGGCCAGCCTCACCCATCCCCAGCATTTCAGCTGGAGCTTTCTGAACAAAGAAGATGGTCTGCCTAGTGGGGGTCTATACCTGAGGAGAAGCAGAAAGACAGAGAAGGCTTGAGGGGACATGAAGTGATCCCTGATGTCCAAATTGAACCCTACAGAAATAACCCAGTGTCACCAAGAAATGACCTGGTGGAGATGCTTTTCAGCCATCACCTCCAAGCCTGGGAGCAGCTTCATTACTGACCAGTTACACTCTACACTGCCAATCTAGCACTGGGAAGAGGGGAACACCTTCCCCATTTAAAAAAAAAAAGGGGGTGGGGAGAAAGATCATGTTTTTCCAAACATTCCTCTAGTGTTTTTGCAAAACAGTTATATTGAGTACGATGAAATCTGCATTAAAGCAGATTTTGCCTTTAATGTGCAATCCCCCATCTTAAGCAATTTCTTCAATGTGACTCTATGTGGTAGCATTCAGCGCTTAGTTTTTAAAACTCTAGTTAAAATCTCATATTTTGGCTATGGAATTGATCTTCAGGGTAGATGCAAAATGGGATTTTATTGCAACTCTTTGGATTTTACATTGTAATGTTTTTTAAACAGTTTCATTAAGGTTTAAAATGCATACCAGCAGGTAAAAGATTATAATAGATTAAAAATAAGACTTTTTTTTCTGAAGAGAAGCTAAGAAGCCCAGGGAATTAAATGATGTTGATCAAAACACTGAAATCTACCTCAAGCAATCCCAGCTCACAGCTCACTGATAACCAAAATGAAATGGGGGGTGGTGGTGAGTCTCCACTGCCTAGTGCTTATAAAAATGACTTTTCTATACTGTGTTCACTTCATTTTAGGATTCTACATCACCAGGGCTAGAGGATACAAGAGGGCCCTGACCATATAAGGAGGATATGACCATTTTAAGTTTTATTTCTGAGATGGGAAAGACATGCCAGACAAATAGGTATGTCAATATTAACATCGAAGTGGAATTTAAAGTTAAAAGCATCAAAGGAAAGAAGAACATTACATAACCATTATAAGCAAATTTGAAGATTCCATTATTCTCTTAAATGATATACCACATATAACATACCAGCTAAATATACACACACACACAAACCATTAGAAATATGAGTCCTTGATTAAAAATATAGTGGGACATTTTAATGTAACTCCTTCAGCATCTAATACATCTAGTAAGACTATAGGTAAAGATGTAGAGAATTTGAATAACATAATTAAGAAACTCAATGTAATAGACACATATAGAACTTTTCTTCTTAAAAATAGCAAATATACATTTTTTTTTCATGTCCGTGGAACTTAAACCCAAATCAATTGTGTGCTTGGTCACAAAGAAAATTTTATATTTTAAAAACAGTAGAGTTATTAGAGCTTATATTCTCATAATTGAATAAATTAGAAAAAGGTGACCAAAAATTATAATCCTTTGGGAACTAAGAAACTCTCAAAAAATTATTTATCAAAGAGAAATAAAAACTGAAATCACTCCAAACGTAAACAATAGAATCAGGGAAGGATCATCAACAGATGCTAAAAACACTAAGGAAAAGTTTGTTGAAAACAATATTCACACAGTGTACCCAAGTATCACCCCACAGATGAGAACTAGTTACCTATGTAATAATGTCGCTTTACAATGGAGGTGACCACTGTAACTACATGATGAAACCTAGCATCACTGATCGGGGAAAACTTGACCTTATGTGCCTGCTGATATGAAACACGCATCATTAAGCACACAATATCACCAACGAAGAATTCCTGCCAAAAATGTTCAGCCTGAATCTCAAGTCTCGACCTAATTTCCAGTTTACAGGAAATATGGCAGAGGGAAGAATACATTAATTGATGCTATGAAGAAACAAACAAATCAAGATGTGGAAGAGTCTACAAAACTGCTAACCCGGTTTCTTCTAGAAATCTATGTCATAAAAAAAAAACAGATAAATACAAGAAGGGGAAATTGATTAAAGAGACTGACAAAACCAAACCAAATGCAATATGTAACCTGGATTGGATCCTGAATTTTAAAAAATTTATAAAATACTTTATTTACAAAAAAAAAAAAAAAATCCCATTTCGAATCCAAGTCATAGTGACCCTATAGGACAGAGTAGAACTACCCCATAGGGTTTCTAATGCTATAATCTTTACAGAAGCAGACTGCCACATCCTTCTCCCTCAGAGCAGCTGGTGGGTTCAAACCACTGACCTTTCGATTAGCAGCTGCGCACTTAACTGTTGGGCCAACAGGGCTTCTTTAATTTACAATAACAGGGCAAATTTGAATATGTATTTATATTAGCTGTACTGTTAGTTTTTTTTTTTTTTATTAGGTATGATAATGATATTTTGATTATGTAAGAAAATATCCTCAGAAGATGGATGCTTCAGTATTTAGAAGTATATGATATCTGGCCTTACATTCAAATGGCTCAGCAAAAATATAAAGGAATAACTAAAAAACACTCCTATATAGATATATACATGCACATAGAGAGAAAGGTGAAAAAGCAAAATGGGCAAATTATTAACAATGGATAAAACTAGGTAACGAGCTCCCTCCTCTCCATGGACTCTCTAACACTTTCTGGCTCCTCAAGGCCCCTTAGCTGGTCTTCTGGCTAAAAAGCCAGGATTTTAGTTTCCCCACCTGACTACATATTTCCCACAATGGCATCTGTTTCCAAGGACTAGTAGTGAGCAGATTAAGAGAGGAAAAAACGCAAGGAGAATTCCCCCATGCTCTTAGGACCACTGTTTCTGTGATCGGAATTGTCGGTGTCTACCTAGCTCCTGCATCAGGACTGCCTGGGGTTGGGATGGGAGAGGGTGAAGAAATCAAGGACAGCGGCTGCAAAAACAAACTAGGAATCTGCCCCACTCTTCTGACCCATAAAACCCATTGTCATTGAGTCAATTCTGACTCATAGTGACCCCACAGGACAGAACAGAACTGCCCCATAGGGTTTCCAAGGAGCGGCTGCTGGATTCGAACTGCCAACCTATTGGTTAGCAGCCCGACGCTGAACCACTGCACCAGAGGGGTACACTTTTCTGTTCCTTGTACCAGAAACAGAGAATTTCTCTTGGAGCTCTTTCTGTCTTTGTTGATGCATAATTCTGGTTGTTGAATTGCCTTTGAATTCAGGCCAAGAGACTCCAGAGGAGGAAAAAGAGAAATTCATTGCTGGTTAGCAGTACTGAGCTCTGCTTTTCAGAGTCCTCATATAACTGCTCCATCATTCTTTCCAGGGCTTTTTGCTGCATTCAGTGAGAGAGATAGGGTAGAGTATGATCACTCCCTCTTGGCCAACCCCTCCATAGCCTACGAAATAACAAGTACCACCAATTGCATTTAAAATCACTTGTTTTTCAGACTTCTGCTACCTAAAGGTACATCTATTACTTAAAGTAAGGCACCTGTATTGTATTGTATTTTATGATAACAGTCTAATAAATTCTCTTCAATAGAGCAGAACATCCATTGTTTGGTACACTTAATAGATGTGTGAAGCTTATTGATATTGATGTTCTCAAGAGCATGTTCAGAGAAGATAAATAAGAACATGCCTAGTGGAGGCTAGCTGGCAATTGTGGAGATAAAAACTGTTATCTCTGGAACAGGGAAGATTCTGTACATAGGAAGAAAGCATATATTAAACAACCCAGATGGCACTGGAAGAAAATTTAGGAACTGGTATTTCATAACATTTGTTATATACCTAAGATATTCTTATGTCAGCAGTAGGTTACGACAGTTATCCAATATCTCTAGTGTTTCTATATGTCAAACTAGACAGATTTGAGCAATAGTATTTGGATTAATGAAACAAATTTAGAACAACCTAAGAAAATAGAACATAATTTTAAATGGGGACTGAGGATAGGGAATATAAAGTGTAATTCTACATGCAAATCAGTAAATTGGTTTTCCATGCTCCATGACAGAGCGTATTTCTAATTTCTGTCCATTGATACAAAATATACAAATTAATACAAAATCAACACAAAATAATAACACTGATATGAATTGACAAAATGGTGCAAACTATATATCTGAAAAGTTGGTAAGCAAAGATTATCATCTTGAGAAGAAAATGGAAATAGAAGTATGCTCAAGAAAGAATCTTTCTGAGCTGTTGGATAAGTATAATGCTTTTTGTGAACATACTTCTTTAAAATGTTTATCATTTGGAAGGCAGAAATAGGAGCTGCCTGTAAAATTGATGAATCTAGTTACTACACAAAATGAACTAAGCTACCCAGAGACGATTTCTTTCTATTTTCCACATAAGCTGTGTTGTCACAAATACAATTAATTAATAATACTGTGTGTGTGTGTGTGTGTGTGTGTGTGTGTGTGTGTGTGTGTGTGTGTGTCTGTATGCCTTAGGTAGTAGAAAAGTATTTGGATAAGAAAAGGTTTATAGGTGGCCTTTTGGGTATTGTTATAGGAATATTTGCTGAGCACTTACTGTGAGCCCTAAGTTCACAGTTACATATGCAGCACTTAATCCTTATAACAATCTGGAGAGGTAAGTATTTTTATTAACCTACTTTTACAGATAAGAAAATTGAGGCATGGAGAGGCTTAAAGTATTGCTCCTACAGTAAGAGAGGGAGCAGGGTTGGGACCCGCACAGTCTAACTCCAGTATGTGTGCTTATTTGCTTCATTAATATACTGATGAAGCAAACTGTTAAGCACGCATGAGACTTAGATGCTAGAAAGGAAACTAAAAAGAAAGCAGTTAGATATTGAAGGAACTTAATTATGTGTATTGCTCCATTATACTGAATCAACATTTCCTCACCTCGGTAATGAAGGAAATCTGTAGGTAGGTGGGTGTATTTCACTGTGCTATCATTTAAGAACACATTTGGCATTATTCAAGCCGAAAGAACTCAAGAAAAAATTCAAACCTCAAGTTGTGATACTGAAGGATTCTATGGGCAAAAAATTGAACGATGCAAGAAGCATTAAAAGAAGATGGAAGGAATACACAGAATCACTGTACCAAAAATAATTGGTCAACCTTCAACCATTTCAGGAGGTAGCATATAATTAAGAACTGATGGTACTGAAGGAAGAGGTCTAAGCTGCACTGAAGGCAATGGCAAAAAAGGCTCCAGGAATTGACAGAATACCAATTGAGATGCTTCAACAAACAGATGCAATGATGGACGTGCTCCCTCGTCTATGCCAAGAAATTTGGAAGGCAGCTACCTGTCCAACTGACTGGAAGATATCCATATTTATGCCTATTCCATAGAAAGGTGATCCAACGGAATGTGGAAATTATAGAAAAATATCATTAATATCACATGCATATTATGACATAATATCAGATGTCATAAGTAAAATTATGCCGAAGATTTTTCAAAAACTGTTGCAGCAGTACATCAACAGGGAACTGCCAGAAATTCAAGCTGGATTCAGAAGAGGACGTGGAAGGAGGTATATCATTGCTGATGTCAGATGGATATTGGCTGAAAGCAGAGAATACCAGAAAGATATTTACCTGTGTTTTATTGACTATGCAAAGGCATTTGACTGTGTGGATCATAACAAATTATGGGTAACATTGCAAAGAATGGGAATTCCAGTTCCAATAATTGTGCTCATGAGGAACCTGCACATAGATCAAGAGGCAGTGGCTCAAACAGAACAAGGGGATACTGCATGGTTTAAAATCAGGATATGTGTATGTCAGGGTTGCATCCTTTCACCGTACTCATTCCATCTGTGTGATAAGCAAATAATCCAAGAAGCTGGACTATATGAAGAAGAACAGGGTGGACTGGAGGAAGACTCATTTACAACCTGTGATATGCAGATGACACAACCTAGCTTACTGAAAGTGAAGAGGACTTGAAGCACCTATTGATGAAAACCAAAGACTAGAGCCTTCAGTATGGATTACACCTCAACATAAAGAACACAAAAATCCTCACAACTGGACCAATAAGCAACATCATAATAGACAGATAAAATATTTCATTTTACTTGGATCCACAATCAACATCCATGGAAATAGCCGTCAAGAAATCAAATGACGTATTTCACTGGGCAAATCTGCTGCAAAAGACCTGTTTAAAATGTCGAAAAGCAAAGATGTCACTTTGAGGACTACGGTGTGCTTGATTCAAGCCATGGTATTTTCAATTTCCTCATATGCATTCAAAAGCTGGACAATGAATAAGGATGACTGAAGAAGAACTGATGCATTGGAATTATGGTGTCAACGAAGAATATTGAATATACCACGGGCTGCCAGAAGAACGAACAAATCTGTCTTGGAAGAAGTACAGCCAGAGTGCTCCTCAGAGGGGAGATGGCAAGACTTTGTTTCACCTACTTTGGATGTGTTATCAGGAGGGACCAGTCCCTGGAGAAGGACATCATGCTTGGTAAAGTAGAGGGTCAGTGAAAAAGAAGAAGACCCTCAACGAGATGGACTGACACAGTGGCTGCAAAAATGAGCTCAAACACAGCAATGATTGTGAGGATGGCATGGGACCGGGCAGTGTTTTGTTCTGTTGTACATTGGGTCTCTATTATGAGTCAGAACGAACCTGAAGGCACCTACCAACAACCATCATTTGAGGTTAAAAACATTACTAAGGACAGTTCCCTCTTTATCTCTGTGTGTATTCCTGTGACAGCTGTTATTTAACACTTGGTAGCCAGTGGATATAGATGATAAAGAACACAATCTGGGGTGGTATTAAATGGTGAAGGATCATAAACCCAAAACAGAATTTAAATATTTAACTGAAGTAATGATAGTGGAGGCACTGCACTAAAGAACCCATGCACACTGGCCTGTGTCCACTGCAGGGTGAATAACTGCTAGATAGTGCAATGCCTCCACTATCAAAAAATTATTCACTATGCAGTGGACACAGGCCAGTGTGTGTGGTATTTTTGTTTGGTTGACTTGGGAAAGAGGCCCAAAGCAGGCTGGAATCCCGAATAGAGTTGGGAGATGGGCATGAAGGTGACAAAGGGCACAAAAGTGGAGACTATCAATGAGAAACACCAACTTCTCCAGCTGGCTACCTTGGGCCAGGGCTGGCCCTGTTTACCTTGAACTGTTCCAGGTCGAAGAGAAAACCTGCACGGAGGAACTTCTGTGCTGCATGAGCAAGTCAGCCCAATCACCCATGATGGATGAAGATTTCCTGTGTTTGTTTTTAACAGGCCTGGCTTGGTTATAAAAGTACATCTTCTTTTCACCAGAGGATTTGTTAATCAGGAAGATTGCAAGCATCAGGAGTAAGGTCATTTATTCAGGGCGGCAGGAGAATACCCTGCTGGGGTGTGCAGGCTCTGGGCTCAGTCTGCCTGGGCTGGGTTCAGGCTCTGTGGCCCAATAGTGGTGTATCTGTGGGCAACTTGGCCAGACCTCACCCACTCTAGGAGGTGCCTACTATTATCATCTCTATTTTATAGATCAGAGGCTGAGGCACATGGAAGTTATGTGACTTGCATTTTATTATCTAATATCTGGCACATAAGAAATAATAAAAGGAGCCCTGGTGGCGCAGTGGTTAAAGCAATCAACTGCTAACCGAAAGGTCGGTGGTTCAAAACCACCAGGAGCTCCCCGGGAGAAAGATGTGGTAGTCTGCTCCCACAGAGATTTACAGCCTTGAAACCCTATGGAGTTGCCATGAGTCAGAATTGACCAACTTTGGGGTGGGAATCTCATCCTTGATTTAGGCATGAAAACCTGGAAAACAATGTTGAAGTCTTTTATTTTCTCCATAATTTTAGGAAGTGAAGGCCTGTCATTTGTCTCAAATGCCACATTAAGGAATGTTTTACTATTATTTAAAGAGAAGAAACCAGCTTCTGCAAGAACTCGAAATGGTGCTTAGGATGTAATGTGTGGAGAACTGAGTTTCTCTTAGCACAGGATCATTTCTGTTTTAAAACTATTTCCATCAAAATGCAATTCATATTAATACTATCACTTTGTACCCTATATAAAATACTTCATTTGCATCCTACCATGGTAGTTTGGTGGCTGAATGGCAAATTTTGTAGGGATTAAAAAAAAAACACAACTCAAGTGCGTGTCTAATAATTTAAGGGAAAAAAAATGCAGAATTTTAAAAAGAAATCAAGGAGAGAAGGTGATGTAAAGTATATAAACAAATCATGCACCAAGCAAGGGTGTTTGGGTTCATTTGGTGTCACATTTGCATTCCTGCCCCTTGGGTTTTCCCATTTGCGTCATTTTATTAAAGCTCCAATTTACTTACATACTGGTATTTTTTGGAAAGAGTCTGACATGACAATTGGTTAATCAGATGTTGCTTCATAAACAAGCAAAGCCCTTGCTAAATATAGTCTAAATGATGGGCAACTATGAGTTTAAACACTATAATGGAACTGAGGATTTCTTTGATAACATTATAAACCATGGTAGGAGAGTAGAGGGAATGATGGTATCACTATGGTATAGTTTATGGCATACGTGTGTGTGTGTGTGTGTGTGTGTGTGTGTGTTTGTACACACACTAACTCATGGTCCTGTTCTTTTATGTCCATTCTGTAATGTCTTATTTCCTCCCACCGATCAGTACACAATTACTCTTCCTCCTAAAATTAGCCCCTGCCTCCCTCTAACATAGGTGCTAAGGAATTTAAACTATAGGCTCAGGTGTGCCTGGGCCTGGCCAAATCTGGCAGTATTTAATATTAACCCCAGCTCCATCAAGGAGTAGGAAGTTTAAACCTAGGACCAGAGGTGTCAGCATTGCCTGGAATGGAGAGAAATGCAAATTCTCCGGCTCTGCCCCAAACCTCCTGAATCAGAAATTCTGGGGGTGGGCCCAGCAATCTGGGTTTTAACAAAACTCCAGGTGGTTTTGATAGTCGTAAGAGTTTGAGAGCCACTGGTCTTAAGCTGGTCTTGCTGCCCTGTATCCTGTCTGCCTGCGTTGACTTCCTGTGCACTCACATGTCTACGAACTTCAGTTTTTCCCCTCTGGTTTCCTCGTGACTGGGTGTCTGGTCTCTACGACTGGCCTTCTGCCCTAGTTTCAGATTTATGCTCTAGTTCTCACCTGAGATTTCAAGCTTGCCCACTAGACTGGGGCCCTGTCATCTCTTTTCCCTAAATATACCACCAAACCCAACCAAACTCATGGCTGTCGAATTGATTTCAACTCATAGCCACCCCATAGGGTTTCCAAGGAGCCGCTGGTGGATTCGAACTGCCAGCCTTTTGGTTAGCAGCCGTAGCCCTTAACTACTGGGCCATCAGGGCTCTAAATATACAGTAATCCTGCCTTTAATACTGTCCCCTCCTGGCTAGTTGTCAAGTTTGGCGTTCAATCAGCAGAGCCATTTGGAGCTAATTTCCACTGTGGCATCTCCATGATGGGACAACCCCATACTGTGCCCACCCAGCAGGCCATATTAACACTGGCCTGTAGGCTGACCTCCAGGTACCCCACCCCTGGACACTATGGTTGGCATTAATATCCCTCCTTATTAGGCCCTGTCCTATAACCTGGATTATTGTCCTAACCTGTCTAAAGCCCCACTATCATACTCCCCTCACCCCACTGACCCAGGTATCAAGAGACTGCATAAGCTATGACACCTATTTGAAGCCGATGGATGTCTTTAGAAAACACTTACAGAAGAGTTAGGTAAACATGTTAGGATAAAATATGTTACTGACTTGAGGAGAACCTCTTCAAGGTAAAGAATGACAACAGTGGAAAACAAGTTATATTTGAATTACTTTAAGCAAACTGTGGACATCACTACTTTCAAGTTCTGGGTATTTTAGTTCACCTGATAGAATATTCAGTATTTTATCTTGTGAGAATCGTTGTCCTCTAGCTGTGCTTTCTAATTGTTCCAAGCATGGATCCTCCTAGTGAATTTTATTTTCCAGAAGCCTGAACACACCACTATCTTACTAAGAGTTCACAGGGGACTCAGCACTATGGAGTCTAATGCAATATGTGTACTCATCCATAGGGGCCTACAGGTAAGTACCACTGTGAAAGGAATTGCAGGTCACATTTATATGCCCAGAAAATGATTCAGCAAGCATTTCAAAACACTTCATTCACCTTTGGTCGAAGCTCTTTTATGTGTTTAGCAATATTCACAGTACTTCAAGAGCTCCTTTTTCTCTTGAATTTGATTTAATACATAGCCACTTGGCCAGGTCTAAGCACGAGCTTTCTTATATTAAACTTGTGAGTCCTGCTTCTGCTTTCTCCTTGTGGAACAGATAGAAAATCATCAGCAAGTGCTTAACAAACACAGTTACCATTTGTGATTATACTCATTTCTTCCTTCATGCAGCAATGACTCATTCAATGCCTCCCAGGTGCCAGGCACTATACTAGGTGCTGGAATAACACAGTGTTTGTCTATAAGAATCTTCTTGGAAGACCTTTTCCAGTCAGATAGATTTTTTTTTTTCTGTCAGATGTCATGGGTATACATCTGCCTTACAGAGAATGGGCAAGCACCAGGAAGGGACTGTGTGATCATCAACACGTTATGTACTTGGGAAACAAAATACGATTTACTTAAAGCATTGTTGCATTCTGGGATATGAAAATGAGGATCCTGGTCAAAGAAACACTTAAATAAAGACAATGATGTTTTTAAACAATTTTACCGATTTTCACCATTGGTACAAGGTATCCATTCTAGTCAAATTGTCTGCTACCTGCTACTTCAGGTTTCCAGCAATGATCTTCCAGGCACTGTTTATCAGAGGCTCTTTGACTGATGTCTTGAGCCCCTTTCCTGTGAGAAAATGTCTAATTTGTGTCTACAGCCTCCCTCTGGCTGAACATATGGCCGATCATTCACTGATCAAATATTTTTAAGCTTTTCCTGCATCCCTAGTTCTATTCTAAGTGCTGTGGAGAATTAATAACAAAACCAAATAGAACACACACACACACAGACCCACACAAAGTCAAAATCAAAGCAAAATATGAGTCCTATCTTACCACAAGAATTTACAAACCACTGAACACTCTAGAGAAGTAGCTCCTCGCTGGATAATAGATTCTCTTTGGCTGCACTCGGCCTTTCCTTTCTCCTTGGCATTACAGCTTTCTCTGTATAAATCCTACCAGACTGTGAATATCATTAGGACAAGACTCGTGTCTTACTCATTGCTGTCAACTGCATAGGATATTACATGGCACTCAATAAATGTAGTTGAAGAATTAATAGATAAGCAAATTCATTTATACTGATGTACTGTAAACAGACATCATCCTGGGATTGCTAGGACCCTTGGAAAAATCAATTCGGTTGGCGATATGTAATCAGTTTCACCTTGCGAGTGAAGGTCAGCTGCACCCCGCGGAAAGTTCGTGTACAAGCCTGCCATTGTACACTTGTTTAAGTCAGCAATATCAGAAATTGAACAGCACAACCGTTCCTGGTAATGATTTCCTTTGTTAGATAGTGCCACCGACCTGATCTGAAGCCAAGCTAGCATGGGTGTCGTTCCTCCTCCGAACACCCAGACAGTGAAGAAAACGATGAGCAGCGTCGTGGTGAACATCATTTGTTTGGGCTGAGAGTCTGTGTCCCGAATCGCCAAAGCAAACGCTATCGCTCCTCGCAAACCTTGCAGAGAAAAACCATAAGAAAAAATCAACATCTTGCATTTTTACATTTCTCATTATCTAATTGGATTTCTCTTTACAATTTGCTAACAAAATTACTTTTTATCATTAAATTTTGAATTTTGAGATAATTGTAGATTGACACACAGTCGTAAGAAATGATACAGAGAGATCCTGTGTAGCCTTTCCCCAGTTTCCTCCAATGATAACATCTTGCTAAACTACAATGCAATATCATAACCAAGATACTGGCATTGATACAGTCAAGATACAGAGCATTTCCTTCGTCACAAGGATTCCTCATTTCCCATTTATAGCCACACGCACTTCCCTCCTGTCCCCACCGCCTGGCAAGCAATAATTTGTTCTTCATTTCTATAATTTTGTCATTTCAAGAACGTTATATAAATGGAATCGTACAGTATATAACCTTTTGGAATTGGCTTTTTCCACTCAACGTAGTTCTCTGACAATTCATCCAGTTGTTGCACGTATCAACAATTTGTTCCTTTCTCTTGCTGAGTAGTATTCCATGGTATGGATGTGCCACATCTGAGTTGTATCCAGTTTTTCACTGTTATGAATAGAACTGCTGAAAACAACACTTGCATATAGGTTTTTGTGTGAGCATAAGTTTTCATTTCTCTGAGATAAATGCCCAGGAGTGCAATTTCTGGGTTGTAGGTACCTGCATATTTAATTTTTAAAGGTATTGTGAAACTCTTTTCCAGAGAGACTGTTACCATTTTACATTCCCACCAGAAATGTATGAATGATTCAGTTTCTCTGCATCTTCTCCAGCATTTGGTGTTGTTATTATTATTATTCTTTATTTTAGTCATTCTGATAGGTGTATGGTTTTAAGGTGTATTTCTCTAATGGTTAAAGTTGTGGAACATCTTTTCACGTGCTTATCTGCAATCTGTATACCCTCTTCAGTGAAATGGCTCTTAATGTGTTTTTCTCATTTTTTAATTGGATTATTGCGTTTTTGGTTGTTGAGTTTTGAGAATCCTTTATATATTCTAGATATTAGTCCTTTGTCAGATACACATAAAGCAAATATATTATCCCACTTTGTAGCTTGTCTTTTCATCTTCTTAAGAGGGTCTTTTGCAGAGCAAGTTTTTAATCTTGATGAAGTCCAGTTGATCAATTTTTCCTTTTATGGACTGTACTTTTGGAGTATAAAAATGGCGTGGCATCCGAGGTCCTCTAACTTCATGCAGAGGACAGATGAGAATCAAGATTAGCAGTGTCAGCCCAAGGCTGATGTTTCTTGTGAGGTGAAGGTCAAACATACCTCCACTCTCCAACCTTTTTACAGATTCTGACACCAGCCATCCCTCCCATGGCACTCTCTACTTCTCTACTGGGTTCAATAACTCATTGTAATGGCCACAGAGAACTCACAGACCATATTCATGATTATGGGGTTTATTAGGGAAGTAACAGGTTACGATTTAGGATCAGGATCAACTTGGAAGTAGTGGGAAAGACTCAGGATACAGTTCTTTCATCAGGACAGCTTCTTATTGGTCATGCCC
Source organism: Trichechus manatus latirostris (assembly GCF_000243295.1). Classification (NCBI taxonomy): domain Eukaryota; kingdom Metazoa; phylum Chordata; class Mammalia; order Sirenia; family Trichechidae; genus Trichechus; species Trichechus manatus. Next base: position 880,644 of record NW_004444068.1, on the reverse strand, counting down.
ACAGGCAGGCCTCTCTCTAAGCCCTTAGTATGGCCTCTGCCCTGCTCGGGTAAGTGTTACAAAGCTCTTTAGCTCACCAGTAAGTTCCCGAAGGCACCCCACTTTGCCAGCAAGCCTCGTACCTGAAGCCACTCGGCTCTCTCACTCCATGGGTCAGCAAGCCTAGCCTGCCAGTCCCATGCCACTGCAGTCTCACACTGTCTCCAGTGTTACAGCTGTCTCTGTCTCCTAGGTCTAGGAGGTTCTCACACAGGGATCCTGGGTTCAAAGGATGCACTCCACTCCTGGCTCTTTGTCTTGATGGTAGTGAGGTTCCCCCCTCCAACCTCTGGGATTGGCTCCCTTTAAGCCTAGTGGGATGGCAAAACTGACTAATCCTCTGCTAGGGTTCCTTGCACCTTATTTGCATGGTCTTACCCCTGAAAGCATTCCATGTACCTTACTTGCATTAGCAAAACTGTCCAATCCACTTAGTGGGCCACAAGCACCTTATTTGCATAGTCCCACCCAATCATTTTGTGGGAGTTATACGACCATGGCTAGAAGGGCCATATAATAGTAATTCACTGCACCACATAGTGTCAAGTCTAAGAACACTTTACTTAGCCCAAACTGCTGAAGATTTTCTCTTATGTTTTTAAAAGGGTTTCATAGTTTTATATTTTACATATAAGTCATGATCATTTTGAGTTAATTTTTGCACAAGGTATAAGGCTTAGGTTGAGGTTCTTTTTTTTTCTTTTTTTGATTTATGGATGTTCAATTGCTCCACTGAATTGTTTTTGCACCTTTGGCAAAAGTCAGTTGGGCATACTTGAGTCGGTCTATTTCTGGGTTCTCTGTTTATTTCCACTGACCTCTGTGTCTATTCTTCCACTAATACCACATTGTCTTGTTCGCTGTAACTACATGTTGCTGGTGTTGTTAGCTGCGTCGAGCTGACCTCTGGCTTATGGTGACTCCACGCACAACAGAATGAAGTGCTGTCTGGTCCTGCACCTTAACAATGAGTACAGCAATTCCTTTTACTTTATTTTTCCCTTTAAATTTGTTTTAGCTACTACAGTTTCTTTGCCTTTCCATAAAATTTTAGAATAATCTTGTTTATATCTACAAACAAATCTCTCTGGGAACAATTACTTTTTAAAATTCAATGTGTTAGACAACAAGGAAAACCAAGCCTATTGACCATCAAAAATTAATAAATAATTAAATAACATTTAAAAACTACTCCAGAATGAGGATGTAATCTTTTTAAAAGTCTATAAATTAACCCCTGAAAATCTGCTTTTGTGTTGTTTTATCTTTTCTTCTTTAATAACAATATGCTAAGTGAATTTTTATGAATCCATATTAAATATAGATGATATATTTTAAAAAAAATGCTAAAACTTAAAACCAAAGTAAGATGACATTAATAAAAATAGACGTGTCGGCTTTGAAAAAAGGTAAATAAAAGCACAGGTAGTAAAGTAAGAGAGTTAAAATGACAGGGTTCTCTCAGGTAACCCAAGACTTACAAGACATTTATGGTCCCCGTTGTATCATGTAACAGGGCAAATAAACATTTATAATGACAGCAAGTGTAAGTCACAGAGGTATTGATTTGCTCATTTTTATAGGGATGTTTAAATCATGTGCATAAAATTTCAATGGCCTAATTTTATATATACTGTAGTATCTAGGGAGCCCTGGTGGCTCAGTGGTTAAGAGCTCAGCTGCTAACCAAAAGGTTGGCAGTTCAAATCTACCAGCTGCTCCTTGGAAACCCTATGGGACAGTTCTACTCTGTCCTACAGGGTTGCTATCAGTTGGAATCGGCTTGACAGCAATGAGTTTTTGGTTTCGGTAGCATCTAGGTTTCTAAATTTCAAAATCTTTATTCACACATTAAAGGAATTTAAAAAATTGGATACAGGGTAGGATAAGGAAAACGGCAATGGTCTTGGTTTCCATCCCTAGGTTCCCAACTTAGAACACAATGTTCCTTTCTTATCTCCACACTGAGAATATACAAGAGACAAGTGGCATGACAGGAGAGCCAGAGGATTAGACTACAGACACTTAATACATTTTGCCTGAAACAAGGAAGCCTCAGAAAGAGAGAAGAACGTGCACTCTGATATAAAATACCTTCAAGGACAAAAATGTAATGGAGGAAGGAAATTATTCTAAATCTCCATGTAGACAAGGAAATGGCCTGAAGATATAGAAGATAACATTTGAAGTAGATACTAATAAAAAAGTTCTTCCACATGAGAAATTCTGAACACTTGAGATGGCCATACTCAGGAAGAAACGTATCCCCCACCAGAGGTGCTCCTGCATTCAGACCCAGCTTGGGACAAGAAAGTGGGGACAGTAATAACCCTTCATACTGGGGAATATTTTAATAATGTTCTCTCCAGGAAATACAAGTAGTCTTATTAGGGAATGAGACTCAAGGAAACAGTCTTGCAACAGACTTCAGTACCTGAGGAGAGAAGTTACAGGTCAAGGTAAAGCTCCTAGCAGTGTTTAATCAATGCACAAGATCGGAGATAGAAAGTGATCATTTCATTTTTTCTTTCCTCAAGCTCATATTTCTAGAAATGTCCATAAAGTAGCATTATCCCAAATTAGATAGTGAGTATTACAAGTACTAGGTGATGGGACTTTAAGTATTTGTTTTTATTATTATGAATATTTGTGTTCTTTACTTTGCATATTTGTGAGAAACAAAAGAACAGAAACTAGAATAAAAATAAAAACTGGTTATATCATGCTTATTGTAAATGCTTTTATGTTAGGTATCAAGGGCAAGGAAGTATGCAATCATTAATCTTCCTAACTATGTTTAATAATGTATTGTTATTATGTTAAATGAGCATAACTATGCCCTTAAATCTAAAATATCTATACATGAGCAGTTCTTGGTTTAAAAATACACTCAACAGATATCTGTTATTCTGACTTCTAAAAATACATACATTCTCTATATATAATTCTCCATATTTACAGGAGATGTAATGTAGAGATCCCTAAAAAAATGTAATAGTGCAACATCTGCTCTGTACTTGCGGCAGGTTGAGAAACATTGCTCATTAGAGCCAAACTCCAGGATGTTGACAAGAGGATGCCCTCTCAAAATGACCAGACCACCTAAAAGAACACAGAAATAGGGGGTTTTTGGAGAGAGACCATCTGTCTGTAGCCCTGGTCGCACGTGGCATATATGACACACATCACCCATGAGATGGATGGCAGCCTGGGAAGCATGGGGCTGAGAATGGTAGTTGTTAAGTCGACAAAGTGAAGTTAACTTAGAACTCCAGAGAAAATGAACTATTGCCTATATCCCACTCATCCTTTGTGACCCAAAGTTACTTATAGTGCATTTGGAGCCCAGACAAATGCCAATCAATGGCCATTTATTGCTTCATTCAATACATACATATTGATTATCTCCTATGTGGAGGCTTTGTTCACACTGATCCTATCTTCTTAACACCATGGATTTGGGAATAGAGGACTTTAAGCTTGAAATAAATTACTTTGCCCATCAGCAAAATAGTAGGAATGAAAAATTAATGTTGACTTAGGATATTCTTTCTAGCAAAACACTACTTCCAAAGAACACATACCATATCACTTAGAAACTCAGGAAATCTAGAACTTATGGTCAAAGCTTATTTATTTATTTATTTTTAATGGGTACTTTGACTCTTTGGATATATCTACCTTTTCTCTTTGTTTTGGCCAACTAATGGAAATGATTCTATACTTTTGGGAGGTGATAGATTATTCTATTTCATTTTAGATGGGTTTACTTTGCAGAAATTTTGACATATGTCATATATGCTGATGGAAAGTTAGCATCATCTTGGGGAATAAAGGAAATACCTGCAATTAAATGTGGTTTCATTTAAAATTGTCCTCAAAGGAATTCTTATGTTAATTATGTAGATGTTACATTCACAACAATAGAAAACTACTGAACCAAGGAAAGCTTTCTAGCAAGAACCCCTGCTGCGGAAAATACGCAGTTTCCTGTTTATCTTTAAAGGGCAGAAATGAAGCTTTTAACCAGTTATAATTTCCCAAATATGTTTCAAATGGGTGAAGATCAGATACAGCTACATTTAAATCACAGGAATATAAGCACCCCTTTGTTGTTATTTTTAGCTGCCACTGAGTTGGCACCAATTCATGGTGACCTCATGTGATACAGAGTAGAACCACTCCATAGGGTTTTCTTGGCTGGCTAAGTACTCGAGTACTAGCCAAAAGGCTGGCACTTTGAACTCACCCAGAGGTGCCTTGGAAGACAGTCCTGGCGATCTGCTTCTGAAAGGTCACAGCCTTGGAAACACTACGGAGCAGTACTACTCAGCACACATGGGGTCACTATGAGTGGGAATTGACTTGACGGCAACTAACAACAACAATCTTATGAAGGTAGATGGCCAGGCCTTTCTTTCAAGTAGTTGCTGGGTGGGTTTGAATGGCCAACCTTTCAGTTAGCAACTGATTGAAAACTGTTGGCAGCATCCAGGCTCCTAAGTATCCCCTTAGGGGATCTTTATTTAAAGTGCAAAGCAATAGACAAAAACAAAAACCTTTATTGAGCATTCACTATCTGCTAAGCATTACCTAAGACACAGTAGAAGATTGCAATGATGAGGAAGTTTGGGCCTCTCGATTCCGGGGTTCATGATCCTACAAAAATGACTGTCTTAAGAGGTAGACCATGATAAGGTATATTAGCTGTGCAAGGAGTATGCTCTGTGAGTATCAGTTGATGAGGAGAAAGATAAGATTGCTGGACTTCAGGAGGACCCAAATCATGACCACTGTCAACAATGGGCAGTGTTTAAGGTGCTGAAATTAATGGTCAAAGAGAAGGACTTTGCATACATAGTTTTCTCTGCCTGGATTGTTTTCTCCCACCCAAATTCTTTCCAGTTATTTCCCCCATAACCCATACCCAAGTGTCACCTAATTCTAATGACTCTTCAGAACTCAGCTGAGATGCTGCTTTCTCCATGAAGCCTACTCTGACGCCAGAGCCTGGATTGGGCTCCCTGTATCTTCTTAGTATAGCCCAGACTTGTTCTATATGAGCACTTACTACATTACATTGCAATTGGCTGGCTCCTTGTTAAGTCACAGCTCCTAGAACAATGCCAAGCACCTACTAGGTGCTCGATAAATATTTGTTGAACAAATCAATGAGTGAAAGAATTTTCTAATTCTTCATGATTCCAGGTCTCCTATGGAAAAGTGATTGATACCTCATAGTTTAATGTAATGGTTGACTATTTCTTTCTGTAGGTTCAACTTCTGCTGTTATTATTTAGTCAGACCCTCGTAGCCTTATACTGAGAGTAGAGAGACTCTGGATCTGTTCTCAGGCTTGCTCTACAGGTTGCATGATCGTAAACTGGTTGCCTCATCTGGATTCCTGTTGTCTTATCTTTAAATGAAAGTGTTAAGACTAGCCTTATGTTCTTCAGCTAGAAGCACCCATCAGAATCATCTGTGGAACTTCCATCTTCCAGTAAACAATTGTTGTCCTTGCCTTGGTGCCATGACCACATTGTTAACCCCATGCTTCCCCTCTTCTGGAATTCCGTCTTTCCTTTGGGCTCCTCCAAATGTCACCAGCTGAACCACCTTTCTGCCCCCATTCCTCCCCATGAAGCTTTCTTGGAATATTTCAGTCCACATTGTTCTCTCTTAGAAATCATATAAAACATACTGCTTGTACTATTCATATTATTAAATCATAGACTGAGGTGATTCAGTGGTTTAATGTCGTTTGTCCTTTCCCTCCAACTCTTAATCTTTTCAAAAGTTTGGAATTACATCTTCCTTAAACATTTAGCTCTTATATCTCCCATAGTACCCGTACTCAGAACATGAAGCTCAGCAAGTGCTTTTAAATTGAACTATTATAGTCATTTCAGGCCCATTAAATATGAAAAACTGATATTCATTCATTCATTCAGGCTCCAGGGGCTAGTAGCAAACAAGAGCTCTCCTTGCCTTAAAGGAGCTTCCAGATTAGTTGGAGATGACAATAGAGACATAAACCCATACATATATGCTACATAACGTGCTCTGAAGAAAACTAAAGCAGGGTACGGGGATAGAGAATGACGGTGTGTGTGTGTGCGTGTGGTTAGGTTTCGGGTGGTTAGGAAAGGCTCTCTGGTTAGGCGGCATTTTAGCAGAAACCTGAACTGCGTGAAGGACGAATGATGTGGGTATTTGGGAGAAGAGAATTCTAGGTTGAGGGAAGAGTATGTGCAAAAGCCCTGAGGCAAGAGTGTGCCGGGCATGTTCAAGGAGCAGCAAGGTGGCTCTTGTGGCTGGAGTGGAATGAATGAGGAGGGAAGAAGACAAATGCCAGAGAAGTAACAAAGCCACATCAGGCTGGCCTTTTAGGCTTAGCAAGCCTTTTGAATTTTATTCTGAGATGGAAAACTTTGGGAGAATGTTAGGCAGAGTAGTCATACTATCTGTTCCATGCTTAAAAGATCACTCTGGCTCCGATGTGGAGAAGAGATTTCTAGGCCAGAGGTGGGAGGCCAGTGAGCAGGCTACTGCGTGAGCTGAAGCAGGAAGTGAAAGTGGACCAGAGCAGATTGGTAGTACTGAAGGTGGTGGGAGTGGTCGCTGCTTGATGTATGTCAAAGGTGGATAATATTTGCTGATAGGTCAAATGAGTGGTATGACAAGGAGAGAGGACTCCAAGGATTTATGGCTTGAGCAAGAATTGGAGGAAGTCTTGGGAAGAAATGTTTGGGTGTATGGCTGGGATCAAAAGTTATGTTTGGACCACATTAAATCTGAGATGTCTATTAGTCACCCAAGTGGAGAGGGCAAGTGGGTGGTTGGATATAAGAGTTTGAAGTTCAGAGGAGAAGTTTGGGCCTTTTTACTGGCAAGATTGGGAAGATGAAAGCGTAGTTTGGAGACTGAATAGTGTAGGAAAATAAAATTTATTTTAGTTAGTTCTTGCCTCAAGGCCATTGTACTTGCTGTTCCGCCCATGTCCAGCTCCCCTCCCAGGCTGTCCCCTGGCTTTTCCTCATGATCTCAGTCCCCAGAAAGGCTGCCCTGACCACCTGATCTCAGCGCCCCCACCTTCACCCTGGTGCTCTCTGTCTTTCTTTCATTGTGCTTATCACCATCTGAAATTATCAGGTGTTATGGATTGAATTGTGTCCCCCCAAAAAAATGTGTTGGAATCCTAACGCCTATACTTGTGGATATAATCTCATTTGAGAACAGGATTTTCTCTGTTATGTTAATGAGGTCATATCAGTGTCAGATGTGTCCTAAACCTAATCACTTCTGAGCTATAAAAAGAGCAGATTAGATACAGAAGACGGCATAAAATGGGGAGAGGGGAGATATGCCATGAGAAGATCAGCAAGGAGCCGAGGAACACCAGGGCTAACGAAACAAGGATCTTCCTTCAGAGCCAACACAGAGAGAGAGAGCTTTCACCTACAGCTGGTGTCCTGAATTCTGACTTCTAGCTTCCTAAACTGTGAGAAAAGACATTTCTGTTCTTTAAAGCCACCCACTTGTGGTATTTCTGTTACAGCAGCACTGAGAAACTAAGACATCGTGTTTATTTTTTAATCTTTGAAATCTGTTTCCCTCCACTAGGAAGTGAGCTCCATGAGGGCAGACCCCTTGCTTTTGTGTTTGCAGCAATGTCCCCAGTGCTGCTACAATGCCTCTCATGTAGTGTGTGCTCCTTAAGCACTGGGTGAATGCATAAATGAATTGTGTCATGGACTGAATTATGTCCCCCCAAAAATGTATGTATCAATTTGGCTGGGCCATGATTCCCAGTATTGTGTGGTTGTCCTCCATTTTGTGATTGTAATTTTATGTTAAAGAGGATTAGGGTGGGATTGTAACATCCTTACTAAGGTCACATCTCTTATCAAATGTAAAGGGAGTTTCCCTGGGGTATGGTCCGTACCACCTTTTATCTCTCAAGAGATAAAAAGGAAAAGGAAGCAAGCAGAGAGTTGGGGACCTCATACCACCACGAAAGCCGTGCTGGGAGCAGAGTGTGTCCTTTGGACCTGAGGTTCCTATGCTGAGATGCTCCCAGACCAAGGGAAGACTGATGCAGCACAAGGACCTTCTTCTCCAGAGCTGACAGAGAGAGAAAGCCCTCCCCTGGAGCCGGCACCCTGAATTCAGACTTCTAGCCTACTGGACTGTGAGAGAATAAAGTTGTCTTTGTTAAAGCTATCCACTTGTGGTATTTGTGTTAGAGCAGTACTAGCTGACTAAGACAAATAAATAACGGAATGGTCCTGTTTGGGGCTCGAAAGCACAACTGGAACCCAAAAGGAAGTGAACAGGAGGTGAACAGGGATACAGACCTGACCCTGAGATACTGCACCATCCTTTCCTAAAAGAAATGTCCTATAGATGAGTTGTTTTTCTGTCCTTCTTTCCATTTGGAATGTAATCCATTGCATTTCTCCCCCACCCCCACCCGCCTTCACGTCAAGTACTGTTTGGAGGTGGATTTCAAAGATTTAATACATTTTTATCATTACTCTGGTTAATCAAACCCTGGTTTGGGTCTGCAGTAGAATTATATAGTGCTTTTACCTTCACACAAGTCTCATGACCTTGCCAAGGGTAACTACTTTCAGCATAAATGCCAGTCTGGTATCAAAATACATTTTCCAGGATAGTCCAACCTTGCTACACAGTTACACAGTTCCATTTTAAGTTCAAAATCATTTTATCACACAGAAGTGAAGCAACAGTGTTTCAATGGAAAAACCTGCATTCAAAAATAAATTTTCTCTGGAAACTAAGACAAGCACAACTGTCTTTCCTTCATCTCTCCTTCTGAGCTTAAATCATTTAACTGGAAGGCCACTGAGAAGGAATGCAACATACCTTCAGTATATTTTTGCATAAAATGTAGTTTGTTTTTGGAAGCCTTGGGCAGCCAGGAAGATAATTGTAAATAGGATTAGCTCTGTCACAGCTCAGTCAACATGCATACATGCCTCTGGCTTTGGAAGTTTATTTTTACGTAGGTAAGGTGGATGTGGTAGTAAACTGTGGGATAATCTTTATTAGTAGCTTAAATCCTCAACAGAGGGATTCAAGAGGAAGGCTAACAGAGATCAGGAGAACGTCAACATTCTGTGAGAGCAGAACGGCCAACTCATGGGCAGATGGTATTTGAAATGTCAACTTCTAAGTTTTGTGTTTAGCCCAGTGGTTCTCAACTGGGGTGATTCTCCTCACCCCACCCCTCTTCGGGACACTTGGAAGTATCTGGAGACATTTTTGGTTGTCACAATAGAAGAAGTGCTATTGTCATCTAGTGAGTAGAGGCTAGGGATGCTAATAAGCATCTTATAATGCACAAAACGGAGCCCTTGTGGCACAGTGGTTAAGAGCTTGGCTGCTAAACAAAAGGTCAGGGGTTCGAATCCACCAGCTGCTCCTTGGAAACCCTATGGGGCAGTTCTACTCTGTTCTGTAGGGTTACTATGAGTCGGAATCGACACAACAGCAACAGGTTTGGTTTGGTTTTTCAATGCACAGAATAGATCCTTGCTCCCCCTCCCCCAACAAAGAATTATTTGGCTCAAAATGTCAATAATTGCTGTGGTTGACAAACCCTGGTTTAGACCTTGGAATGCTTTTTTCCATAGGAACAATGTTACAAATGGTGACAATATTCCTATTGCAGAGGGCTATTTTGGTAAAGACGGCTATTTGTCTATTAAAATCCATTTTTTAACATCTACAGTATGTTGCTACCACTGCAGCAACCACATTTTCTAGCACCCCTTGCAGCTAGGTGTGGACGTATGACTGGTTCTTACCAGCGAGATGAGAATGTAAGTGTTGTCTGTCATTTCTGGGCCAAGGCTTTTAAGAAGCACTGTGACTACTCTATTGCCTGCCCCACGGTCTCTTTTCCCCTCTGCCAGCTGGATGTAAATCATGAGGAGTCCCTATAGTTGTGGTTCTCAAACCTTAGATACAACTGAATCACCTGAGGACTTGTTCAAAACCAGGTTGTTGGGCTGTACTCTCAGAGAGTCTGAATCAGGGATGGGATCAGAGAATTTGCATTTCCAACAAGCTCCCACATGATGCTAATACTGCTGTTCCCGGGACCAGACTTCTAGACTCTGTCTCTCAGGGAATTAGGAGGGTACAGGTGGAAAGAGCCTGGTTATATGTGAATCACCATCTGGAGGAGAGGCAACTCTCCTGCTGTCTTAGGCTGGGTTCTCTAGAGAAGCAAAACCAGTAAAGCGTATAAATATATATATAGAGAGAGATTTATATCAAAGAAACAGCTCACACGACTGTACAGGTTGGAACATCCCAAGTCTGTGGATTAGGATAGAGGCGTCTCCTGATTCACGTAGCCGCAGAGGATGGCAAACCCAAGATTGGCAGGTCAGAAAGCAGGGCTCTTGCTCACAGGCTGTGAATACTGATGAATCCCAAGATCAGCAGATAAGCTGATAACTCAAGTCCCAAGAACCAGAGGTCAGATGAACAGGAGGCAGCCACAGGATCCAAAGCGTGCAGGCCACACCCCCAAGGAAACTCCCTTTCAGCTGATTAACTACTCACAGCAGATCCCATTATGGGAGTGATCACATACAAACACTGAGAATCATGGCCCAGCCAAGCTGACACACTATCTTAACCATGACAGTCTACCCCTCGTCATCTTGGCACATGTACACATCTCCTTAAACCATACATAATCTCTGGATAAAGACAATTATAAAGTCATACTTGTGCATGACATGATACAACTAACACGCATGCAACCAAAAACGCGCTATCCCTGTTTACATCTTATATTTTATAAGTGAAGAAAACAAAAATATTTGATGCATACATGCAAAGCATTTCTGCAACTGGCCACATGGCTGTAACAGGTATTTAGTACTACCTTCTTCCACCACCCATTCCTTATTCCCTCTGCCCTCAGCAAGCACCTCAGCTGGTCATGGTTCTTTGCCTGGTGGCATGACCCAAATTTTCATCCCTGAAGGGTCTGGGTCTTTCGTAGTCATGTCGGAATTGGATTGCTGTAGTTTTCCATTGACTTTAATCACACGGCATGGTAGTTCTAAGGGACACCCTAAGGGATCTCCTGCATTCCAGACATACTCTTCTTTACCTCCATTATGTAACATCAATCCGATTTCCTCTTGGTAATTGGGATCACACATCAGCCAATATGGTAACTCCCTTCTTTGCCTGTTGATCCAGAGGCATAAGGAGCCCAAAGTGGTCAGGTGGCATTCTTAGCTTCCAGTTCAATGGAATCAGAGATGTGTCTCCAGGGAGGAGCATTCCTCCCTTTGGAACTAAGACCTCTAGACCCACAGAGCATAAGGTCATGGGGACGGGAAGCAAAAATCTTGCGAGTGAGTCACTAGGGGTAATAGTGAGTGGTACCATTCCCATTTCCACCCCTTGATTCCTGGATCCATGAATCCTGGCTATGGGAGAAACAGCACCATACATTGGATGCTGGTTTAGAGCATATATAGCCTCCTGGAGAACATTGCCCCAAGGCTGCAAGGTATTGCCACCTAGCTGGTGCTGTAATTGTGTCTTTAGAAGGCCATTCCATTGTTCTCTCAAGCCAGCTGCTTCAGGATGATGGGGAACATGGTAAAATCAGTGAATTCCATGAGCATGGGCCCACTGCCACACTTCATTTGTTGTGAAGTGAGTCTCTTGATCTGAGGCAATGCTGTGTAGGATACCATGACAATGGATAAGGCATTCTGTAAGTCCACAGATGGTAGTTTTGGCAGAAGCATTGCACGCAGGGAAGACAAATCTATATCCAGAATAAGTGTCTATTCCAGTAAGGACAAAACACTGCCCTTTCCATGATGGAAGTGGTCCAATGTAATCAACTTGTCAACAGGTTGCTGGCTGATCACCTCAAAGGATGGTGCTATATTGGGTACTCAGTGTTGGTCTCTGCTGCTGGCAGATTGGGCAGTCAGCAGTGGCTGTAGCCAAGTCAGCCTTGGTGAATGGAAGTCCATGTTGCTGGGCCTATGCATAACCTCTATCCCTGCCCCCATGGCCACTTTTTTCATGAGCCCATTGAGCAATGACGGGAGTAGCTGGGGAAAGAGGATGTCTGGTTTCCACAGAATGTGTCATCCTCTCCACTTGATTGTTAAAATCATCCTCTGCTGAGGTCACACTTTGGTAAGCATTCACATGAGATACAAATATCTTCACTCCTTTGGCCCATTCAGAGAGGTCCATCCACATACCTCTTCCCCATAAATCCTTGTCTCCAATTTTCCAATCGTGTTCCTTCCAAGTCCCTGACCATCCAGCGAAACCACTGACCACAGCCCATGAATCAGTATATAGTCGCAAATCTGGCCATTTCTCCTTCCAAGCAAAGTGAACAACCAGGTGCACTGCTTGAAGTTCTGCCCATTGAGAAGATTTCCCTTCACTACTGTCCTTCAGGGAGGTCCCATAAAGGGGCGGTAGTGCTGCCACTGTCCACTTTCAAGTGGTGCCTACATATTGCTCAGAACCATCTGTAAACCAGGCATGAGTTTTCTCTTTTCAGTCAACTGATCATAAGGAACTCCCCATGAGGCCATAGGTGCAGACTAGGAGATGGAAAGTAATGTGACAGGAGTGGAGGCCATGGGCATTTGGGCCACTTCCTCATGTAACTTACTTGTGCCCTCAGGTCCTGCTCAGGCCCAATCTCATATATACCACTTCCACTTAATGATAGAGTGCTGCTGTGCACATCCAACTTTATGACTCTGGGGGTCAGAGAACACCCAGTTCATGATGGACAGCTCAGGCTGCATGGTGACTTGGTGTCTCATGGTTAAGAGTTCAGTCTCTACTAAGGTCCAGTAACAAACCAAAAGCTGTGTCTCAAAAGGAGAGTAGTTATCTGCAGAGGATGGCAGAGCTTTGCTCCAAAATCCTAAGGGTCTGCGCTGTGATTCACCAATGGGGGCCTGCCAAAGACTCCAAACAGCATCTCTATCTGCCACTGACACTTCAAGCACCATTGGATTACCTGTATCACCTAGTTAGATTTATGCTTAGGTATTTTATTCTCTTAGATGCTATTCCGAAGCATCAAAGAGCACATTATCAAAGACCACAGCCTTCAGTGTGGATTATACCTCAATATTAAGAAAACAAAAATCCTCACAATGGGACCAATAAGGAACATCATGATAAACGGAGAAAAGATTGAAGTTGTAAAGGATTTCATTTTACTTGGAGCCACAATCAACACCCATGGAAGCAGCAGTCAAGAAATCAAAAGACACATTGCCTTGGGCAAAACTGCTCAAAAGACCTTTTTAAAGTGTTGAAAAGCAAAGATGTCACCTTGAAGACTAAGGTGCGCCTGACCCAAGCTATGGTGTTTTCAATCACCTCATATGCATGTGAAAGCTGGACAATGAATAGGGAAGACGAAAGAAGAATTAAGGCCTTTGAATTGTGGTGTTGGCAAAGAATATTGAATATACCATGGACTGCCAAAAGAACAAACAAATCTGTCTTGGAAGAAGTACAACCACAATGCTCCTTAGAAGCAAGGATGGCGAGACTATGTCTCACATACTTTGGACGTGTTATCTGGAGGGATCAGTCCCTGGAGGAGGACATCATGCTTGGTAAAGTAGAGGGTCAGCAAAAAAGAGAAAGACCCTCAATGAGATGGATTGACACAGTGGCTGCAACAATGGGCTCAAGCATAGCAAGGATTGTGAGGATGGTGCAGGAACTGGCAGTGTTTCGTTCTGAATCATTCAGAATTGACTCAACAGCACCTAACAACAACAAAAAGATGCTACAGTTAGGGAACTGTTTCCCTAATTTTCCTTTCAGATTTCTCATTGCTTAGAAATCCAATTTATTTTTGTGTGTTGATCTTGTACCCCGCAACCTTGTTAAATTCCTCTATTAGTTCTTGAAGTTTTCTCGTGGACTCTGGGATTTTCTATAAATAGGATCATATCATCCATGACTAGAGCTCGTTTTACTTCTTCTTTTCCAATCCAGATACCTTTTATTTCTTTTTCTTCTCTTACTGCCCTGGCTAGGACTTCTAATACAATATTGAATAGAAGTGGTGAGGCAGGCACCCTTGTCTTGTTCCCGATTTCAAGGCAAAAGCTCTCAGTCTTTCTCCATTAAGTATAATATTGGCTGTTGGTTTTTCATATATGCCCTGAATCATATTGAGGAATTTTCCTTCTATTCCAATATTCTTCAGGGTTTTCATCAAGAAAGGGTGTTGTATTTTATCAAATGCTTTTTCTGATGTGGTATATTCTGTTAATTGATTTTTTAATGTTGAACCATTCCTGCATTCCTGGAATAAATGCCACCTGATCATGGTGTATGACTCTTATGCTGTTGGGTTCTGTTTGCTAGTATTTTATTGAGGATTTTTGCACCTATATTCGTGACAGATATTGGCCTGTAGTTTTCTTTTCTTGTGGTGTCTTTGTTTGGTTTTGGTATCAGAATAATGTTTGCTTCATAGAATGAATTAGGGAGCATTCCTTCCTTCTGTATATTTTGGAAGAGTTTAAACAGTATTGGTGTCAAATCTTCTCTAAATGTTTGGTAGAATTCCTCAATGAAGCCATCTGATCCAGGACTTTTTTTTTGTTGAGAGGTGTTTGATCTCTTCACTTATTACGGGTCTGTTGAGGCTATCTATTTCTGCTTGAGTCAGTTTGTGTAGGTTGTGTGCTTCTAAGAATTTGTCCATTTCATCTAGATTATCCAGTGTATTGCCAGACAGTTGTTCATAATACTCTGTCATAATTCTCTTTATTTCTGTCGGGTCAGTTGTAATGTCCCCTCTTCAATTTTTTTTGTTTGTTTGTTTTGGTTATTTGCATCTTTTCTCTTGGCAGTATAGCTAAAGGTTTGTCAGTTTTATCGATCTTTACAAACAACCAACTTCTGGTTTTGTTGATTTTATCATTATCTTGTTTTTGACATTATTTATTTTTGCTCTGATCTTTATTTCCTTTCTTCTGGTATGTTTAGGCTTAGTTTGCTCTTCTCTTTCTAGTCCCTGGAGTTGTTGAGTTAGGCAGTTAATGTGAGATCTTTCTTCTTTTTTTATGTAGGCATTTATTGCTGTGTTTCCCTCTGAGTACTGCCTTCACTGCATCCCATAAGTTTTGGTATGTTGTGCTTTCATTTTCATTTCATTCTAAGAAATTTGTGATTTCTGTTTTGATCTATTGATAGTTTAATAGTGTTGTTTAATTTCCATATATTTGTATATTTTCCGGGTTTCTTTCTGTTATTGATTTCTAGCTTCACTTTGTTGTGGACAGAGAAAATACTTTGTGTGATTTCAATCTTTTAAAATTTATCAAGACTCAGTTTGTGGTCTAAAATGTAATCTATTCTGGAGAATGATCCATGTGCACTGGAGTAGAATATATATTGTGCTGTTTTTGGATGGACTGTTCTAAATATGTTTGTTAAGTCTAGTTGGTTTATAGCGTCATTTAGGTCCTGTTTCCTTGCTGACCTTCTTTCTAGATGTTCTGTCTAATATTAGAAGTGGTGTTTTGAAGTCTCCAACTATTATTGTAGTACTATCTATTTCTCCCTTCAATTCTATCAGTGTTTGCTTTATATACTTAGGTGCCCCAATGTTGGGTGCATATATATTTATAATTATTAAATCTTCTTGATTAATTGACCCTTTTTATCACTATATAATGTGCATCTTTATCTCTTCTGACAGATTTTTTCTAAAAGTCTACTTTGATACTAAAATAGCCACTCCAGCTCTCTTTTGGTTATTATTTGCATGGAATATTTTTTTCCGTCCTTTCATTTTCAACCTACAGAAATTTCACACAAGGCATTTTTAAATATAACTGCTTTTTGCTCATTTGCACACATAATTCACCTGAATCAATCTTACCGACTTCTTTTGAACTCTAACCAAAGTACCTGAGGGCAGAATCAGAGAGATCTGTGCCTGGCAGAGATAAACTTCGTATTTTGAACTTGGTTTACTTGTGTTGATAGTTTTCTAAGATTATGGCTACTCAATGCCAAAGCAAGCAGGCAATTAGTAGTAAATTCAGGCAGACAATGGGGAAAAATAATGTAGTCTGTTTGCCTCAATGGACAGGTTAAGTTGGATAAAACTATCAATTAGATATCCCAAGTGGAGATACTCTGCGCATCCTGAAAGACCTACATGTACAAGGGAAGTTCCTAAATTAAATTATGAAATTATTTATTTTCCTATATACCTCTAGGACTCAGGGAGAGAGGACAGGTATCTTGGATTGTCTGTTTTCATTATTCAGTGTTTCTCAGGGGCTGGTGTGCTCTTGTTGGCTGTACTATCTCAATATATGGGACGGTCTATGGTTGTCTGGAGCACCACTGCATGTTGCAAAGGGTTAACATGCTTGGCTGCTAACCAAAAGGTTGAAGGTTCAGGTTCACCCAGAGGTGTCTTGGAAGGAAGTCCTGGCAGTCTACTTCCAAAAAATCAGGTATTGAAAACCCTATGGAGCACAGTTCTACTCTGACATACACGGGGTCACCATGAATTGGAATTGACTTGACAGCAACTGGGTTTTTTTTATGGTTGTGTACAAAATCGTGCCACTTCTCAACTTCATAAATGTCTAAATAGATTGTGACATTTTACATATGCCAACTTGTTCCAGAGGGAGCCATAATATATTTCCCTCACAAAAACTGGTACTTTGAGTTATAACATTTTGATTCATATATTAATGGCAGGAATAAGTCACTGCTGGAACCAAAAGTAGAAAATCAACAATTGTCCTTAAATGAAAGGAGGGAAGAAGGGAAGGAGGAGCCATTGGTCTTCGTCTTCCACAGTAAGCCATTCGTATACATAGCATCTGCCTCAGACTGAATTAGGCAGTGATTTGACAGCCAAACCTTCTTTGGAATGAAAATCTCAATTCCTGATAGGAGATTTTCCCAAGAGCAGTTGTGAGTTTACATAAGTCATATCTCTGTGGAAGCACCAGCAGCTGTCTTGTCATCTGTGGTGGTTAAAGAAAGTGAAGGAAACTCTCATTTGTTGAGTGTCTCCTAGGTGGCAGACCCTGTGCCAGGCATTTTATATGCATTTTCTAGTTTGGTTTTCAACACTGACCATCTAAGGTAAGTATTACTATCCCCATTTTACAGCCTAAGAAGCTGAAGTTTGGAGAGGGTTACTCACATAGCTCCAAGTGGCTGAAACTGATTCAAAGCCTGAGTTTACTGCACTTCTCCAAAACAAGCAGTTTCTATCTAGAAAATTTTGTGGTGTGCTAAACAGCAAAACCTGATTTGTTGCTTAAAAATGCAAGAGCTAGTAATTTTCACTGTAAATTTATTTTGGAGTTAAGAGAAGAATGATAATGTTTTAACCTAATAATAGGAGAAAACAACTATATGGGGCTTGCTACAGTTCAAAGCTATTTCTTAGATGTTCTGAATTCATCATAATCACACAAACTTTTTTCAGCATTCCAAACTATGAGTACTTAATGGGATCTGCAATCATACCAGTCTACTGTGCTTGTCTACCTTGTCACAGCAGTGCTGCTCTTGGTTATTCATGATCCAAGATGGCTTTTTCTGTGACTGCTTGATGCACTGGTCAAAACATTTCCATGGCTTGTTTCTTGTATAGGCTGAATAACCCTGTCCCATTAGAAGACCTCAGAAGGCCTACTCCCACTTTGCTCACAAACACCCAGCCCTGACCATAGTGGGTACCATGTAAGAAAGATGGGGGCTTGGTGGAAGTTTATCTCCTCTGAAGGAGAAAAAGTTCTGAACCTATGCCTCAGTAACTGGTTAATGGCTTTGTACTGGTCAGAAAGAGACAGTGGTCTAATTAATTGCCCAAGATATGTCCAGGGCAGGGAGGAGATGTAGCTGGGGGGAGTGACAGAATACTGGGATTCTGGGTCAAATGGCTAAAAAAAGGTAGACCTGGGCAAGGGATGCTTGACAGCCCCCCTTGCCCTGACCTACGTGACGGTGTCATATGGGCTGTCTCTGTCTGGAAATATGACCAACATAAGAGAGAAGAAAAGGAAGAGTCCCACTGCTTAAGGGGGCTTAGATTTTCTCATAACCTTTGTATATACTTTATTAGAAATCCTTTTTCCTAAGCTTTGAAGATGGGTTTGGTTTGAATCACTTGAAAGTCCCAGGGATATTAATTAGATCTAAGGATTTTAATTGGAAAACAAACACTTCCTCCAGCACAAAGCAAGCTAAGATTAAAAAAAAAAATTCTCAGATCCAAACCTACTTTTGAGAAAAGTGTAAACAATGTTTTCCGTTATCAATACTCAGAAGGTTTTCTTTTTTTGCCAGAAGTGAGTAAATAAAAAATATTTTCTTTCATTAAAAAAAAGTTTATTTGTTGATCTCTTTTCCTAAAATTATTGTTGCTTAACTCCCATCTGTGGATCTGGAAAAGCTTGGTCGGTGAGCTGCCTGTGGGGCCGGTTCTGGGCTAGGAAGTTCCTAGGTTGCTACTAAAGGAATGGATAGTTCCTTAAGTAGCAGCATGGGTGAAGCGGAGAAGTTTGGTTGGGTAAACAATGCCATTCATTCATTCATTCACCTATTCATTCACCAAAATATTTGTGGAGTATCTGTTGTGTTTCACATAGCGTCCTGGGTGCTGAGGCATCGAGTGAACAAACAGATAAGCATTTACCTTCACAAAGTTCCCAGTCTAGACAAGGGTACAAGCAAGCAAACCAAAAGTCATGGCAGAGGTGTAGGTACTAGGATAGCAGAAATATTGTGTGCAATGGAAACAGATGAGAGGGACACCACTCCAGACTTGAGGAGCTATGAAGGCTTCCCAGAGAAAAGTATGTCCAAGGTGATATCTAAAGAATACAAGGAATTAGCTGAGCAAGACAATGGAGATGGGCGGATTTGGAAAGGGTTCCAGATAGACGGACAGCTTGAGTGAATAGGGGGGAAAGACCTAGGCATGTTGAAGGAACTAGAAGAAACTGAATAACTGGGTAAACAGTGCTATGCAGATCACATGGCAAATGGAAGAACAAGAAGCAAAACTGGCATCCGAGAGGGTCTAAAGCAAAAACAGAATGAGGTAGGAGGAATGAGTTCATGATAGAAGTTCAGAACAGAGACTTGTGACTGTGATCTGGGACATCCTTCTCAAACTTCGACATGCACACGAATCACCTGGGGATCTTGTTAAAATGCAGATTTGGATTCAGAAATTGGATTCAGAACAAGCTCCCAAGTGATGCCAAAGATGCTGGTTCACAGACCATACTTTTGGGAACCAAGGATCTAGAGGATGGAACTTTCACTTTTACATGGTGGCTGGTAATTGTTGTGGGACCGTCGTTGTGGCTTAATGGAGTTCCATTAGCCTTCGTGGTCACAGACACAGCTTCCTATTTCTGCTCACTGCTGAAACAATGACCTTGCTTGCTCCTCACTTTCATGGATTCCATTTATGCTTCCTTCCTGGATGCTATTGGTATGCCAGCTGGACAAGGCCACTTTTGGGTCAAAGCCTCAAACTGGCTTCTGACCAAGGCCTGATAGATGATTTACCAAAAAGGCACAGGGAAAGGTGGCCTCCCACCTTGGCAGTGCTCTTCAAGCATTCCTTCCATAGACCATTGGCATCCCGAGAGCTGCAGAATGCTAGTGTTCCATAACTCCAATAGCAATGGCAGTCTTTTTACAACTGAGAAGGGAGAAAAATGAATGCTAGAGGAAAAGTGGTCTTAATGTTTTTCATCCATGCCTTTCTCTTAATCCTCTGGTGCCGGCAGCTATTTGATCGTTAATGAGTGCTAGTGGGCAACCAAATGGGCGACAAACAACATTAGCAGCGAAGTCTGGCCACAGACGATGCTGTTGTTTTTACGGCTATGTGAGCTCATGGATGAGGCTTTTTATTACATCCGTACACTGTGGTCACATTTTCCTGGTAAAAACTCTTTCTCGTTAGGTGATAGGGCATACTGGTGTTTCAAAGTCTTCTTCAAAAGTGCAGTAGAAATCAACACATTTGGGGACCAGTGTTGTCTGGCAGCTACCACCTGCCCAGGTGCTTCCCTGGCTTCCCTCCTGTCCAGATAAGCACGCTGGCTCTGCACCGCGGTTCTTCAGCCCAGCAGCCAAATCCCCAAGTCAGAGTGGTTTCAGGAAAGCTGCCAGGGCTCAGTTGGGCTTGGCATTTCCCCTCCTTCCAGCAACTCCCAGCTCCTATTTCGTTTTAAATTAAATAAAAATTGCAGCACATGGATTTGAATTAAAACAAGAGGGCTGATCCTTGTAATATGCACCACATCAATAGGAAAGCTAATTTGTGCGAAGCACATCTCCTTCTTTAATTTAAACCGCAGAGCGCTGCCTCTTGGGTTTCAAGGGAGCTGAGAGCTGGTGGGGGGGTGGCTGCTTACTCATGGCGCTAACCAGGGCTGTGCTCAAGAGCAACCTGAACAGTTTCAGGGGAGCTTAGCATACCTCTTAAGCCCTTTGTGCTGGGTGTCACATGATACACCACAGCAGTTATGGCCTTCTGGCCTTGAATTTAAAGAAGGTCTTAAAAATGTCTCAGGCTAAACTTCCCTGAATGACTCTTAACGGCATCCAAGCTGCTAAGAACAGAATCTGCGTGACTAACAGCTTCTCAGAACGACAGACAGACCAGTACTCCTGACCTTGAGATTGGTTCCTCACTTTACTGTTCCAAGGCAGTGTATATGTAGATGACCAAAGTCTTTAAAAATAAATCGGGCAGGGTCTATGCTAGCTGAGAAATTCAATCTGGGCCTGACAGTTGTTTGATTCAGTTTACCGGTCTCTAGAGGCAAAGGGTGGTGGTGAGGGTAGAGGGTGGCTGTGGCAGTGGGGTCATCCATGGATAATGTGAGTTTTCCTCAAAAACGCTGATGAACTAGAGCCATGGACACAGCTCCTATCCCTTATTTCAACAGTCATTGACAGCCCCTGACACCCCAAGGAGATGAGCGATAAGCAGCTGATCTGTTCATAAACCTTCATCTCCAGGTGCGTTCAGATTTGGAGGGAAGTCTGATTCAGGTTTTGTGGGGCCTAAAGCTTAAACAGGAGAGGCACTGGTGGTGCAGTGGTTAAGCACTTGGCTGCTAACCAAAATGTTGGCAGTTCGAATCCACCAGCCACTTAGCGGAAGAAAGATGTGGTGATCTGCTTCCGTAAAGATTACAGCCTTGGAATCCTTCTGGGGCACTTGTACTCTGTCCTTAGAGCTGCTATGAGTCAATCTTCTTGACAACCATGAGTGTAAAGCTTTCACAGGCAGTGGTGGTTCCATGGAAGAATTCTCTCCTTCTGTGTGGGAGAGACCCATGTTTGATTCACGTGCAGCCATCACCTGCCTGTCAATGGAAGCTTGCATGTTGCTATGATGCTGAACAGGTTTTAACAGATCTTCCAGACTAAGATGGGCAGTGTACTTCTGAAAATCAGCCAGTAAAAACCCTTTGGATCACAATGGCCTGACCCCTAACTGATCATTGGGATGGCCCAGGACTGGGCAGCATTTCATCCCATTGTGCATGGGGTTGCCATGAGCTGGGGGCCGACTTGACAGCGGCCAACAGCAACAACAAAGCTTATGCAATTTGGGACCCTCTTTAAGAAAAAGAGTACATATATATCTTAGTTACCAACTGTCTATGCCCATCAGAGCCAGGTTCCAGGGCCCCTTCTAGGATCTTGGAAGGGGCCTGTGTAAGGGACAGAGCCTGAAGCTTAGGCCTCATTAACTTCACGGTGAATCTGCTTCTGCATGGAGCGCATGACCAGCTTCTAAACCCCTCAGTGCCAAGAGGGCATGCATAAGGTGGGGGTAAAGGTAATGGAGAAGGATTTATCAAATGGAAGGTGTAACTGATGAAGAAAGGAATTTCAGGTTCTTATCTGACTGGCCTTTGAACTGCTTCAGGTATACTTTCTTAAGTGTACCAAGCTTGGGGGACCCCAAACTCTATCTCTTAGGCTCTCTCTCGTAAGGGAGGGCCCACATCTTTGCCTTTGTTCACCCAAGTCCTACCCAGTATGGCACACCAACGAATGTCTGCTGAATGAATAACTGAGTGACTGTGAACGAGTGGATCTATAAATAAATTCACACTCTCATTTTAGATAGAAGGTCATTGTTGCTTACCTGCTCCAAAGGACTCTTTGTAAAAGGTTTTGAGTCATGTAAAGAAAGGCTCGAGTTCTTGGGTGGTGCAAATAGTTACGTAGCTTAACTACTAACTGAGAGGTTGGCAGTTCAAACCCACCTAGAGGTGCCTTAGAAGAAAGACCTAGTGATCTGCTTCCAGAAGATGATAGTCATTGAAAACTCTGTGGAGCCAAGCTCTACTCCTCACATACGAGGTGTCTGTGAGTTGGAACTGACTTGACAGCAACGGGTTTGGTTTTTTTGGTTTAAAGAAAGGCTCTATTAAATCCATTAGTGAAGCATGGACAATTAAATTCAGCCAGAGGACTATTTAAGTCATCTTTCTTATTGGATGACTAAAAACACTGTAGGCATAATTAAGAACATTAGACTACATTAAAAAGCAAATATCGTTTAAAGGGACTGGCTTTTCCATCTGGTTTCGGCAAGTGTTGTTCTCACACACCCAAAAAAGGCTAGACAGTGTGTTATCTGATCCGCTTTGTAAACCTACTTCTCTGGCTTATGTTACCTTAAGTTGGCCTGTTAAATTCTTTATTTCCTGACAAATACCTTTAAAACCTTAGGACCTGAGTCAAGTACAGCATATCAGAATTCATGCAGAAAATCGAAGCTGAGTCTGGAGCTCTTTTGCCGTGCACATGGTGACCTCACCTGGTCCTTTATGTACACTGATGGGGGTGGGGAGTAGAGTGTACAACCTGAGCCTGTGGCTGAGGGGAGGGGCGCGGTCCCTGTGCATTTGGTTTGTTATGAACTGGATGTGGGTCGGGCTTACATGAGGGATGTGTTAGACATGCTGGGGTTGGCCTGCGTTGGCAAAGACATAGTTTGATTTTTAACGTTTGTTCTCATGACCTTAAATATTTTAAGGCAGTGTCATGTAGATGAGAAGTTTCTAAACCCAAAGTCAAGAGACCTGGGTTCGAGTCTTAATTTCATTTCTAATTAGTTTTGAGATTTTGAGCAAGTTACCCAACCCCTCCATCTCTCTCTCTCTGTCTCTCTCTTTTGTTAATCTGCAAAAAGAGACCAGTAAGGACTAGGCTACTGCACCCTGGCTATGAGTCTCAAAACAGTGCTTATCAAATGCCTTAGGAAGGTGTAAAGTGACTTTTGAGTTGTAGCATCTATGATTCTGTTACATAACTATATAATGTTACTATCTTCTCATTTTAAAGCCAAGAAAACAGATTTTGGTGGAAAGTACAGTGTTCTTTCAGCCATCCCAGGGAGCATCATGAATATTATTAACTTTTAATTAAAATGGCATAAAATGTAAAGGAGTAACCCAATCTCTCAGTTATTCAAGTTCATTTCAATGTGAAAAGTGTACAAAACAAAAGATCCAGTCAAATCTATAAAAAGAAGTCCCCTTTGGCCCCAGATGACTGTAACCCTTAAGGTCAAGCAGCTGAGTTGCTAATGGTGAGCGATACAATGCCTGACAGATGACATGTACTCTCAGTGTGGAAGACAATGGACATCATTATCTGGACATCACAGTCATACCTATGTAGGTGTCCTGAAATTTTGGTATGCTGGTCTTTTTAATGATGCTGACTGGCATTCCATGAATGAAATTAATAATGCCAACCCCATTAATGTAATAGGGCTATTGTTTTCCTTTTAGAGGGTTTAGACACTTCAGAACGGGACCAGATAGTAAATATTTTAGGCTTGGTGGGCCATACAGTCACTGCTGCGACTACTTAACTGTGCCACTGTAGTGTGAAAGCAGTCATAGATAATATGTACACAAATGGGTACGGCTGTGTTCTGACTTTATTTACAAAAACAAGCCCAGGCCATATTTGGCTCAAGTGCTTGAGATGGCTGAC
Organism: Trichechus manatus latirostris; assembly: GCF_000243295.1. Taxonomy (NCBI): domain Eukaryota; kingdom Metazoa; phylum Chordata; class Mammalia; order Sirenia; family Trichechidae; genus Trichechus; species Trichechus manatus. Next base: position 856,494 of record NW_004444068.1, on the reverse strand, counting down.
CCTCTGCTTGGGATATCATAAAGACATCACCAAGTCCTGGACCTCCTCACAACCTCGGGCTGCAACTCACCCTCTGGCTAGTGTCCATCAGTTTTTAGTGCATCTCCAATCCTACAGCTAAGCAAACATAGAAAGTCCCAAACCTTGGAGAAACCATCAGCCCACGAGATCATTTGGGCAGCAACTTCATATCCCAACATGACTATATAAAATTTTACATCTTTCTCAAAGCATTCTTTGTTAAGCAAAGCATTGTTTAAAATATAATATTCAAGCTTTCAAAATAAACCAGTGTTCTCCAGAGTAAAGCTGCTGAAATTTCTTTGGGAAAGGAGGAGAAGTGCTTTCCAACTCCTGGAAACGCTTTGCAAAAACTCAACATGGTGCTGGTTTCCTATTTATACGTGATCGAATTTGCTTTTTGCTTTCTTCTAATAGAAGCCAACTCATTGCCAAAGTTCATTGCTGTTCTAAGTTGAAGTTCACCTATTAGTCCAACTTCTCATCCGCTTTATTACTCTCTCTCTCGTCCTAGCATGCTTGGAAACGTAGGGAAGCACTGTCAGAGGACTTCAGAAGGGTAATTTTCAACTTTAGATCTCCATTTACCTGTACTCGATTAAACAACTCATTCTCAACCCAGGAACTGCCCTGCTTTACTGTGTAGACCAGGATAGAGTGGAACTGAAGATGAAACGAGCCTTTTATTCCTTATACTGCATCTGGGAACGTGATTTCTGAGATACTTGATTAGGTTTGAAGTGGAGTCTCACAGATCTGGGTTCAGGAAAGCTTTTGTCTGAACTTCAGTTTTCCCATCTACAAAATGGGTTAATACTTGCTTTATAGGATTGATATATGTTGTAGTTGTCAGTTGTCATCAGTTCAGCTCTGACCCATGGTGACCTTATGTATAACCGAAAAAAAACTGCCTGGTCCTGCACCATCTGCATAATCGTTGGTATGTTTGAGTCCATTGTTGTGGAGGTATTAATTAATGCTATTACTGTTGCTTTTTCCACATTCTCCTTTATGCCCCAAATTATATTTGTTTGCCCTATTCTGCTAGTAGTTTTTGACTCTCATGTATATTCCAGTGAACTGCCTCTGAGCGTTTCGTAAGCGTATACACACATGGAAGGCATGTAAGGGGAAAGATCTCTGAACGAGGAAAGACTAATTGTAGAAAAATTGATTAGACAGAAAGAAATTGTAGTCCCCAGAGTAGTTCAGGGTCAGTAAGTTCATCTGTTTTATTTTCTTCTGGAAAGGAGCCTTCAGCTGTGGTTTAAGAAACTAGAACATAAGCTTCTTGAGAGCAGAGACCTTGTCACTTTCATCCACTGGTGCCCAGAATTGTTCTTGCCACCCGGTGAGCACTCAATTAATATCTGCTCTTTCAACTAATAGCTGAGCATGTTTAGATATGATTTGCTTTTATGTTAATATGAGAAGCTGCTGGAGCTTTGCACAGGGAAGAAGCAGGGATTCTAAGGAAAAGGAACTTTAACATTAGATATGAGTGGCACCATTTACCGACCGTTTCCCTTGAAGCATGCGATTTGTGAAATGATAATTCAAATTCCCTGATATGAAAATTGATCTGAAGTAGGCCAGTGGGAGGCCCAACTGCCCATTCCAGTCCAGACACTATACCTTGAGGTCATCCCAACAAAGTTGCCTTTAATTTTCACTTTCCTTCTGGAAAGAGAAATCGTGCTCTTGCTCAGAACTTAAGGAGCATCAGCATAGTGCTGGGTACAATGAGGTGAAGAGAAATTATGTTTCGCCCAGATTTCAAAGTCTCCCCTTGGGCATTCCTGTTCTGTGAAAGTGTGAAAAAACATCAACACTACCATTTAATTAGCTCACGTACCTGAAAACATCATCATGTGCTGAAAGTTCCAGGGGATCTTCTGTTTTCGGCCCAGATTCAGGAAGAAGGAGAGGGGATATATGTTGCAGGCTCTGGCCACAAAAATTGCTAGCTGTGGATAAGCACAGGGAAGCATCAAGGAAAACGTGGCTGCAATGAAGTGAGAACGCTTAAGCTTCAAATCTCTCTTTATATCATGACCCAGGAAGTAGGAATAAACGTGTCAATACATGTATGCTCAACTCACTTCCAAAACTCATATGTCGATGTCAATTCCTTTCCAGAAATAATAGAGCACGCTGTCCTTCTTTGGATACGTACTTGGGTTAAAATTGTGGACCCAATGCCATTTCAATCCCTGTAAATTTTCTCATCACATTTATACTGCTGATGACTGACTCAATCCTGCTGTGAAATGGGAGGCAGAGACCGTTCAGGTGATGTGGCGTTATCTTCTCAAGCAGCGCTTGGGAAGGAGAAAGGGACTCCTGCTCATGATTGGCATCTGATTTTCCATCAGTTTATGCTCTCTGTATCGAGCAGGCTTCGCTTACTTTTTTTCTTTTAGTGGATTTAATTTTGAGAGGAATTGCCTGTCTAAATGTATAATACAACTACTGCTTTAAGAGGTCTTTTACTAAAATCCAAGTTTTACAGGTGAAAATATTGATAGTATTCATCTCTCCCTTTTGTCACCTTTGACTACTTCCCTGATAGTCTATTTATTCTAATTTGTCCTCAAATGGGAGGGAGTCCTTTTTTTTTTTTTTTTTTGAAAAGGGAGCTTTCTTTTGAGATCCAAGTTTTGGATGCAATTTGAGAGTTTAGCAGAATGCTTATCAAAAAGAGAATAAAAGGCAAATGCAGGTGCTTAGTTAGAAAGGGTCTTACAGAGATGTTGGGCTCTCAAGACTGTTCCGATTATCTGCTCGTTCTCTGAGGGTCTTTCTGCCCATTTTCCGAGCAGGAAGAAAGACAACAGCTGCTGAGTGTCCTTATAGATAATCCCACTGGTTCAATATTCTTTCAGACAGACACCCATTGCCACTAGGAATGTTTTCTTCCCAGGCTGGAGCTAGAATAGTCCTCTGCATTAAAAGTAAGGTCTAGATTTTATCTGCACTGCGGCTTACAGAAAAGGTGCTATCTTATTAAAATAAAGTCACATTGTATAATGCTTATGATGGTGAAAGCACATTCATCATGCTAATTTTATTTAATCTTTATTCTGTCTACCCTATTTTCACAGACCTCCTTGGAATAAAAAGATTTTACCATCTTGCAATGAAAACATTTCCAAAGCTCAATGATCCTGCTATCAGGAGCATCTTCTGATACTCTCCAATGCATATTAAATCCATTTCTCTATGTTGAATAGATCAACATAATTTTTCACGTAAATAATTCATAATTTTAGTTAAACATCTTTTGAATACTTGAAAAATGTTGTTCCCTTTTGGTTTTTCCCTCTTGATTTCCCTCAGTGTTTTCTCAATGTCTTTTCCTAAACCATAAGCATTTAATAAAGGCCACAATTTCTTAGGGTGCTTTTCTGCTCTAGCTAGAAATTACTTACCTACCTTGAATTTGAGCCTCATAGCAAACCTGAGGAAATTACTTTAACAATTTAACAGAATTATCAGAAGACCTAAGTAGTTTGTTCCCTTCCCTAACCACCCCATGAGCTCTATTTCAAAGGATACAAAGGCTCCAAGTATAAAAAGAGCATTAAAGATGTGATTCTGGAATGTGAACAGCGCCAGGCCCATGTAACAGAAGATGACATTCTCAGCCAAAAAGTTCATAAATTCAAACAACTGAAAACAAAACAGAAACAAAATCCATTAATTATGACTCAGATTTGAGTCCACTGAATTTCTTCTAACTATCTTTGATGACTGAATGATCCTCCTTTATCTGGGAAAGCCATCCCTGCAGCCTTGGGCTCAGCCTCTAGAGGGCGCAAGGGCCCTGCCTCTTCTGTCAGGTCAGCTGACTCTGCCCTGGCTCTCCACCTGTGACATTTGCCATAGCCATGTCAACATCTCATTCTTTCCAACTGCAAGGCTGCCAGAGATACCCCTGGGTAATGTTAATCAGCATGATCCTTCCATGGAACAATTCCTTCTAAGATGACAAAATATACCCTGTTAAAGAAACTGAAGCTAAGTAATTTGCTTAAGGTTTACCGTCATAAACAATGCAAAGCTTGTTTAACCCCTTTTGCACATCACCCAGTAGATACACTTAAGTCCCCAGAATCTGAAGAACTAAATTTAAAAAAAAAAGACTTTAAGTAAATTATCTTCCTAAGGCAGACAGGAAGGAAAATTCGGGAAACTTGGAATAAGGATGAATGCAGATTATATTTCAACATTAGAATAATCAGTATATTTCAAAGCCCAGACAAGGAGACTCATTACATTGACTGATGTAGGTATATCCATTAAATGTCTACAATTTCTAGCTGGTGAAAAGAAAATGATTAATCCCAGCGATCAGTTTATGTAGCAAGAACACAATAGATACATCAAACTCAGTCAGAAGAATGGAGTAATAATATGCTATGCTCAGGGATGTTCCCAAGTGTTATTCTTAGACCATTAACTAAACAATTTAAGTTGAAGGCGAAAAATATTCTCCGTATTCCAGATTAAAAATACAAGGGAAAATCGTCCAGAGTCTACAATAAAGGCCGATGTGGAAGAGACTTTGTTTTATGTTCTAGACTTTTCCTTTGAAGTTTCTGAAACTTCATTCCTGGACCTACATAAATCTCCATGTTAGGTAAACATCTCTGGAGGTATTTCTCTTGACTTTTTAAGGACTCATTATTTTTCATGTAATGTATTTACAGCCCCACAAATAATGGCCAATACCAGTTCACTGACAGTTGACAGAAAGAGAAGCAGAATATTGTCAGAAACATTATTTAAAACCAGTAATAGAAGGAGAGGATTAAAAAAGACATAGCTCTTTCAGTACAAGATGGTCTTTCTGCAGTGGCAGCGGTCATTAATTATCCAGAGCACTTGTTTTATTTTCTAGGCCAGCTCATCAAAACAAAACTGTCACCCAAATAAATAAAGGAAACATGAAAACATGGGGTGGAGATATATGAAACGGGGAGCACTTTTCTACCTCATTATATCTTTACTTTTTCAAAAAGTGAGATTTGGCTATCTAGTTTTAGCATTAAAGAAACAAATGCTGAGGCTAAATCCATTTCTCCGTCCCCATCCCAAGTATATTTCACCCCAAGGTGGACATGTTTGCAGCCTGAGACCTATTCAGCCTTTTCTCAGTGTCTACATCCCAATTTCCCTCTGAAGATCCACTTCCTTCCCCATGGGTTGACACCTCTGTATCTCAAAAGTTGTTGTTGTTGTTAGGTGCCATCAAGTTGGTTCTGACTCATAGCGACGCTACATACAGCAGAACGAAACACTGCCTGGTCCTGCACCATCCTCACAGTCGCTGTTATGCTTGAGCCCATTGTTGGAGCCATTGTATCAATCCATCTCGTTGAGGGTCTTCCTCTCTTTCAATGATCCTTTACTTTACCAAGCATGATGTCCTTCTCTAGAGACTGCTCCCTCCTGACAACATGTCCAAAGTATGTGAGACAAAGTCTCACCATCCTCCCTTCTAAGGAGCATTCTGGCTGTAATTTTTCCAAGACAGATTTGTTTGTTTTTCTGGAAGTCCATGGTATATTCAATATTCTTTATCAACACCATAATTCAAAGGCATTGATTCTTCTTCAGTCTTCCTTATTCATTGTCCAGCTTTTGCATGCAATATGGCGACTGAAAATACCATTGCTTGGGTCAGGCGCACCTCAGTCCTCAAAGTGACATCTTTGATCTTTAACACTTTAAGAAGGTCTTTTGCAACAGAATTGCCCAATGCAATACGTCATTTTATTTCTTGACTGCTGCTTGCTAAATTTATTTAATAATTCTCATAGTTTATCTATAGATTCTTTTGGGTTTTCACAATCAAATTGTTTTCAAATAAAGATAGTTTCACTTCTTCTTTTCAAATCATTATACATTTTGCAACTTTTTCTTGCCTCATTACACTTGTTAGCACATCTAGCACAACATAGAATATAAGTGATAGGGGCGTCTTTGTGCTTCTCCCGGTATCACAGGGAAAGCTTTCAATGTATCGCTACTAAATTCATAGAAACTCTTTAACAGATTGAAGAAATTTCCTTCTGTTTCTAGTCTGCTAGGAATAGACATTTTTTTTTAATGACGAGCATGTTGATTTTTATCAAATGCTTTTCCTCCATTATTAAAAAGGTCATATTTGTTGTTTTCTTTTATTCTTTTAATGTACCAAATTCCATGAATTGATTTTCAATTGTTAAAACTAATTTGCATTCCTGGAATAAACCCTACTTGGTCATGATGTATTATCCTTTTTTATATGCCACTGAATTTACTTTGCTAACATCTTGTTTAAGATTCTTAGGTTTATATCAACTAAACAGATTGGGAATGTTACCTTTTCTATTCCTTAAATACATAGAAGAATTCTGGCCTGGAGCTTTCTTTGTAAGATAATTTTTTTCCCTTAAATTTTATTTATCTTGTTGTTGTTGTTGGGAATATGCACAGCAAAACATACACCAGTTCAACAGTTCCTACACGTACAGTTTAATGACAGTGATTATATCCTTTGAGTTGTGCAATCAGTCTCACCCTCCTTTTCTGAGTTGTTCATCCTCCATTAACACAAACCCAGTACCCTCCAGAGGTCCTATTGAATCTTTCAAGTTGCTATTGTCAATTTGATCCCATATAGATAGTTCTTAAAAGAGCATAATGTTCAAGGCAGACATTTTTTACTAGTTAAGCTAAACTATTATTCAATTTTAAGATAACTTACGGGGATATTTTTTGATTTAAGGTTTAAAGGTGTAGGATGATTTTTAATTATAGATATAAATAATTGTAATAGATACAGGAATAGTCAGATTTTCTATTTACTTTTGTATCAGTTTTAGTAAGTTGTGTTTCTCAAGGAATTTGTCCATTCCATGTACAATGTATATGGAATTTTATTGGCATATAGTTGTTCATAATATCCTCAATATCTATAGGGCTTGTAGTTATGTCTTTCCCCCTTAACATTCGTAATTTGTATCTTTTTTATTCTTGACAAATCTTGCTTAGGGGTTATCAATTTTATGATGTTTTCAAGAAGCAACATCGGCTTTGTTAATTTTTCAACATTGTACTCCCCCCAATTTCATTAATTTTTCTCTTTAATAGTTCTTGCCTTCAGCATAATTTAGTTTTATTTTATTTTTTTTTAATTCAGTATGTTGGTCCTTCAAGTCCTAGATGCCTTGGTTACTTTTAAATTTCTTCAAACATCTGCTTTTCTGTATTTTATCCAGCTTTTATAGTTGCTTTCTGAAGAAGAGTTGCTCTAACACCTCATAGCCAACTTTTCTTATTTTTTTTTTTAGGTGAAATTTAGTATCATTTTATCAATTCTCACCCTCTTTCCTCCCAAAATTATGGTATTTTATTTTGCATCACATTGGATACATATATTAATTTAGAGAGAAAGAACAGTTTTACAATACTGTTGGGGAAAAGAGAGACTATTTAGAAAAGATTGCAGAACAAGTTAGCTAGACATTTGGGAAAAAAAAAGAACAAAACTAAAGATGTATTCCTCACTTACTCCTTATACCAAAATAAATTCCAGATGAATCAAATATTTAAATACAGTCAGGAAATTCTTTATAAGCATTGTTTAAAAAAAAAAAATCAAACCCATTGAGGTCGAGTCGATTCCGACTCATAGTTAGTATTAGCAAAAACCTAGAAACAAATATCCATAATATGAGAAATGGTTAAATAAAATATGGTACTTTTGTATAACAGCAGACATTTTAAGGAGTTCTTCATGTGTTGATAAAGAAAAATATCTACAATCCTTTGTTAAATAATAAAAAATGATTTGGAGAAATAAACTATAGGTTTATGTATACATGACTCCACCTGAGAGTATTTACACAGACATCTATTGATATTGGAGCCCTCGTTAAGAGCTCTGTTGCTAATCAAAAGGTCAGCAGTTTGAATCCACCAGTCGCTCCTTGGAAACCCTATGGGACAGTTGTACTCTGTCCTATAGGGTCACTATGAGTCAGAATCGACTGGATGGCAATGGGTTTTTTTTCTATTGATAATTTTTCACTTTCCATGTATAGCCATCTGTTTTATTTATTTTTTACCATGAGCATATATTACTTTCATAGTTTAAAAAACTAGATTAAATAAGAACCAACATTTTAGAGTAGACTAAAAAACTTGGCAAATGTCTTTGCCCTTTAATTTTCTTCAGCAACAACTCTTTTAAAAATTTTTCAGAAAGCTGTCAAGCATTTTTTTCTATTTCTAATCTTATCTTGTTAAAAAAGATTTTAAGTAAAGAAAAATGCAAAGAATAATAACAACAACAACCAAAAGGATTGTCTTTTTGCGTAACATCCTTTTCAGAGATTTCTCTATTCGTATGTACACAGATGTATAGACAACATGGAAACTCTGGTGGCATAGTGGTTAAGAGTTCGGCTGTTAACCAAAAGGTTGGCAGTTCAAATTCACCAGGCGCTCCTTGGAAACCCAACAGAGCAGTTCTACTCTGCCCTATAGGGTTGCTATGAATTGGAATTGGCTCGACAGCAACGGGTTTTGTTTTGTTTTTGGTTTACAGACAACATGCGTAATGGTACATACATCTGACCATAATGTTTATATAACTTACTTTAATTAACTCAATAATATTCGTAAGCCTCTTTCCGTGGCAATATATTTGGAACTCTGCATGATTTTTAATGGCAGCACATCATCCCATTGTGTCCTCCCACTAATATTTTTCACTGTTACCCATTATTAGGCACTTGGTTGTTTCCATATTTTCCCCCTTATGAACAATCAAACAAACAAGTCTGTCTTGGAAGAACTACAGCCAGAATACGCCTTAGAAGCAAGGATGGCAAGACTATGTCTCACATACTTTGGACACGTTATCAGGAGGAATCAGTCCCTGGAGAAGGACATCATGCTTGGTAAAGTAAAGGGTCATCAAAAAAAGAGGAAGACCCTTAACGAGATGGACTGACATAGTGGCCTCAACAAAGAGCTCAAGCCATAACAACGATTGTGAGGATGGTGCAGGGCTGGGCAATGTTTTGTTCTGTTGCACACAGGGTCGCTATGAGTTGGGACCAACTCGACGGCACCTAACGACAACAACATGAACAATGCAGTATTGAGCATCATTGCACAAATATCTCTCCCCATTTTAGTGATGACTCCCTAGTTAAAATTCCGAGATATTGGCTTCTTCTGTCAAAGGGCATACATTAATTTTCTACCAGTCTGCCCTTCAGAAAGAATGAACCAATTTACATTTCTACTAATGGTACAAGAGGGCCTTTTCCTCACACTCTTGCCAACATTCATTTTTATCAATTTTTTAAAATCTTTGATGATCTGAGAGTCACTTATTTTAGAGTGTAGATGGTTGTTAGCATTTTTGAAAAGGTTCCTTTCACAGTAACATAGCTACACTGATTAGTACTCTTTTGTCTATTTATATCATGTAACAACATTTCTCTGAATGAACAGCCTTCATAATAATTTCCTTCTTGGGGCACTTAATGAAAATCTGTGGGCAAATTCAATTTTGTTTCACATGCAAAAATCCCCTGAAGACAGTTTCAAAAGGAGAATCTACAGCAAGGCCAGGCTGACAGACACACCAATTTGGCCGTTAGGACCTCCTTGCCTGAGTCTACTTCAGAGTAGTTAATCATTGAGGGAGTATTTTTGTTTGATTTATTGGTAAATTTGGGGGAAAAAAGAAGAAAGAAAAAACTCTATCCCCAAATGAAAAATATATTTAAAAAATAACAGTAAATCTCAAACTAGTCAACTCAATATTCAATAAGAATAATCTCAAATTCTCTTCCTCCTCACTCTGGGTCATTGAAAATAACTTGACTCAACATATTATCTACAACATGTAAACTACATTTATTTTGCTCCCATGAATTCATAGTTTGTGATCCTTTGGATCGGACCCAGGTTAAAAGTAATCTTTGCTAACTAAGCTTTTCTTCAGGAAAAAAAAAAGCAAGTTAATAGAGCAAATAAGGCTAGGGAAATATTTAAAGAGGACAATCTGTGTTTAAGGATTCTGAAAGGTTCTGAAAGTTCATGAAAACCATTCATATGTTAATTAAAGCAACTTAATCTGCTCAGCAAACCGTGTTTTCTGAAGACTTTCAGGAGACACCATTTTTAGCCTGAGTTACTTATTACAAAGCAAAAAAAAGTTTCCATCTATTTTATAAAATACGTTTTGCACTAATTCCAATTGACTTTTTCTCCTGTTAGCACACAGGAATGAAATTTTATCATATCATTATGGTTTATGTGGAGAAATATTACAGCAGTTGAATATACCCTGGCTAACTAACAGTAATTAAATTCACATGAACTCCTCAACATAGCTTTTATTTGGCTTAGTACAGTTTGACACAATCTACTGATTTTCATCTACTTCTCCAAGAAAAGCACTTAAATTTATTTTAACTGGGATGTTAAAGTACTTACAAAACTATAATAAAAATGAAATGAAAAGAAGAACTAAAACGTTCTCTTATTTTCTTTATATTTTTCCCCCAGGATTAATGCTGTCTTGTTTTATTTTGTTATAAAATTCGTCTTTATTCCTAACTGGCAACTTCACAGAATATCTCATATTTCATTTTTATACACTAGTGAGCATATTTGTAGCTATTTTGAACAAGCTGGCATCTAGGTACATAATTTTTGTTTCAGTGTTGAGAAATTTGCAAACGAACATTACAATGAATTCTACTGAAATAATAAACCTTTGCTCCTGGGGTTCTAACATTTGCTGATGTCCAAATACTCAGGAAATGTGTTCAAGGTGAACTGCAAATAGTCAATAATTCCTATGGGCTACAGAGGTGCCATAGGAGATGAATTGTACTGAAGACCTGTGGTTATTACCACCGGGACATAAATGGTCTGAAAGCTTTGTTGCCAGCAAAGTAATGGTTCCAGTGTGCAGCTTCCCCTTTAAGGGTGAAGATTTATATTTACATATAGGTATGAGGGCAATCTTGAAGATCCTTCCAAATTTAGGACATATTGTAAGAATATCAACCTTACTACTTCTAAAATGATAATATTAATGAGACTCCTAGATCTTTAGAACCTAGGTTGTGCTAAGGAATATACTAAAAGCTTCCTCTTCTTTTTTTTTTTTTTTAACAATTTACATTATAATAGCAACAAAACTCATGGATTGGTTATATTATTTCCATTTTACAGTTGAGGAAGCTGGGCTCAAAGGTGTTAATGAACGCACCCAAGCAAAACACAGTAAAGGGAAGAACTGAGTTACCCTGATTTTTGTCCAAGGCCCATGCCACTTCTACCTGACAAAGTGGCCTCCCATTATATAGGATTCAGGTTCCAGAGCAGCAAGATGTTTCTTAATAACATTGGTGGATATTTGTAATACATGAGAGTTTTCAAAGTGTACTGTCGTACGTACTCCTTGTTTGGCGATCAGAGTTGAGAGTCTAACCACATTTTCTTCAAATAGAGAAATCCAAAAGGTAAATTCGTTTGTATCCAATTAGTGGAAACAACAAGGGCTGGTTTAGGGGGGATACTTACCTTCTCTCAAAGGTCTACCACCCCCACCCACCTACCCAAGCCAATGACATACACAGACACACAGACACGCACACACCAGCAGGGCCTGACCAACACTTCCCTCCCCCCTCCCTCCACACACACAAAGTGAAAACAAAATTCTTGCTATGCATTTGTTATTTCAAGACAAGTCTCTTTCCCTGCCCGCTTTCTAACCAGATTTCCCCCTTTGAGAAATTCTGGACTTTTGGCTGTGCCCTAAGGTACCGTGGTGGTGATTATATATAGCTTCTGAGATGACCTAAAATCAGACACATTTCATCCAGTGTGGGTGTTCTGGCTTTGCTCCACCTGTCAGAGGCTGGCTCCAAATCCAAGATGAGAGTCTTCATGTTGTTAGGGCTATACAGCTTTGGTAGGTAATAGAGGAACTGAATTACCTAAGTGTTCACAGAGCTGTTGCTTTGTCATATATTTCTTTGAGAAATCTTAGCTTCCCTGTGCTTTCCAGCCTGCTACCCAGCCCTCTCCCATGCCCTGCATTTCATTGTCTTCTTTTAAACTTAATCTTAATTTTTAAAAACAGAATTTCAAAAGCACAGCCTATAAAGAACACAACAAAACACATTTTAGGAAGATGAATAGGCATCATTAAGTAACTAAATTTAATATAGGATATAAATGTAGTTACAGTGACAAGGAATTGAGCTTCATTAAACTGAATAAATATTGTAGCTAGATTTTCTTTAAATCCTCCAGCTTGTAACTTAAGGCGAAAGTCATTTTCTCTGAATTTGCTGAATTACTTTAGCTAGTAAACATTGATAATAGTGTTCTTCTTTCTGGAGCTTTTCCACTTTTGATCCTTCTTTTTTTTTGGAGGGAGGATTATTAAAGTAAAAGTTGGTACAGGGTTGGGTAAGGTTGCGTTTAAGTTAGTATACTATTGACAGTATTTTCTCACGTCTGCAACTTCACAGAGTGCTTATTATCACGATGTTGATCGGAAGCATTGGCCCTCTAATAAGACTGGTTTTAGATCTATTTCAGTAAATTTGAACATTCACATACACACAAACTAGGCACAGTTTAAGGTCACAAGATTTTACGATTAGAGTCACCTTGCAATAATGTATGTAGTCCAGACATGTAGTCAATGCTTGCTTGCTCCAACACCCTTGTCAAGGACATGCCCAGCCTGTGATTGAAACTTCTAAAGGCAGAACCCTCACTACTTTCCAAAGAACTGAATACCATTTTTGAACAGCTGAATCCTGCTGAAATTTGGCTCTCTATCCCTTTCATCCACTTCTCCTACTTCTACTTCTAAGGTCCACAGAAAATAAGTCAAATGAGATGTCATTTTATTTTATATTGCTTGTTCTAATAGCAGAAAGGGGATTCTATCAGAATAGTTGCAGAAGTAAGCTATTTTACAGTTTAAGCAGCAACTGCCCCTTTTCATTTAGCAGCCTTGTTAGTCTTGAAAGTTAACTTTTTGCTGGAGTTTGTGGTTGGCATGTGGGGCCTCAAGTCTAGAATATTTGCAAAAGCTAGGGGCCATTTGAATTATGGTGTTGGCAAAGATTACTGAATATACCATGGACTGCCAGAAGAATGAACACATCTATCTTGGAAGAAGTACAGCCAGAATGCCCCTCAGAAGCAAGGATGGCGAGACTTCATCTCACGTTCTTTGGATATGTTATCAGGAGGGACCAGTCCCTGGAGAAGGACATCATGCTTGGTAAAGTAGAGGGTCAGCAAAAAAGAGGAAAACCCTCAATGA
>NW_004444068.1:767250-843001 GCF_000243295.1 Trichechus manatus latirostris | reverse complement strand
AAGGACATCATGCTTGGTAAAGTAGAGGGTCAGCAAAAAAGAGGAAAACCCTCAATGAGATGGACTGACACAGTGGCTGCAACAATGGGCTCAAACACAGCAATGATTGTGAAGATAGCTCAGGACCCGGCAGTGTTTCCTTCTGTTGCACATAGGGTCGCTATGAGTCGGAATTGACTCAACGGCACCTAACAACAACAATAGTAACTTGAATTACATTCATATAAATGCTTTCCAGGAAGATCTTCTCAGTAAATCTAATATTACTGGCACTTAGGAAAAAATGAGCTGAGGAATAACATAATGAGTTTCTCTGTGATTTTGCCCATAAATACAAGCTAAAGAGAATTCCCTAGTTGAAACAATATATTTTCTGTGCAGAAATTAAAACAGGGTTAAAAAAATCCTTTAATGAATATACCAAAAGAAACACTGATATTAATATTAGATACCAATATGAAAAATTCACACATTATCAATTTTTTAAAGGTGAATATTTCTCTTCCTTAACTTTTTTCATTTAGCTATTCTTTTTCTTCTAAATTTTATTTATTTTGTTGTTGTTATTGAGAATATACACGGCAAAACATACACCAATTCAACAGTTTCTGCATGTACAATTTAGTGACATTGATTACATTCTTTGAGTTGTGCAGCCATTCTCACCCTCCTTTTCTGAGTTGTTCCTCCCTCTTTAACATAAACTCAGAGCCCCCTAAGGTTCCTATCTAAACTTTCAGGTTGCTGTTATCAATTTGATCCCAAATAGATAGTTCTTAAAAGAGCATAATGCTCAAGGCAGACATTTTTTACTAGTTAAGCTAGGCCATTGTTTGGTTTTAAGAAGACTTCAGGGACTATTTTTGATTTAAGGTTTAAAGATTATCTCAGGGTAATAGTTTCAGGGATCCATCCAGTCTTCATAGATCCAGAAAGTCTGGAGTCCATGAGAATTTGAAATTCTGTTCTGCATTTCCCCCCTTTAGATCAGGGATTCTTCTACGGAATCTTTGATCAAAATGTTCAGTAATGGTAGCCAGGTACCATCCAGTTCTTCTGGTTTCATGGCAAAGAAGGCAGTTGTTCATGGAGGCAATTAGCCATACATTCCATATCCTCCTCCTATTCCTGACTCTCCTTACTCCTCTGTTGCTCCAGGTGAATAGTGATCAATTGTTGTGCCTTGGATGGCCACTTGCAAGCTTTTAAGACCACAGGCACTATGCAAAAAACTAGGAGGCAGAACACAAGCACTAAACATGTTTTTAGGCCAGTTAATTGGGATGTCCCATGAAACCGTGACCCTAAACGTCAAACCAAGCAACCACATCCCAAGAGGTTTTTGGTTGTACATGAGCAGCCTCAGTAGCTACTCTTTTTTGTTGTTGTGAATATATCTATCACACAACTTTTGCCAATTCAACTTTTTACAGGTGAACAACTTACTGACAGCAACTACAATAATCGGCTGTGTGACCCTACCCTTAATCAATGTGATTTTTCCATCACCATTAACTCCCCTTTTCCCTCTCCCTCTTGCCCCTGGTAATCACTAATAAATCTTGGTCTCTGTACTCTGTACATTTGCTTTTTCTTGTTTTTTCATATGAGTGAGATCATACAATATTTGTCCTTTTGTTTATTGGCTTATTTCACTTAGCATAATGTCTTCAAGCTCCATTCATATAGTACCATGTATCAAGACTTCATTTCTCCTACTCGCTGAGTAGTATTCCAATTATGTATGTACCATGTTTCATTTATCCATTCATCTGCTGATGGGCATTTAGAGTGTTTCCACATTTTGGCTATTGCAAATAGTGCTGCAATGAACATTGGTGTACAAATCTCTTTTTGAGTCTCTGTTTTCAAGTCTTTGGGGTATATACCTAGGAGTGGAATTGCTGGGCCATATAGTAGTTCTATTTTTAGTTTTTTTTTAGGAAACACCACACTATTTTCTACAACAGCTGTACCATTTTTCATTCCCACCAGCAGTGGATAAGGGTTCCAATTTCCCCATATCCTCGCCAACATTTTTTATTTTTATTTATTTTTTTAAATTTTAACCCTCCTAGTGGGAGTGACATGGTACCTCACTGTGGTTTTGATTTGCATCTCTTTGATGACTAATGACACTGAGCATCTTTTCATATGTTTGGTGGCCATTTGAATGTCTTCTTTGGTGAAATGTCTATTCAAGTCCTTTGCCCATTTTATGAT
This sequence comes from Trichechus manatus latirostris, assembly GCF_000243295.1. NCBI lineage: Eukaryota > Metazoa > Chordata > Mammalia > Sirenia > Trichechidae > Trichechus > Trichechus manatus. The sequence goes on along the minus strand of NW_004444068.1, from coordinate 840,778 downwards.
TGGGTTATTTGTCTTTTTGTTGTTTAGTTGTTCAGTTTTATATATATTTTGTTTATTAAATTCTTACAGAATATGTGGTTTCCAAAGACATTCTCCCAGTGGGTAGCTTACCTTTTCAATGCTTTGGTAAAGTCTTTTGAAGACCAAAAGTTATTAATTTTTTTGAAATCCCATTACTTATTTTGCCTTTTGCTATTTGTGCTTTTGTTATTAAATTAGATAATCCATTGCTAAGAGCTAGGCCTTACAGCACTGTCCCTGCTTGTTCTTCTAAGAATTTTTGGATTTAGTTTTCACATTTAGGTCCTTAATCCATTTTGAATTTGTTTTTGTGTATGGTGTGAGGCATGGGTCCTATTTCATTTTTCTGCATCTGGAAATTCAATTTTCCCAATATCATTTATTAAAGAGATTCTTCTTTCTCCATCAAAAGGACTTAGCACCCTTGTCAAAAATCAGTTGACCACCAATCTGTGGGTTTATTTCTGGACTGTCAATTCTATTCCATTGGTCTATGTGTCTATTGTTAGACCAGTACTAGGCTGTTTGGGTTACTGTAGCTGTATAGTATGTTTTAAAATCAGGAAATATGAGTCCTCTTACTTTGTTCTTCTCTTTCAACATTGCTTTAGCTATTCAGGGCCTCTTGCCAGTCCATATAAAGTTGAGGACTGGTTTTTCTATTTTTGTAAAGAAGGCTGTTGGAATTTTGATCAGTATTGCATTGAATCTATAGATCGCTTTGGGTAATATTGACATCTTAACAATATTAAGACTTCCAATCAATGGACATGGAACATCTTTCCATTTATTTAAGTCTTCTTTAATCTCTTTCAGCAGTGTTTTATAGTTTTCATTGTATAAGTCTTTCATGTCCCTTGTTAGATTTATTCCCAGGTATTTTATTCTCTTAGATGCTATTGTAAATAGAATTGTTTCCCTGATTTTCTTTTCAGATTTCTCACTGTTGATGTATAGAGATCCAACTGATTTTTGTGTGTTGACTTTGTACCCTGCAGTTTTGCTAAATTCCTCTATTAGCTCTAAAAGTTTTCTTGTGAACTCTTTGGGATTTTCTATATATAGGATCATATCATCTGTGAATAGAGATCATTTTACTTCTTTTCCAATCTAGACACCTTTTATTTCTTTTTCTTGTCTTACTGCTCTGGCTAGGCCTTCTAACACAATACTGAATAGAAGTGGTGAGGCAGGCACCCTTGTCTTGTTCCTGATTTCAAGGGAAAAGCTCTCAGTCTTTCTCCATTAAGTATAATATTGGCTGTTGGCTTTTCATATATGCCCTGAATCATACTGAGGAATTTCCCTTCTATTCTAATCTTCTTCAGGGTTTTCATCGAGAAAGGGTATTGGATTTTATCAAATGCTTTTTGTGCATCTATAGAGATGATCATGTGGCTCTTCTCCTTTGTTCTATTGATGTGGTGTATTGCATTGATTGATTTTCTAATGTTGAACCATCCCTGCATTCCTGGAATAATGCCCACTTGGTCATGGTGTATGACTCTTTTAATATGCTGTTGGATTCTGTTTACTAGTATTTTGTTGAGGATTCTATTCTCAATATTCTTTCTTATTCATATTGTATGCCTTTCTATTGTTGTAATTAGCCTATGCTAAGCTCTTTTCTTTAGTGAGAGTATGAAAAATATACACAAATGAAAAAAATTAGATTTCTAATGATGTCATTTTTTTAGGTCACTGAGTTGAATATCAATATCCTAGCTCTTGCTAAGTGACAAGCACCCAAGACATGTCTAAGGATATACCACTCCATCCAGTACAAGAACCAGTACAATCTTCTTTGTACATGAAGATTTAGCCTGGCAACAAAGAGAATATTAAGCCCCAAATGTCAAGAGCTGTGTTTGACCCCTTCAGGCCCTCCCATTTCCTTGATGAAAGTGTTTCAAATTAAAATACCTAGGATTTATAACATTATTCAGTGTTGTTTCACAAACAGCTATTTTAGACTGAAATGTATTAGATCTTCAGGACAATTGTGAAACGTTAGAATCAAACTAAGACGGATTCAATCAAACAGGGTCTGCCTCCAGTGTTTTAGAGCCAGAGGTTGAGGCACGTGTCTGAAACAACACTTAACTGTATGACCAGCTTGAAGATTTCAAGAGCTTTTTTGCTTCATGTTATGTTACTACTAATAAACACTGTCATCTATGTTAGTATATTTTCTTCTATCTCCTATTTTTCAGGTAAAAGAATATGAGGACTAATTAAACTGATTTGCTATTTAACCTGATCATTCTCTGCTCAACCTTTCCTTTTAATTCAGGGTAGCCTTTAGAGCAATGTATGGAGGCAGATATGTCATAATTTAGGAGGTAAAGGGCACAGATGCTTTTTCTTGTGTATTCCAATATAATTTTAAGTCTAATATATGTACATGACACACAGCTTTATACTATATGTAAATAGTAATATTCAAACCCTTAATTTTTTGTTCCCCAGATGTTTAGGTTTAATTGATTTGAGTGACAAAGAAAAGAAAAAGCCACAACAAAGGGTTAAAAAGCATTTTTCTTAGGCAGAGGCTTTTGAATTCCATTTTTGAACTAGGGTAGGGTGGACAATGGAGAGACATTCAATAGAACGCTTGAAGCTTAGAGTAGAACATTGATTCTGCTGGGAATAATGAGAAATTTGAGAGCGCGAGAGTCTTTATAAATCAGAGAAATAAATGAAAACGAAAGGCAAAAAATGTGACATTTGAATAATGCTATTCAATTGGAGAACAGCTATCAAATGATTTTTATGAAGGCACGAATATCAGTAAATCAACAGCTGATGAAAAGTAAGTTTGCTGGACTTGTTCCTTTATCACAGCCAGTTGCAATACAGTGAATGTAGATTGTAGGTGATTATACTGAATTCCAGAAAACTCTTATTTTATACTGATTAACTTCGGTAAGCTTTCTTTTTTCTTTTTTAGCGAGATGTATAAAGCCCCCTCCTTCAAGCCTCTTTGTATTGAAGCTTCTGCACACTTAGAACGATATAAACAAAATGTCAAAAATTATGAATTATTATAGTGCAAAAATGTATTTCTCTTTGTTTCCAAGGAAGGTAGTTATATTTTCACATACAAACTGTGCATACATAAATCAATCCTGAATGAAAGTTTAGCTTTGACTTATTTTGGTGGTTTGGGGCTAATTTTTTTTTTTGTGCCAAACTGTTTCAGTACTTCAAATTATCCCACAAGATTCTTCAGAAAGTTCTCTTGGGCTATATGTGTATATGTGATGATTTTCATAAAGTAGTTTGTATGCTAAACAAATCATATACATATATGGAGGGAAAGTCTTTACTGTAGATATGCACCAGGAGCTCTTAATCAATCTCCGCTTTATAGATGAACCCTTCATTACTTCTGCAAGACAAACGAACTAGTGCCTTCTGCACACTTAATATGGATGTTTGCTCTCCACTTTGTCCAAGTAACTTCTGCTCCCACCATATGAATTTTTTTCTAAATTTATTTTGTTGTTGTTATTGAGAATATACACAGCAAAACATATACCAATTCAACAGTTTCTACATGTACAATCTAGTGACATTGATTACATTCTTTGAGTTGTGCAACCATACTCACCCTCCTTTTCTGAGTTGTTCCTCCCCCATTAACAGAAACTCACTGCCCCCTAAGGTTCCTATTGAATCCTTCAAGTTGCTGTTGTCAGTTTGATCCTATATAGACAATTCTTAAAAGGGCATAATACTCAAGGCAGACATTTTTTTACTAGTTAAGCTAAATTATTGTTCGGCTTTAAGATGACTTTAGAATATTTTTGGTTTAAGGCTTAAAGATTATCTCAAGGCAATAGTTTCCGGGGTTCATCCAGTCTTCATGCATCCAGGAAGTCTACTGTCCAAGAGAATTTGAAATTCTACTCTGCATTTTCCCCTGTTCGATCAGGATTCTTCTATGGAATCTTTGCTCAAAAGGTTCAGTAATGGTAGCTGGGCACCATCCAGCCCACCATATGAATTTTGTGCTTAGCAAGAGTCAATTATGCTGGTTCCCAAATCTGTTTATTTCTGCTTTAAGTTGTTATTTGTACTTGTGTGGTTTAACTATATAAGTGAATTAAATGTGAAAGTGAAACAAAGAATTGATGTTTTTCAAAAAACTAAAATGTGTAGAGAAGTCTTTACAGAGGCAAGTTGCTTAGAAAATGCTACTGAATTAGTTGTGAGCAGGACATCTGTAAAAAAATGTTGCAAAAATCTATGTTATAAGGATTCTTAGCTTATATTGCTTTGCCTTTGCCAGTGTCTTTTAATTCTTGGCTCCAAACTAAAGAAACAGAAATAGAAGCTGGAAATTCTGGTTGATATATTTTGGGTGTGCAAGAAAGATGACTTAGAAATCTAATATTCAAAGAAAAAGACTTTACATTTTACAAAAAGGTTAGCAAAGGAATATGCATTTGTATAAGTGAAAATTAAATGTCCAAAGTCTTATGAGCCTTTGTTTTAAATGACTTTTCCACAAATTGACCAGTTCTGATTATGTGTTGGATAAGAATGCCTATACTCTTGAGTTTGTGTTCTTTTTCTATATTGACTATTCTTTTATATTTAATGTTTCATTTGGTCCTTTTGATGATCTTGTACCTGCTTCGTATTACTAATATTTCATTTTTCTCTCTAAGTTTACTATTTCTGCCTATTTTAGATTCTTGGTTTTTCTGTTCCAATAATTCTACTTTGCATGGTCTATGTTGTTCAGCTTTTGGTCTTTCCTTTATAGTGGTTGTACTCACTTGGAGGGAGCCTTGGTAGCGCAGTGGTTAACAGCTATAGCTACTAACCAAAACACTTGTAGTTCAAAGCTACCTGCTGCTCCTTGGAAACTGTATGGGGCAGTTCTACTCTGTCCTATGGGGTCGCTATGAGTTGGAATCGACTCAATGGCAATAGGTTTGGTTTTTTGTTTGTTTGTTTTTTTTTTTTTTTACTCACTTGGTGTCTAGTTATTTGGCCTGTGAGCTCATGTCTTCCTGGAGTCTATCTGGTCTGGTAATGTGTATGGCAAAAAGCCAGGGACAGACTTGTTTGTGTCCCTTCCGGTGATTTCTAGGAGGGGGCAGGGATGAGCTGCAGGGTGGAGAAAGCCCTTACTCCTACCAATTTTTTTTTCTTTTGAAACAGTTAGCTTTAATAAACACATAGTATTTTATCATATATGGATACTTTTCTTAAATATCCCCTGCTACTGGATGTTTAAGTTGCATCCAGTAACCCTGTATAATGAACTAAGTTGTCATGATCAACCTTCTATATAAATCTGTATCCTAATCTTTGTTTATTTCTATAGCACAAAGAAGTTGACTTAGAAAAACTGGATCAAAGGGTATAACATTTTTGAGCTATCCTTGGATTTATTTATTTATTTTTTGCCCTACCATATTTTTGACCACCTGTGTCTACCTCTGGGAAACTCAGTCAGGGATTCGCCTTTACATCCTCAGAACGAGGCAGACTGGGAATAGACAATCTCCTTAGGTTGTCTTCCATCAGGGTGTGGAGGCACAAGAGATGGAGGAGAGGATACTCAATGGCAAGGCAGCTGGTCATCCTGTACCTGCCCTGTCAACTCCTATACTGCCTCACAGATACAACGACAACTATAGTAGGCTGTGGAAATGGGAGGGTGATGCTCATCCCAAAACAATGAGGAGAAGAGGCGGAGGCAGAAGTTTAAAGTTCTACCTCAACCTCTCTTCTCACTTCTGCTTCTGGCTGCTGTCCAGCCTGTAGCCATCCCGCATACCACTTCAGGGTAACCTCTGGCCTCTCCAGGTATTTCTTGTAATTCTTGTTAGTTGCTCAGCTCCATGCTTTCCTCTCAATTAAGTAGCTTCTCCAGGTTTTATTTGGGAGGAAGAAACCAACAGCTAAAGTTAGTTTGCCATCTTTTGCGATCCAGAGCGGATTTTTATATTCCATGTTGAGGTTAGAGATGTTGATTGAGAATGATGAATGGTATTGAGGGGTCTGCCTTCTACCAGGGGGATATGCTGAATTTAAATAGAGTCAAATTTCAGCCCGTGTCAGGAATATTGAACTTAAGGTTCATCTATGAAGCATAGCACTTGTGGTATATTACCCTGGCAGTGCTAGCTCAAGGCAAAACTGGGGATATGATGTAGTCCATGGCCTATGCCTGCAGCTTCTCTGTGATGTGGCCCTTTCCTCCCTTTCGATAGGTGAGAAAATCATACATTTCTGAGTTTTTGAGACTGTCCTATTTTCAGATACTTTGTTCTTTTGTCCTCATCTAAGTACAATGTGCTTTTTCTACCACATGTCCTATTTTCAGCTTGGAAAACATAGTTACTGTACTCAAAGAAATCTCATTTCCTGTTCCCCTTCTACTTCAGATGCTGAATATGCGAGAATCTCACCTTCTGATAAATCAAACTGAATATTCAGAAAAGTGGATAAAGTCACAAACAGGCAATTTCATGAAAAAGTTACGCAGATGACCCAAAAACTAGTCTGTAAGCTCCACCAAGGCACAGATCACATTTGTTGTGTTTGTCACTGTACCTCAAATCCTAGCAGAGAGCTGAGCATATTATAATAATATATATTATATGATATTATAAATATTTGTTGAATGAATAAAAAGGGAATTCTCAGGAACCGCTTGGTGGTAATGTAAATTTGTACAATCTTTCTGCATGGAAACTTGGAAATATATCATAAAATTTATAGGATGTATAACTTGAACTGAGCAATTTCGTTTCTTGGAATTTATCCTAAGAAAATAACGTGACTAGTGTACATAGGTTTACACCTGGGATGCTTGATGCTTAAAACAGAAAAGATGAAAAATAACAAAAACATACATCAATAGTAGAATATTTAAATACATGATTCTAAAAGGATTATACTTCTACGGTTCACCACCATGTATGATGTTTTTTAATGGGTTTTTAATAGATTCTTTTTGTCAGAGAAAGGAAGTTTCCCTTCTATATTTTGCCAAGAATTTTTTTTTTTATCATCAATACTTGTTGAATCTTATTAATGCTTCTGTAGCTACGGAGATAACATTTTTTCTTTCATTTGCTAATGTGGTAAATTGTACTTAGAATTTTCTAATATTAGAGAATCCTTGCATTTCTGGGATAAACCCAGCTTAATCAAAATGTCCTTTTTTTTCCACATTGATGAATTTGGCTTGCTAATATTTTGTTCATAACAAAACAAACTGTCTTCTTAAAATGAGTATATAATTTTACCTTATGAATCTGTGTTCGTAAGTGAGATTGATATATACTTTTCATTTTTGTTACTGCCCTTGACTGTTTTTGGTTTTAAGATTATACTAGCCTCATGAAATAATTTGGGGGGCATTCCTTGTTTATCTTTTCTCTTGAAAGGTTTGTGTAAAAGTGAATTATCAAATCCTTGAAAGTTAGGTAGAACTCACCTACAAAACAATCTAGGCATTATAGTTTTTGGTGAATGGGTTTTAGTTACTGATTCAATTTCTTTAATGATATAGGTTTATTGTTGTTGTTGTTCTTGTTAGGTGCCATCAAGTCAGGTCCAACTCACAGTGACCCCATGTACAACCGAACAAAACACTGCCTGGTCCTGCACCATCCTCATGATCACTGTTAGGCTTGAGCCCATTGTTATAGCCACTGCGTCAGTCCAACTTGTTGAGGGTCTTCCTCTTTTTCGCTGGTTTTGTTTTGTTTTTTTTTCCTTCGGCTAGTTTTGATAAGTTATATATTTCTAGATAATAATCCATTTCATCTATGTTTTCAGATTTATTTGCATAAATTGTACATGATATGCTCTTATCTTCTTAATATCCACAGCACTTGTAGCTACGTCTTCCTTTTCTTTACTAACATTGTTTATTTTTGCTCTCTCTTTTTGCCTTATACTTGTTAGAAGCGTGTCTATTTTATCAGCTTTTTCAAAGAGAAAAACTTAGGACTTGGATAATCTTCTCTATTACAATCTTGTTTTGCCTTCATTTATTTCTGCTTTTATCTTTATTTACTTATATATGTATTTTGCTTAGTTCTACATTCTTTGGATTTGTTCTGCTTGCTTTTTTCTAACCTCTTAAATCCAGACCCTAACTCATTAAATTTAAGTTTTTGTGGTTTTTAATGTAAACATTAAAAGATATAAATGCTTTAATTTCATTTAAACACTATATTTAATGAGCCGCATCCACAAGTTTTGATATACAGTTTTTATTGAGTTTCTTTTATTCATCTGATAAAATTAATTATAATTAAACTAGCAACATAAAAATATGCTTTCCTGTTAAAAAAATTAGAATATTACAGATGATAGAGTCCCTTTTGGCCCTCCCTTCTGGTTCCTGGTCCCTGCTTCCCCCACCCCATGTAGTATATTTTTATCTAGATAGACATTCTCATTACAAAATAAATACCATTGTTTTGTAAATTTTTTTCAAAAATGGTATTATTTTGATAATATGCTGAGAAATTAATTTGCTGATCATAGGTTTAACACATCATTAGTTTTAATAGATACTAGAAAATTGCCTTCTAAAATAAGTGTATCATTTTACCTTTTCATGAGCAGTATATTGGAATATCTGTTTCCTTAAAACCATACTAACACTTGATCTGATTGACTTTTCAATTTTTTTTTGTCAATCTCTTGAATATTTTCTCGTTGTTGTTTTAATTTATAGTCCCTGATTAATGGTGAGTTTCAGCAACTTCTCATTTTTATTGACCATTTGGAAGTCTTGTTCTATGACTAGCCTACTTATTTCTTAAACCATTTTCTTTAGAATTTTGTTTAAAATTATTTCTGTTAAATATTGAGCAGACATGATAGAATATGCATATCTTTGAGGTATAAAAGTAAGTAATACAACAGATATCCACACACTCCCCATACCAAAAAACAAAAACAAACTCATTGCCGTTGAGTCGATTCCAACTCATAGGGACCTTATAGGACAAAGTAGAACTGCCCCATGGGGTTTCCAAGGAGCGGCTGGTGGATTCAAACTACCTGCTTTTTGGTTAGCAGCCGAACACTTAACCCCTGCACCACCAGAGATAAAAGTAAATAATGTAACAAATATCCACACACTCATACAGTTGAAGAAAAAGAACATGGCCTTATATTTCAAAATTCCCTTTATGCTCCTTTGGGATCCCATTCCTTCCTTTCCCCCCTCATGGGTACTCATTCTAAATTGTGTGTATTTTAGTGCCTTGCTTTTATTTATACTTTTCCTGCATATGTTTGTATCTCCAAACAATATATAATTTGATTTTTATGTTTTTCAAGTTTATATAAATGAAAGCATGTGATATATATTGCTCAATATTTTGTTCCTGAGATTCATCCATGTTGTTTTGTTGTAGCTAAAATTCATTCATTTTCCCTGATATGTGGTATAAATAAATGAAAACATATTTATCTGTTCTACCATTGATGGGCATTTGGGTTATTTCCAGTTCTTTGCTATTACAAACAGTAAAATTTGACTATTATTGTACATGTTTCTTGGTACACATAATATGAAACATATAACTAGGGGAGATATATATACATATATATATATACACACACACACACATACCCCAAGGGTTGAATCATGCCTGGGTCAGAAGATACATACATCTTCAATTTTACTAGATAACATCAAATTGTTTTCCAAAGTTATTCAAATTTGAACTCACACCAGCAGTGTGTAAATATCCCACTTACTCCACATCTTTGCCAAAACGTGACATTTGTTCATTTATTTATTTATTCACACAACAAAAAAACAATGAGGACATACTATGTAGCAGACACTGTTCAAGATGCTGGCGATACAGTAGCGAACAAAACTGACAAAAGTCGCTGCCTTTTAGAACATAAATTCTATGGTGGAGGCAATAAACAGGGTAAATAACTAAAATATATAGTAAATTAGATAGTGGTAAAGAACTACAGAGAAAAAAATAGAGCAGGAAGGGAGATATGAAGGTTGAGATGGATGTTGAAATTGTAGTTAGAATCTGTATGAAAGGTATCACTGAGTAAAACCAGGGAGGGAGCAAGCCATGCAGACCTCTGGGACAGGACCATTCCAGGCAGAGCTAGCAGCCACGCAGAGGCCCCGAGTAACTGCAAGGAAGCCAGTGTTGGGAATAAAGCCTACTGGAGGCCAGGGAAGCAGAAAGGCTGGTTAGAAGTTTATTGTAATAATCCAACTGGGATAGATTGGTGCCTGGACCAGGGAAGTGGCAATGGTGCTGGTAAGAAGAGATAAAATTCTGTATACAATTTGAAGGTAGAGGTGAGAAGATGCGCTAAAGGACCAAAAAAGGATGTGGGAGAAATAACTGAGAGAAAGATGACACCAAGATTTTTGGCCTTGAACAAGTGGAAGAATGTAGTTGCTACTAACAAGAGATTAATGCCTGCATGGATTTTGGAGTTCAGGAGGAAGTTTTGGATGTATTAAGTTTCAGATGCATATTAGATATCCACATGGAAATGTGTAGAAGGCAGTTGGTTAAATGAGACTACAAATTAAAAGTCCAGGTTGGAGATGTACATTTGGTAATCATCAGTGAATAAACGGGATTTAAATTCAGGAGTTTGAAAGAGATCATCTAGGGAGTGAGTGTAGATAGAAAACAGGAGAGGTTCAAGGGCATCCTACAATCATAATAGTTAACATAGTTAACAAGTAGATCTTCCTACCTGTTCTAACACTTCACCCATAACCAAAAAACCAAACCCATTGTGGTCGAGTCGATTCCAACTCATAGCAACCCTATAGGATGGAGTAGAACTGCCCCACAGGGTTTCCATGAAGTGGCTGGTGGGTTCCAACTGCTGACCTTTTGGTTAGCAGCCAAGCTCTTAACTACTGCACCAGCACGGCTCCACTTTACCCACAGTAGCTCATCACCAAAACCCCATGAGGCAGAAAGAATTATTGGCATCATTTTATAGATTAGGAAACCAAAGCAAGAAGAAGTGCAGTTACTTGCTCAAGAGCACACACCTAGTGTGTAGATCTGGATTTGAACGAAGCTAGTCTGGCTCCTGCTGCAAATGCGTAAGTACTTGGGTGCTACCCAAAAGGCTGGTGGTTCTAACCCATCCAGAGGTGCCTTGGAAAAAAGACCTGGTGATCTGCTTCTGAAAGGTCATAGCCATGAAAACCCTATGGAGAGTAGCTCTACTTGGAAAACAATGGAGTTGCCAAGAGTTGGAACTGATTCAGTGGCAACTGTTTTTGTTTGTTTGTTTAGTTTGGCTTCAGTGTCTATGCTCTTAGCCACTGTACTATATATTTTATATATTGCATTTTTTCCAATCTGGTGGTTGAAGTTTTAATTCGCATCCCCCCCACGACTATTGATATTGAACATTTTGTGATATATTAATGGCCATTAAGATTTCCTCTCCTGTGAAATATCTGTTAATTTCCATTGTCTATTTTTTCAAAACAGTGGGTAGTCTGTCTTTCTCTCATTGATTGATAGGAATTCCTTATATATTCTGGATACTGATCCTTTGACAATTATATGTCAAATTGCAAGTATTTTCTCCTGTTTTCGGATAGATTTTCCACTATCTTTATGATATCTTTTGATGAACAAACATTCTGAATTTTAATGTAGTCAAATGATTAATCTTTTCCCTTATGTTTAGTACTTTTTGGGTCTTAAGAAGTCTTTCCAAACTCTGAGATCATAAACATCATCTCCTATACTGTTTTCTGAAAGTTCATGGTTTTTGCCTTTTAAATTTACATCTTTAATTAAATCTAGATAAAAGCAAAACTAATCTATGCTGTTAGATGTCAAGATAGTGCTTACTCTTTGCGGGGAGAGCAGGGCGGTGACTGAAAAGAAGCATGGGGGCTTTTGAGGTGTGGTGATGTTATGTTTCTTGATTTGGGCGCTGGTTACATAATTGAGTTCAGTTTGTGAAAATTCAGCAAGCTGTACACTTACATGCACTTTTCTTTGTGTATGTTGTTGTTAGGTGCCATCGAGTCAGTTCCGACTCATAGCAACCCCTGTGTACAACAGAATGAAACACTGCCCGATCCTGTGCCATCCTCACAATCGTTATTATGCTTGAGTCCATTTTTGCAGCCAGTCTGTCAATTCATTTCCTCTTTTTGCTGACCCTCTCTTTACTTTATCAAGCTTGATGTCCTTCTCCTAGTCCCTCCTGGTCCCTCCTGATAACAGGGCCAAAGTACATGAGACGAAGTCTCGCCACCTTTGCTTCTAAGGAGCATTCTGGCTGTACTTCTTCTAAGACAGATTTGTTCGTTCTTCTGGCAGTCCACGGTATATTCAATATTCTTCACCAACACCGTAATTCAAAGGCGTCAATTCTTCTTCAGTCTTCCTTATTCATTGTCCAGCTTTCACATGCATATGAGGTGATTGAAAACACCATGGCTTGGGTCAGGCACATCTCAGTCGTCAAAGTTACCTCTTTGCTTTCGAACAATTTAAAGAGGTCTTTTGCAGCAGATTTGTCCAATGCAATGGGTCCTTTGATTTTTTGGCTGCTGCTTCCATAGGGTGTTGATTGTGGATACGAGTAAAATGAAATCCTTGACAACTTCAGTGATGCTCCTTATTGGTCCAGCTGTGAGGGTTTTTGTTTTCTTTATGTTGAGGTGTAATTCATACTGAACGCTGTAGTCTTTGATCTTCATCAGTAAGTGCTTCAAGTCCTCTTCACTTTCAGCAAGCAAAGTTGTGTCATCTGCATATCGTAGGTTGTTAATGAGTCTTCCTCCAATCCTGATGCCGTGCTCTTCTTCATATAGTCCAGGTTCTCAGATTATTTGCTCAGCATAGAGATTGAATAAATATGGTGGAAAGACACAACCCTGACACACACATTTCCTGACTTCAAATCACACAGTATTCCCTTGTTCTGTTCGAATGACTGCCTCTTGGTCTATGTACAGGTTCCTCATGAGCACAAGTAAGTGTGTACTATATATTAATAAAAAGTTTAAAAGAGTCAAATCTGATGGTCTGTCTTTTTTAACAGGTTAGAGTTTAGTCTATTTACAGTTTTGTTTACTACTGATGTATTGAAATTTTATTTCTATCACCTGCTTTCAAAATACCTTGCCTTTTCTATGCTTTTGGTTTTCGTTTTTCTTCCAATCTCCTATCTTCTTTTAGACTGGTTATCTTTTTTTCTTTTTTATTCCTTTACTAGACTGGAAGATATACATTCTGTTATAACATGCATACTTTACTTATAATCATTACTTAATTACTTAAATTACTGTTAATACCCCCTTACAAATACTTAAAATCCTTTAATCTGTTCCTTATTTTAAAAGTTTATGTTCTTTTCTCATATTTTTGTTTCCATCTTTGATTTCTTCAGTCATTGTAACATATATATTTTATACTCTTTATCCAATTATCCCACGATACGAAAATCTAGAGGTCTAATTAATTGTTTGCTGTTTCTGCCATCTCTCACGGTGGTTTGTTTCCTTGTGTATTTTTAATTTTAGACTGTGAGCTAATGCTGATTGGCCTTAGAAAAGGTAACATTTTGGTGGCCTTAGCTGGGACTATGAATCTCCCAAAATGCATTGTCTTTGTTTTTACCAGTTGTTTTAAGGTGTTTCCAACCTGAGACAATGTTTTAAATTTATTTTTCAGTTTGGGTTTCTTGGATTACACAGGCAATATAAATTTAAACCAAAAACCCTCATAAGGGCATGCCTGAGGTTTACATTTCTCAGGGGATACATCTTTTTCTACCTGGAGCTCACTATTACTTTCTGAGATATTGTAGATATAGCTGCTCACATTTAAGAACTATTTACCAGACTAATCTAGCTCATAAGCAAGACTTGAAAAAAGTTTAAAAATCATTATCTGGAATCTCTTGATTCAATTTCCATTCATTCGCAAACATTTATTAACTGCCTATTTTGTTCTAAGACTATGTTAGCTATTGGAGATACAATAATGAATAAGACATAGTTCTTGCCTTCAAGGAATTAATAGTCAAATAGAAGGATTTACTGTTTGGTCCTACAGAAATGTCCAAGACCTAGTATGGGCACCACAGCTTCTCCCTTTTATGCCCAGAACAGGTATTTAATTGATCCAGTTCTCGTCTCCATTTATTATAGAAACAGCCATAAACTCCACTCCACACTGCATTTCCACCAGTCAGAAAAGACTGACCACATTCAGGGTGGCACGGAAAGAACTAGACTTACTATAGACTTCCCAGTGCTATTTAACATAGCCCCGTGTCTACCTATACCGGGGCACAACCTTGCCCTTTTGTGCGATTATAATCAGCACATTAGAAACCTACAAAACTATAAGAAAGCGTGTGAGAAAATTTGCTTAAAATTCCTGTAAAACACACCCTAAAACATTACCCCGAAAAATAGAGAAAGAGTAATAGAAAGAAGAGACAGTATGTTAAGTTTCTCATTAGGCCCACTGCCTGCTTCTCATTACGCCTCCTGATTCTCATTAGGCTGGCCCTGATTTTATTTGGGTCTTGGGTCATTGCTTATTTTTATATGGGGTCTACATAATAAGGTCTCTTCCTTTCCCAGAATTCCAGGGGGAGAAAAAGAGAAAATGTCAGTAATTAACAAGCTGCCAGGAGACACACTTTAGCACCTTCTGAATTATGTAAAAATTCCTGGCCCACAGGTCTTGGGAGTGACTAACAAAAGGCCAGTATTTAACTTTCCTGAATGCATTTTCATATTTTTCACAAAATAAAGCTTAGCTTTGTATCCAAAGATAGAAAAAAATCGGCTTACGAATTGACGTGAAAAATGTGGATAGAAGTGACTTATTTTTACGTTTTAGAAAATTCCAAAACCAACCAGAACTTTGTATTTTTCTTAGTTTTTGGAAAACCAATTAATAAATAAATTAGCTACATAATTAATTTTATCAAAACTCGAATCTAACCCCAGCAATCACCCTTCCTCAACTTGTACCTCTTAGGGTCGATTATGCTTAATGTGGAGTCATGAAAAGGAAGTATTGAGTTAGAAAAGACACAGATTGATTTCCATCTCTTTGGTTGCAAACTGTGTGAACTTGAGAACACCAAGCCTTAACTTTATTCCTTGTCAAATTGGGGAATTAATACCTATTGCACAAGGTTGTTGTTATGTAAAATTTCTGGCAAACAGGAGGGCTCAGTGAAGGATAGTGTTATCATTATACTTTTCTGTAATCCCTTCAATGTCTAACACAGAGGAATTCTTAATTATTAGTTTTTGTAAGACAATAAATCACGAGAATATTCCATATACTCTTTTTATCTGTGGCAAGCAGGTAGTGATAGTATAACAAAAAATATTGATACTGCACACATCTATCTCTCTACCTATTTATTTTTAGTTCTACCACTTAAGCTATGTAAAAAGTAGTAAGAGTTGAAGGTAGATTTTTTTTTTTTCTTTTGTGCACTGGAGCCCTGGTGGTGCAGTGGTTAAGAGCTTGGCTGCTAACTAAAGATTCAGCAGTTTGAATCCACTAGCTGCTCCTTGGGAACACTATGGGGCAGTTCTATTCTGTCCTATAGGGTCACTATGAGTTGGAATCTACTCAATGGCAATGGGTTTGAGTTTTTGGTTTATTGTACATTAGTGGAAGTTTACAGAGCAAATTAGTTTCCCATTCGATAGTTTATACATAAAGTGTTCCATGACATTGGTTTCATTTCCCACATGTGTCAGCACTCCTTCCATTTCCATCCTAGGTTCGCTGTTTCCTTTTGTCCTGATTTTCTACCTCTTCCTGTCTTCTCATCTTTGCTTTTGGGCAAATGTTGCCCTTTTGATCTTGTATAATTGATTGTTCTAAGGAACACGTTTCTTTCATGTGTTATTATTTATTTTATGGCCCTGACTATGGTTTGGCTGAAAGGTGGTCTCTGGGAATGGCTTCAGTTCCAGGTCAGAAGGGTGTCTCAGGGCCACAGTCTTGGGAGTTCCTCCAGTCTCTGTCAGACCAGTAAGTTTGGTCTTTTTTTTTTTTTTGTGAATTTGATTTTTTGTTCTACAATTTTTCTCTCACTCTGTCTGGGACCTTCTGTTGTGATCCCAGTTAGAGCGGTCAGTAGTGGTAGCTGGGCGCCATCTAGTTCTTTTGGTCTCACGGTCGTGTAGGCTGTTGTTCATGTGGTCCATTGTGACTAATTGGTCCAAAGGACTAATTAATCCCTTGAGTCTTTGGTTTTTTCACTCTCCTTTGCTCCGGATGTTAAGAAACCAATAGTTGTATCTTAGATGGCCACTTGCAAGCTTTTAAGACCCCAGACACTACCCACCAAAGTAGGATGCAGAACTTTGTCTTTATGAATTATGTTGTGCCGATTGATGTAGATGTCTCCCAAGTCTATGATCTTTCACCTTTGAGCCTAGGAACTTCATCCCGTGAGGCGTTCGGTTGTGGTTAAGAAGTTGCCCTGACAGTAGCCCTTATGTGCTCTATTGTCGATATTAATATATAGGCAGTACCTACAGTTAGGTATGTAGAAATATCCACCACCAAACTTATATCTGCAGGTGAGTATGTTCCCTTACACCGTCCCGCGCCTCTTGGCATATCGACTTATGCATCCATTTGTAAATTATTGCTTGTTAATTCTATTGTTGCAGGATTGTCTATGCTATAATAATTACTATAAAAAAACCCCAAACCCATTGCTATCAAGTCAATCCTGATTCATAGCGACCCTATAGGACAGAGTAGAACTCCCCCATAGGGTTTCCAGGGAGTGACTGGTAGATTCGAACTGCCAACCTCTTGGTTAGCAGCTGTAGCTCTGAACAACTGTGCCACCAGGCCTCCTTAGTTACCATAGTTGCCCTTTATTCCTGTGTTCCTCTCAGTGTCCTCCCATGCCTTGGTCATGTTTTGTTGACTTCCCCCATATTGTGTATTGCCCTTTCCCTTACTGACATTAACAGGTGTCTTCTATTTGGTAATTTTCCTTCCCTCCCCCTCATATCCCTGGTAACCGTCAAAGGATGTTTTGTTTCCGTTTTTTCTGTATGTAAACCTTTTCTTGTTTCTTTATAATAGTGGTCTTATACAATATCTGTCCTTTTTGTGATTGTCTTATTTCACTCAGCATAATGTCCTCCAAATTCATCCATGTTGTGAGATGTTTCACAGATTCGTCATTATTCTTTATCATTGCATATTATTCCATTGTGTGTATCTACCACAGTTTGTGAATCCATTCATCTGTTGATGGGCACTTAGGTTGTTTCCGTCTTTTTGCTATTGTGAATAATGCTGCAATGAACATGGGTGTGAATATGTGTATTTGTGTAACAGCTCTTATTTCTTTAGGGTATATACTTAGGAGTGGGATTGCTGAGTCATATGGTATTTCTATTTCTAGCTTTGTAAGGAAGTGCCATACCATTTTCCATAGTGGTTGTACCATTTTACATTTCCACCAGCAGTATAAAAGAATTCTAATCTCCCCACAATCTTTCCAACATTTGTTATTTTCTGTTTTTTGGATTAGTTGCCAGTAATGTTGGGGTGAGATGGTATCTCATTGTAGCTTTGACTTACATCTCTCTAATGGCTAATGATCGCGAATATTTCTTCATGTGTTTGTTAGCTGTCTGAATGTTTTCTTTGGTGAAGTGTCTGTTCATATCCTTTTCCCATTTTTTAATTGAATTGCTTGTCTTTTCATTGTTGAGGTGTTGAAGTTTTCTACAAATTTTAGAGATTAGACCCTTGTTGGATTTGTTGTAGCTGCAATATTTTTCCCAAAGTGGTTCTCCTTTTACTCTTTTGGAGATGTCTATTGATAAGTATAAGTGTTTAATTTTCAGGAGTTCCCATTTATCTAGTTCATCTTCTGCTATTTGTGTATTTTTAGTTATGTTTGGTATTCTATTTATGCCATATATTAGGGCCCCTAGCATTGTCCATATTTTTTCTTCCATGATCTTTACAGTTTTAGGTTTTATATTTAGGTCTTTGATCCATTTGAGTTAGTTTTTGTGTATGGTGTGAGGTATGGGTCCTGTTTTAGATGTTTCTTTAACCCAAGTCAAACAATGAAATCTAATGGTAATGATACATTTCTTTGACATGCTGAAAGAATATGATTTGGGGGACCTTTCTGAATGTGCACTTTCATGCCTTAGCAGAGCAGGTGGGAGACTGAGAAGGGAAGACTAGAAAGTAGGAGGAAGATCAGGAAAGGACTATCTCTTGAGAAGCCACGTGAAGAGGGTTTAAATAATGTGTCTATTGTCCATAATGAAAAATGCTATGCTGAGGAGAAACAGCTAGGAGAGACTGAGAGGCTGAAGTTACAAGGGGAGAGAGGATGGCTCAAGTTCCTGAGGAGACAGTTCCTGCACCCACTGAAACAGGCAGGAAAAATAATAGTGGCTGAGCTCTAATAGGGGGTCGGGTTAGTACACTTCCCATGTGATGACCTCAGTTGTCTCAGTCAAGATGAAGTCAACACAATTGGTGAATGCACCAGGGAGGGATGGGAATGAAGAATGTGCAGAGAGAAGAGGAAGTGAATCCACTTTAACACACAGGTAAGAATGTGTAGTTACCACGTTATTTCTTTATACATCAGTGCCTTTTTTGAAAATGCTTGACAGTACTAAAATCAACTTACATAATATTTTTTTAAAAAGGCCCTTAACTTTTATCTACACTGATCACAGGATTCCCCAGCGTCCTCATTATTATGACAAATAAGCAGATGTAGGCTTCTTGAGAATCTACACCCATACTCAACCGAGATGAACAAAGCATATTGAATGCTATGCAGATATTGAAAGAAATTGTCAGGTGAGGTAAAATATGGACTACCTGTTTTAAATGCTAATCAAATGGGATTGTCGTTCATTTAGGTACTTACTCTCATATATTTAAGGCCAATAGAAAGTGTCATTTCTCTATTTTTATAAACTATTGTTTATATTAACACAGAGCTGGTATGAAAAGACCTCATTGTGGACAGTGAAGACAAAGCTCAAATTAAAAAAAAAACAAATGCAAATCCACTGCTGTCGAGTTGATCCTGACTCATAGCAACCCAACAGGATAGAGTAGAACTGCCCCATAGGGTTTCAAAGGAGTGGCTCCATTTAACATTGATTATATGCTAAACACTGTGCCTGTGTGAGGTGGGTATTATTTTACCCATTTTGTAGATGAGGGCTCCATGGGTCAGGAAGGTTAAGTGACATATTCAAGGTCACACAGCAAGTGGCAGTGAAGACACTTATCTTGTTCTTTGGGCCTAATGACTGATGCTTTCTTTAGGATGCTGAGGTAGTATTGTAGTTATCTAGTGCTGCTATAACAGAAGTACCACAAGTGGGTGATTTTAACAAACAGAAATTTATTTTCTCACAGTTTAGACACAAGAAATCTGAATTCAGGGCACCAGCTCTAGGGGAAGTCTCTCTCTCTCTCTGTCCACTCTGGGCGAAGGCCCTTGTCTCTTTCAGCTTATGTTCCTTGGCAATCATGTGGTGCGTGTCTTTCCCTCCATCTGTACCTGCTTGTTTAATCTGCTGTTTTATATCTCAAAGGTGATTGGCTTAAAACATATGCTGCATTGATATGGTCTCATTAACACAACGAAGTCCTATTCCCAAACAAGATTACAGCCACAGGAATAGGGGTTTAGGATTTATAACACATATTTTTGGGGGACACAATTCAATTCTTAACAGTCCACCCTTTGGCCTCCCAAAATTCATGTCCTTCCCACATGCAAAACACATTTATCCTATCACAGTAGCATATAATAAGTGTCATCCTCAAAATCTTCCCACAATCTTCTCTTTGCTCTGGGAATCTCCTGGGGAAGGATTTTATCCTTTAGGAATCAGCATTCAAATGTCATCACAACCTTGGTACATATCTCTGGGCCTGTGATTACTGAGGAACATTTTATTCCTTTAAAACATACCCTTTCACTTACATAGTGCCAATCAGTTGCTGTGGAATCTGATTTAAATTGGTGCATAAATAAGAAAGCATGAAATTCTAAAAATGCATGGGTTGTCAGAGAAGAAAAATAGATGGCATCCAGATACATATATTTGGCCAGTAATGACACAAGAAAGAAGAGAAATTAGAACTGATGGGAAGATGCTTAGGTTGTAACTGTCAAGTAGAAAAAGTAGGATGCTAAATTGTACACATGAAGTTTATTCTTGACTAAATTAAAATAGCTAAGAAAGACTGGAAGGAAAAATGTCAAAATATTAACAGTGACAGTGGTTGCCTTTAGGTAGCAGGTTTTTCTTTGAGTCTCATTATTTTCTTTTATATTTACCGGTATATGACAAGAATTATGTTATTTTTATAAATAGAAAAAAAATTAACTAAATCAAAGCCGTTATGGTAGCGTTTTGGCAGGTAGCAATGATGTCTGGGTCTTTTAAATCCACAAGGGAATGCACCAAACCCTCACAGCACAGAAATCACTGGCTGTTCAGGGCCAGGAGTGGGCAAAGCAGATGCCCTGATGTACCGCAAGGAAAAGTCCCTTCGGTTTGTTCTCTCCATGCAAAGGAGGGAATCATCCATATCTCTGAGTCTCAATAGTCTCAATTCACTCTTGTCAGAGGGGTAAGAACACAGTGACGCCCAGGCACGTTTAGGGAGCAGGTTGCTCTGTGGGCATTCAGTAACAATAGAAAAGAGGTAGTAATGGCCCAGAAATTCCAGTTGTCTTTACTGTAACTCCAAGCTAATATACTTACCTCCTGTATTTTAGCATCTCTACCAGGTTGAAAGAAATGGACCTGCCAACAATTTAAGAGAACAAAGGCCCCCTCTCAGCCCCCGCACTGTCCCCCACACACAGCCCTCCACGCTCTGCCTCCTCACAGCAGCGCTCACCTCGAGCAATCAATTCCATTTCTAAGGAGACAGAGAACAATTTATTCAGCTTCAATTTGCTGAGAGGAAAACCTCCTATTCTCTAATGTTAATTCTTGAAGAAGATTCAAAAACAATTTTCGTTCCTTGCCAGGGTTTGGGGCTTTGAAAGATATTAATGTAGACAGTCTTTGAAATATTAGGAGTTGGCAGCATTGTAAGGATCCTGAACTTAGCAAGGCATAAAAGAAAGTCTCAGAGCAAAATATAGGCTATCTTATGTGTTGAAATATATATATCAAGCTTCCTGTGGGGTAAAGGGCTTGGGCATCCCCCGCTGGGATCTATGGACATATACATAGATAATGGTTGCCTTCATTTAAAGTAGGTTTGCCCCATAATATGGATCAGGGTTATTTGGGAAGATACTTATTCTTTTTTATAATTTTTAAGTATATTTTTTACATCTCTGGTTCTGAAACTCCTTCCATGCAATTTTAGACTATACACTTGGAACCTACAAGAATACAGAAGACTATGATAAGATGGTTTAATAGCACTTTAGCCCTTGTATTTCTCTCTCAGACTTAATGCTTAATTTTTGTTTTTGAGTCTTACCATTTTTCACAGACATCATAAAATGTGTTGCCATTGCCCCCTTTCTAGACTTTTCCATAAGATTAAAAAACTTTATCATTTTAAACCAAATAATTAGCCATATTGTACCATGGTAGGCTCCAACATGGCTGATTAGTTTAATTGATGGGGACAAAGCTTGACAACCTGTTTCTTTATTGTTAAAATTTTCTATTGGTTCCAAAGAATAAAAATCAGGGAACATTACCACAAAGCTGAAGTAACTGGATTAGGTTGATTTTGTCATTTAATTGACTAGTTGTCTTGGGGCCACAGAGTACATGTTTAGTGGTATTACATCAAAATTTGTCAAGTCTCATAGAATTAAGACAATCTTATTGACTGTGCTCCAGACCATCTTCCGTCTTATCTTGCTAAAACACAGATGTACTCATGCAATCAGTTATAAAACTTGGCTGGCTCCTGACTGTCTATGGAAAAAAAGGCCAAATTCCTTAGTATGATATTCAAGACTCAAGACTGTCTGAGAGCTAGTACCCTCCTCCTGGCAAGTAGTAAGTGCTCAAGAAATATTTGCTACTTTTTCTCTCTTTGGAGCTAAAGGGACAAAAAATATCTGTAGGGAAGTTAAAGTCTTCCCTCCTGTCTTTAGCCTCCTCCTATGCACATCAAGACTTTTTATTAAGTTGGCCGTATGAAATTGCTGCTGTTTGATAGTTTAGGCCTACAAAAATGACAATGTCATATGATTTAACCAATATCATGGTTAAATGCCCCATGTCCTGATGCATAACCCACCTCCCCCTGAAGCCCCTCAGCATGGCGAACATAACCAAGGGCTTCAGGGTCCATAGAGGTGCTTGTCCTACAGAGAGCAGTGACCCTGGCAGAGGAGAGGGACAGGCTCAGCAGGGCAGAGGGTGGCACCCACATGTCAAGAGCTGGGCAGGGTGTGCCTGCAACAAGATGCACCTGGGGAATGTCACCAGGGTGGGGCTGGGCTGTGGCAAGGCTAACCAGCTATGACTAAAAGTTGGTGCTTGGGGTATAAGAGTGGGAGGAGAAAATCAAAGCCAGAGAGGAATGGAGAAAACCATTTTCATTCATCTTTCTCCAGAAGCACCTCTGTGGGCAGGACTTTGCAGAAACCACAGACACTTAAAGAGAGGGAAGTGAGTATCCCTGTTCTGAGCACCAACTTTGGAATCAGATTCCTTGGGTTGAACTCCCTGCCCTCCCACCTTAGGCTCTGACCTCTATGCTTTCTCTGCCTTCTTTTTCCCACCAGTAAAATGGAGATAAGAATAGTCTCTAACTCTTAGAATTATTGGAAGGATTGAAAAACATAGCTCAGGTATCTGGACATGGTAAGCTCTCAATAAATCTTGCCTATTTTTTATATTATTATAATTTTGGACATTTTTCCTTTACACATTTATAAACAGAAAAGCACAGAAAACAGAATTTGACTGCGATGTAATAAGTAGGGTAACCAACGAGCCCCGGTTTGCTGGTATCTTTCCCTGTTTCATCACTGAAAGTCCCACATTCCCATAAGTCCCTCAGTCCTGGGCAGACTGGGACAGTTCGTCACCCGAGTAATAGGTGTGAGAGCTCTTTATAAACAGAACATAGAGCTGTTAGCACCATGATATCGGTTAAATCATATGAGATTGTCAATTTTGAAGGCCTAGACTATCAAACAGTAGCAATTTCATGTAGTCAACTTAATAACAAGTCCTAATGTAGCTGGAAATCCTGATGGCGTAGTGGTTAAGAGCTACAGCTGCTAACCAAAAGGCTGGCAGTTCAAATCGACCAGGTACTCCTTAGAAACCCTATGGGGCAGTTCTACTCTGTCCTATAGGGTCACTATGAGTCGGAATCGACTTGAAGGCAATGGGTTTGGGTTTTCGGTTTGGTTAATGTGCCTACGAGGAGGCTAAGGACAGGAAGGAAGACTTCAACTTCCCTCCAGAAATTTTTTGTCCTTCTAGCTCCAAAGAGAGAAAAGGTAGTGAATATTTATTAAGTACTTATTATGTGCCAGGCATTATTGGGCTATCTGATAAATCGGTTGTTTTTTTGTTTTCTATCTTTACTTTGGTTGATCTTCTTCACGACTCAGGAGAACCAAAAACATGGAAAGATGATCATATGGAGGCAGCACAAACACTAACGCTAAGGAAAAAAGAAATCCTGAGGGAGAACATGTACACATTAGAGATGAGAGGAGAGCCAGGGCCCCTGAGGGAGGAGACGGAGGGCTTCGGAATGAGGTGCGGTGAACCACTGCGTGCACTCCTGGCTCACGGCTAATCTAAGGTGTCTTGAGGTTCAGAGACCCAGCCAGGCCTCTCCAGCAACAATCACACATCCCATTTCAGGGTGGGAAATGCCTTTCTGGAAGGATATCAACTTCTTACTACCTAAACCACAAAACACTGGGATAGTTAATAAAAACACAGACTCAACTTAAAAAAAAAAAATTTTATTTTATTTTATAAAAACACAGGAGGAGGAAAAAGTCTAAGTTCATTTTGACTTTCAGAAAAGACTCAGAGGATTTCTTAGTTCATTTGAAGCATTTTGGCCCCATTCCTACTAATAAGTTTTTAATTGTCTTTGATATGTAATCCTCTCTAAGGGTTTGGATAAAGCAAGAGCATTATGAAGTTTTGTTTAGGGAATGTCACACTATGAAGGATCTGTGACTAGATTTTGGAAGGATCCAATACTGTCTTGTTGGATGGTTTTATATATTGGATGAACTGAGCATTATTAGACCAGAGATTTCTAACTCTTAAGAAAACCTGACATAAACTTTAACAAAGAGAAGAGAATAGAAGTCATGGCTTTCAATTTCGAGGACTCTGTGACCCATGAATATATTGGTTTCTGAAGGAGAGACTAAAAAGACAGAGTAGCTATATTTATAAAGTCATTGTTATGTACCTTACATGAAAAAATGAAAAATTCACCAACAGAAGACTAGAAGTATTGGACGCTTTATCTGATGTTGTATTTCTAGTAAATTTAGCAAAAGACTGACAAAGGAGCACCATATTTTATTTCTCAATTTCAGATGAGAGAAACGATGCTACTCCCAAGACTCCAGGCTGGAGAAGTGAGAGTGAGGAACCTGGGGTTGTGTTTGCCTGGACTCTAATCCACACATCACCAGTTCTCAGAAACTAGGAGGCAGCCCGCAGCCTTGTTTTAGGGTTGGCTTATTGCAGCCACCATTTATTGAGTTTGTAACACACATTGTGCGACGCAAGGGTAACGAATTTCTGCCTTTGAGGAGTTTAGAGGATTGTGACTAATGCACAAGATGTGGTTAATAACAAATTAATATCGTGGTTAGTAAAATAGTCGAGTTATATTGTAATTACTTAGTAAGTTAGGAACTTTGACCAGATGGGAAAGTGCCAGCCATTTTTGCAAATCCATCAGAAATCTTGAAAACACATTCAAACAGTTGTTGAAACATGTAGAAAAGGGAGACAGGAATCAGATGGCTGTTAAGGCAGAATCTGGCCTCTCACTGCTTTGTTGAGATATGCATTTCTCACTACACGTTTTCTGACCTAACCAGCTTCAGATTGTCAGCCACTCGGTTCAAATTCACTGAAAAACTGCCACCATGTGATCCAGGATTTGCCTATGTCAGTCTATTGTCTTTCAATATTTTTATTTAATTTTGTGGAGTAAAATAATCCCATTATAGATCAGAAGTTTGAACTACAAAAGGTAATAACAAGTCCTAATTCTAGCAGTCCAAAAAAACAAAACAAATCAACAAAAACAAAACCTAGCAGGCATATAGCACTTCTTATGAGCCACAGATATCTGTAATAACTAATATGTAAAACCGAATTTTATCCTTACAACAACCTTATTCATTCAACAACAGCTGTTTGATGAGTAGCTACTATGTGCCAGATACTGCTTTAGATTCTGGCTTTATTCCAGATGCCATGAAGTAGGAACAACCATTATTCCCATTTTCAGATGAACTCAATGCACCACCTCATGCCTCCGCTCGGACATCCAGGTCTCACTCAGCTCTTGAGATTTCAAATGCTCCCTTGACAAGGAAAGCAAACCACAGTCCCTGAATTTCTTCTCTCCTGATCTCTGCTCTTAAATCCCTAGAGACCATGATAAATCCAGCTGAGTTTTACTCCTTTGAGTTCTCCTCAGATGAGTGGGAAGGGTTCATGTCTTTAGGGACAGGGATACAGATGAGGGGGATGAGGGAACCAAAACCACAAACCATGAACAGTCACACAGGACAGCTTGCTTCAGGACTCATTGCCATTGAGTCGATTCCAATTCACAGAGACACTATAGGACAGAGTAAAATTGCCCCACAGGGTTTCCAAGGCTGTATTCTTTGTGGAAGCCGACTGCCACATCTTTCTCCCACGGAGGAGCTGGTGAGTTCGAACTGTCACCATTTCAGTTAGCAGCCGAGAACTTAATCACCGTACCACCAGGGCTCCTTCCAATGTGTGGGAAGCTTGCCTTAATAATCTTTAGAAAAGAGGCTGTCTCCCCAAACTTTCACCGTTTCTTCTCATTTCTCTTAGTATTCTCCTACTCTCAATAAGATGCAGTATGTGGGTGTAAATAAAGAGAAATGATATGAAAAAAGATAAAAGGATCTAGGTAATTGTTATTCAGCATATGTAACACTAGTCTCATTTTAATGAAAGTAGATCTATATCCTGGCCTCGGAAAATTGCCCATGATGTAGTAACTACAAAAAGCTAGTTGTAGAACATTACGTGTAGCGATGTGTCTCTAAGTGGGGTCCAGGGCTCCCTGGGAGCTACTGAGACCCTTTCAGGGGTCCCTGAGGTCAACACAATTATCCTAACATTACTAAGACATTCATTCTCTTTTTTTGTTCTCATTCTCTCATAAGTAGAGGGTGAAAGTTTCCAGAGACTACATGCTGAGTGAGATCACAACAGAATGATTGCAGGAGCAAGGAAAATCCAGCTGTCTTTTATTAAAGTAGATGTTAAGGAGACTTGCAAAACCAGAAAACAAAACAAAACGAAAATTTATGTTAACATTCAGTGGGTTTACTATTGTTATTTTAAAATCAATTAATAAATATCTCTAAAATCCTCACGTGTAATCTCTAATATGGTAAACACTGATACATATGACCCGTGGTATGCTGATAAATGTTTAACAACTGGTTTGGTAGGCGTAGGGGAGGGCACAGATAAACTCTGATTTGTAGTTTGTAGTTGGCTTGATTTTCATGGTGTAAGTATTCCCAGCCTGTCTGATTTCAAGCTACCAGCATGATGCCATTGAACATGGAATTGGGAAGCGATGCACACATTCCTCTGTCCTGAGCCAGTTCTGGCTGAATTCATTATACCACTGGCTAGTTCGGTTGCCAACAAAAAGGTTGGCAGTTGAATCCACCAGCAGCTCCTTGGAAACCCTACGGGGCAGTTCTACTCTGTCCTATAGGGTCGCAATGTGTCGCTATGTGTCATAACTTGACTGCAATGAGTCTGGTTTTTTTTATTCTCATGTAAACAAAATCTCTGTGGGGACCTCAATAATTTTTAAAAGTATAAAGGGGTTCTGAGCTCAAAAGGCTTGAGTTCACATTTTTATTTAAAAATATAAGTGTGCTGGAAAATTCTCGAAGGAAGTACACCAACCTCTAATAGTGGTTGCCTCTAGGGTGGAGAAACTTAAATTTTATTTCACAAACTTTTGCATTGATTGAATTTTTATTAAAGCATGGAACTCAAATAGTAAATTAAAAATATATCTATATTCTAAGGTCTAGAACTTGCTCAGAGAGCTCTGGGCCTCTGTTTCCAAACTGTTAAAATGCAGCCATTAACGGGTTGGTTTGAGTAATAGGATTCCTTCCACCCTCAGAACTCTGCAACTCAGTGATATTTCCACTCATCTTGATTTATCCTTCACTTAAATAATCATTTTGGGGATGCCAGGGTAGAAAGCTGGAAACTGGAGAATGGATAGAGAAGGGAGGTCAGTGAGGAGGAGGACATGGCAGAATGAATCAAGGGTAGTGTTCCCTTGTTTAAAAATAATCAGTCGACAAATACTTACTGAGTAGCAATCATATGGCAGTAATTTTCCAGGCTTTAGAGATATGAGAGAGAAGAAATAAAACCATTTAAAGAAAGACAGAACAGAACACTGGAGCCAGAGTGCATTTTAAAAATGCAAATAGGATCCTACCATACTATAGATTATTCCCACTGGTCTTATAAAAAGACTAAACACTGTAAGATAAACTATAGGCTTCTGTCACTGGTTGCTTCCCTACTCACCTTGTACCACCATGTCATCCGAGGCTGTCTGTGCTACAGCCTCTGGGACCCTTCAATCCCTCAAATGAACCAGGATCTCTCCTGCTATGGGGGTTTCTGCCTAGAATGCTCCCCTCTTTCCAATCCTGTTTGCCTGTTCATACCTAGTTATTCTTTAGATCTTGGCTGAAGGGGGCTTTTCTCAAGGACTCCTCTGATTCCCCACCCTACCTTTTGTTATATAACCCCAGGCAACCACATTATTCTGCCTTGGAGAACTCAATGCAGTGTAGGGATTCCAACAAGAGCAAGGACCATGTGGATTTTCACTCATTGCTCTATCTTTAGTGCATGGGGTGTGGGGCCTAGGGCCTTTACAGAGGAGAACAGTGAGGCTCATTCATTTGCCCCACAAATAAAAAGTTAGCACCCACCAAGTGCCAGGTACTTTGCTGGGCACTGCAATATAACTGTGAACAAATCAGATAAAGTCCCTGCTCTCATGGGGCTCACATTCAAGAGTTCACAGTGACCAGATGCCTTGCTCCAAGACACATAGGTGCAGAAACAGACTCGGGCTGAGAACCCCGGTCCCCAGCACCTGGTCGAATGCTTGTCCCCCTCCCTGACTTACTTCCTGCGTGCCGAGCGTGTGTAAAGACTGACTTGGAGACACCCAGGATAATCCAGTACTTGTATTCTCCCACTTCTGGCAGGCATTGTGCCAGGTGTTAATAATTCCAAAAGCCATGGCTCCGGCCCTGTAGAAGCTGCTTTGAAAAGGATGCACACATTGAAATCTGGAAAAATTCAGTAAGAGAGGCTAAACAGATAGAAGCATTCAGCTATATGAGCACACCATATGCAAAATACAGCAAAGCTGACCTTTGTTGTGTGACTGATACATACCCACAAAAAAAAAAAAAATTAAATATCATATATCTTAGAATCATTTGGAGGTAGAGATATTTTTTAAAATGTGTCTGGGGGAGAGGAAAAAAAGAATTCAAAGCAGACCATTGTTGCGAATGCGCTTCTGTCACGGAAAGGTCTTTGTAGCTAAAGTGAAATGGCATTTCTTTGTTAATGAGGTGAACATTTAGGAAGAGCTATTATGCACATTTTTCAAAAAATAATAATGTAGATCTATCCTGTAATGCAATAAATGTCTGGGTTTAGTCCATCTAACCTATTGTGTAAAATACAATGCAATTTCTAACATAAGCATCTATGAATAAATTGAGCCATATCTTGCAAGTGGGAACAATTCAAAAAGCTGTGGCAAAGGCTTTTCTGATTAAAAGTTTTAGATGGTTAAAAAGTAAGTGTAATAATCACCTTGGCCAGATTTCACTTATATAAACATTTATGTTTATGGGCAAAAAGCCCACATTTTATTCATTGAAAATTCAGTTATCAGATGATATTAGGAACTTAAGACCTGCTCATAGTAATTAAAAGATGATAATGTTTCAAGAATCAGGTAAATCTGGACCTCAAAGGAATACAAAAATGATTTATTTAGGAACAAATTCTAAAATGATTTTAAATGATGTGTAACTTCTGTCCACCAGAATCACAAATCAAAGCATCTCTCCTTTCACCTAGGCAAAAGCTGGAAAGGCAAAGTGTGATTTTATGAAGTTTGACTGACTGTAAATTGTGCATATATACATATATATATATTTTTTTTCCCAAAATGATCACTGTGAAGTCTGATGCCAGCAAGTTCATGCTCTCTCCCAGAACCCACTGCACTAGGTGGTTTCCCCCAGCCCAGGACCTGCTCCTGGCCAGGGTCAGGCAATGATGCTTGTGGAATGCAGGCTGTGCAGTGTCAGGAGGCAAACCAATGGCTCATAGTGAGCTTCAGGGCATTCATAAACTCTGACCCTTCCGTCCACAGGGCTCAGATTGACTCCCGGGCAGACCTGAGGGCCTAACACCTCCCTGAGTCCCATGTGCTGACCAGCAGGGCAGCTTTAAGTGTTTCTTTATCGCCCCAAGAGGTTGCTTGACTTGACATTTGGGAACTCTGATGAGTGAGTTGGGAAGCTGGGCAATGGGACCAGAAGAATGTATCTGGGATAAACACATTCAGTTAGGCATGAGGTTTTCTTTGAATTATAAGTATTACTGAAATCATTGGGAGACTACTGATAACACCTAACATTTTGCTTAAATAAAAAAAAAAAAAAACTTAAAAAAATGAGTTTTGGTATTTGTGCTCTCTGACATAAGCTGAAGCTGCTGACACAATTTAAAATCAAGCATCTTCTTTTTAAATAGAATTCCTACATTGAGTCCTTTAAAAAAAAAAGTGATAGAAAAAGTAACTTTGATCACATAAATCACCAGAATGTTCAGGTGAACAATAGGAATGAAACCAGCTCTCTTTTAAAACCAGACCTGAAACCTAGCTCCAATAGGTGACCACTTAAATCATAATCCTCAGCCAAAGCAAACACATTCAGGAAATAATCAATCACTTAAAAGCACTTTAAATTCTGAGAAGGCACATAACATGTATAGTCTAGTCAAAGTAAAATTAAGCTATTGAGGAGTATACAGACTGGAGTAAGTCTTAAAGACAGCTTCACTTTAGTTTTTGCCATGAAAGTTGGGATACTTTCTATATCTCAAAATCCACTACTGTGTATTGTTTCTGAACAGAAAGCTGCACGTTAAAAGCAGAAACCTGGTGTTAGGCTCTATCCTAAAACTTTCTACCAATCATACCTACTTGGTCTATTTTCACGTCCAGTTATTAATGAAATTACAGCAACTCTTTTTTCATTTAACTCTTTGAAAAACATTGTGTGACTTGCTTAAAATGAAGTACTAAAATATGCTTTAGAAACAGGACTTTCTTCACGTATTACCTCATGTCTGTCAGTTTGTCGTACTGTGGGGGCTTGGGTGTTGCTGTGGTGCTGGAAGCTATGTCACTGGTATTCAGATAGCAGCAGGGTCACCCATGGCGGACAGGTTTCAGCTGAGCTTCCAGACTAAGACAGACTAGGAAGAAGGACCCAGCAGTCTACTTCTGAAGAGAATTAGCCAGCGAAAACCTTATGAATAGCAGTGGAACATTGTCTGATATAGTGCCGGAAGATGATCCCCTCAGGTTGGACGGCACTCAAAATATAACTAGGGAAGAGCTGCTTCCTCGGAGTAGAGTTGACCTTAATGACGTGGATGGAGCCAAGCTTTCGGGACCTTTATTTGCTGATGTGGCACAACTCAAAATGAGAAGAAATAGCTGGAAACATTCATTAATAATTGGAAGGTGAAATGTACGAAGTACGAGTCTAGGAAAATTGGAAATCATCAAAAATGAAACAGAATGCATAAACATCAATATCCTGTGCATTAGTGAGCTGAAATGGACTGGTATTGGCCATATTGAATCAGACAATCACATGGTTTACTATGCTGGGAATGACAACTAGAAGGGAACGGCATTGCATTCACAGTCAAAAAGGACATTTCAAGATCAATTCTAAAGTACAACGCTATTAGTGATAGGATAATATCCATACACCTACAAGGAAGACCAGTTGATACGACTATTATTCAAATTTAGGCACCAATCACTAAGGCCAAAGATGAAGAAATTGAAGATTGTTATCAACTTCTGCAGTCTGAAATTAAATGAACACGCATCAGGATGCATTGATAATTACTGGTGATTGGAATGTGAAAGTTGGAAACAAAGAAGGATTGGTAGTTGGAAACAATGCCGCAGATCGCGTGACAGGATTTTGCAAAACCAACAACTTCCTCATTGCAAATACCTTTTTTCAACAATAAACTGCAACTATACACATGGATCTCGCCAGAAGGAATACACAGGAATCAAATTGACTACATCTATGGAAAGAGACAATGGAAAAGCTTAATATCATCAGTCAGAATAAGGCCAGGGGCCGACTGTGGAACAGATCATCAATTGCTCATATGCAAGTCCAAGTTGAAACTGAAGAAAATTAGAATAAGTCCATGAGAGCCAAAGTACAACCTTGAGTATATCCCACCTGAATTTAGAGACCATCTCAAGAATAGATTTGACACACTGAACACTAATGACCAAAGACAAGAAGAGTTGTGGAAGGACATAATACATGAAGAAAGCAAGAGGTCATTAAAAAGACAAGAAAGAAAGAAAAGACTGAAATGGATGTCAGAAGAGACTCTGAAACTTGCTCTTGAATGTCGAGTAGCTAAAGCAAAAGGAAGAAATGATGAAGCAAAAGAACTGAACAGAGGATTTCAAAAGGCAGCTCAAGAGGACAAAGTAAAGTATTATAATGACATGTGCAAAGACCTGGAGATAGAAAACCAAAAGGGAAGAACACATTCGGCATTTCTCAAGCTGAAAGAACTGAAGAAAAAATTCAAGCCTAGAGTTGCAATACTGAAGGATTCTATGAGGAAAATATTAAACGACACAGGAAGCATCAAAAGAAGATGGAAAGAATACACAGAGTCATTATACCAAAAAGAATTGGTTGACGTTCAACCATTTCAAGAGGTAGCATATGATCAGGAACCGATGGTATGGAAGGAAGAAGTTCAAGCTGCACTGAAGGTATTGGTGAAAACAAGGCTCCAGGAATTGACGGCATATCAATTGAGATGTTTCAACAAATGGATGCAGTGCTGAAAGTGCTCACTCGTCTATGCCAAGAAATTTGGAAGACAGCTACCTGGCCAACCGACTGGAAGAGATCCATATTTATGCCCATTTCCAAGAACGGTGATCCAACTGAATGCAGAAATTATCAAACAATATTATTAATATCACACACAAGTAAAATTCTGCTGAAGATCATTCAAAAGCAGCTACAGCAGTATATTGACAGGGAACTGCCAGAAATTCAGGCCAGATTCAGAAGAGGATGTGGAGCCAGGGATATCATTGCTGACGGCAGATGGATCCTGGATGAAAGCAGAGAATACCAGAAAGATGTTCACCTGTGTTTTTTTAAATTTTTTTATTGTACTTTAGATGAAAGTTTATAGAACAAATAGTTTCTCAATAAACATTTAGTACACATATTGTTTTATGACAATGGTTAACAACCCCACGACATGTCAACACTGTCCCTTCTCAACCTTGGGTTCCCTATTACCAGCTTTCCTGTCCCCTCCTGTCTTCTAGTCCTTGTCCCTGGACTGATGTGCCCCATTAGTCTCGTTTTGTTTTATAGGGCTGTCTAATCTTTGGCTGAATGGTGAGCCTGGGGAGTGACTTCATTACTGAGCTAAAAGGGTGTCCGGGTGCCATACTCTCAGGGTTTCTCCAGTCTCTGTCAGGCTAGTAAGTCTGGTCTTTTTTTGTGAGTTAGAATTTTGTTCTACATTTTTCTCCAGTTCTGTCTGGGACCCTCTGTTGTGATCCCTGTCACAGCAGTTAGTGGTGGTAGCTGGGTGCCATCTAGTTGTACTGGACTCAGTCTGGTGGAGGCCGTGGTAGTTGTGGTTGTTTACATGTGTTTTATTGACTATGCTAAGGCATTTGACTGTGTGGATCATAACAAATTATGGATAACATTGCGGAGAACGGGAATTCCGGGACACTTAATTGTGCTCATGAGGAACCTGTACATAGATCAAGAGGCAGTTGTTCAGACAGAACAAGGGGCTATTGCATGGCTTAAAGTCAGGAAAGGTGTGCGTCAGGGTTGTATCCTTTCACCATACCTATTCAACCTGTATGCTGAGCAAATAATCCAAGAGGGTGGACTATATGAAGTAGAATGTGGCATCAGGGTTGGAGGAAGACTCATTAACAACCAGCGATATGCAAATGACACAACCTCGTTTGCTGAAAGTGAAGAGGACTTGAAAACTTACTGATAAAGATCAAAGACCACAGCTTTCAGTATGGCTTACACCTCAACATAAAGAAAACAAAAATCCTCACAACTGGACTAATAAACAACATCATGATAAATGTAGAAAAGATTGAAGTTGTCAAGGATTTTATTTTACTTGGATCCACAATCAACACCCATGGAAGCAGCAGTCAAGAAATTAAAAGACACATTGCACTGGGCAAATCTGCTGCAAAACACCTCTTTAAAGTGTTGAAAAGCAAAGATGTCACCTTGAGGACTAAGGTGCACCTGACCCAAGCCATGGTGTTTTCAGTTGCTTCCTATGCATGTGAAAGCTGGACAATGGATAAGGAAGCCCGGAGAAGAATTGACGCCTTTGAATTTTGGTGTTGGTGAAGAATATCGAATATACAATGGACTGCCAAAAGAACCAATAGGTCTGTCTTGGAAGAAGTCCAACCAGACTGCTCTTTATAAGCAAGGATGGTGAGACTACATCTTACATACTTTGGATATGTTATCAGGAGAGATCAGTTCTTGGGGAAGGACATCATGCTTGGTAAAGTACAGGGTCAGTGAAAAGGAGAAAGACCCTCAATGAGATGGATTGACACAGTGGCTGCAACAATGGGCTCAAGCATAACAAAGATTGTGAGAATGGTACAGGACCGGCCAGTGTTAAGTTCTGTTGTTCATAGAGTCGCTATGAGTTGGAACCGACTCAATGGCACCTAACAACAACAACATTACTAAGTAGTTGGGTATTTCCTTTATGGTAATGTGGGCATGTAGACTGCATATGACTTATGATATAAAGTCATATGTTGTCTCTGTGTAGTGGAGAATTAGGTGATTAGAATAAGTTATCCTAAGATGAAGCTCTTGAGCATGTTGAAGAATCCAAAATTTACTCTTTCCTAGAATTATTTATAGCGTAGTATAGAATAGTATAGATAAGTATAGATCCTATACTTAGCAACTTTCTGAATATATTTCATGAAATGTATCATATGTAAATTACTATATGAAACTAAAACTGGAAAGTGAGAGTTGAACTGTGGGACACTTTTGATTCACTAACTGGAAATAGAAGAAAGGCATATTGGCGAGGTATGAAAAGATCGGGAGTCTGTTCCAATTCCATTTCCCCACCCATATCTACTTGTGTGAATTTCAGGTAAATTACTGACTCTCTCTGCCTCCCAGTTTCCTTCTCAGTAAAATAGCTGTTAATAATCTCTAATTTACCAGAAACTGGCATAAGGATTAAACATACTAAATTTCACTAAACTACCTTGGACAGAGACTGGCAGCTATTACTATTTGATCAATATTAATCAAATCTGTATTTTATCAAGTTAAAGAGTGAAGAGGTGAAAGTAGATACCCTTAAACAATTCATTTCTAATTGGTTCCCATTTTCTATGTGGTGTAACAGTTTTATCTATTGTGATTATTACAATGAATCGGGAATCTGAAAGTGAAACTTTCATTTGTGAGCTTCAGGCAGGTGAGCAAGTCACCCCGTAAGGGGTCTGTCAATTGCTCCTTTTGGTTGGTAGTGCGTCTCCTTTACAAGATCTAAGAACTGTGGAAATACTTATTTGGGTAATGTCTCTGAAACATCTTAGACTGTGAATATAAATGTATTTATACAAACATCTAAATCTTGATGGCTCTAAGTCTCCACCTACTCACTTAGAATATAAAAATCCTTCCCATAGTTTCCTCTTCTCTTAAATATTTCTGGCAATCCCAGAGGGGAACATTATGAGTGACCTTAATGTCCCCTAGCCAGTGGTTCTCAAATGTTGCTGCCCATTAGACCCATGTGGGGCACTCTAAATAATCCTGCTCTCCAGGCTGCTCCCCATTCCAAGTAAATCAGAATCTCTGGGGGAGGTGTGCAGGCATTAAGACTTTTAAAACTCACCAGGTGATTCCAGTGTGCAGCCTGGTTTGAGAACCAGCACCCCAAATCATGTGGGGCAGTCTGGCTCTCATCTGCTTGTATCAAAACCCCCCACCTGCCAAATGACAGGACTTCTGCCCTTCCCCATCCAGTATCTTCCTAGATTCTCAATTCCGCAAGGAATTAAAAAAAAAATACTGCAGCCCAGGGTCCCTCCCAGGCTAAATAAATGAGAACTCCTGAATGTGGTGCCCAGACATCTAGGATTTGTAAAGCTCTTCACATGATTCTAACTTGTAGCTAGGGTTGAGAACAACTGCTCTGGAAGCTTCCAAGAGGAGACAGCAGAGATTGCACCTATTATCAGAGCCTAGAGTTTACCATCTGTTATGGATTGAATTGTATCCCCCAAAGATGTGTGTCAACTTGGCTAGGCTATGATTCCCAGTATTGTGTGGCTGTCCTCCATTTTATGATCTGGTATGATTATCCTATGTGTTGCAAATCCTAACCTCTATGATGTTAATGAGGAAGGATTAGAGGCAGTTATGTTAATGAGGTAGGACTCAATCTATAGGATTAGGTTGTATCTTGAGTCAATCTCTTGAGATATAAAAGAGAGAATTGGGCAGAGAGGAGAGGGACCTCATACCACCAAGAAAGAAGATTAGGGGGCGGAGTGCACCCTTTGGACCCAGGGTCCCTGGGCTAAGAAGCTCCTAGACCAGGGGAAGATTGATGACAAGGACCTTCTTCCAGAGCCAACAGAGAGAGAAAGACTTCCCCTGGAGCTGGTGCCCCAAATTTGGACTTCTGGCCTCCTAGATTGTGAGAGAATAAATTTCTGTTTGTTAAAGCCATCCACTAGGTAACTGCTCTGGTTGCCATGTTGTTGCTCTGTTCAACCATGTTGATGCTGCCTGGCACCAACCTACCATTGCTTCATTCCAAACTGCTGACCCTTCTCTCCACTGTTGCTAACACTGCAGCTGACTGCTGCCTGCAAGTTGAGGATTGCTTCACTTTTGGGGGCACCTGCTATTTCTTCTGCTGCTACCTGAAGCTCCCTATCTGCCTGCCTCCTGGTGTCTGCCACTTATCTCTCTCCAACCAGTGGCAGAGTACTTCATTTTCTTGTGCCCAGTTCTTTTTGAGATCATCCCTTAGGAGAGTTACTTGGGCATCCGTTCAAATTCTTTTAAAGTTTACTGACCAGCATTACTGGAAGAGGGAGGGCTCCAGCACAGTCACTTGTGTTCCTCATGAAACAATCTCTCCCCCTTCCCCTCAGTGTTACCAAGTAGTGCTCAGAGTTACCTCAGAGTATGGGCATGCAGCAGCAGATGGGTTGGGATGACCAAGTCTATTCTCACAGTGTACCACAAAAGAACAGGCCTTGCCAGACTCCCTCCCCATTTATAGGAATTTTCCTCTTAAGGGTTTAGTTACCCCTCTCTGTGCTTGATTTCCTTCATTAACTTATTAACCTCTTCCTCACCCACATATTTCACTACATGCCTGAATCCCAATTATAGATAAAATTCAAGTTCCTTCCTTTGGGTTGCCCAGGCCTAAGACAAATAGGAGCTAGAACTAGATACCTGTCTTAGTGCCTGGAACATTCTGGAGTCTTTACTAAACAGTATTCTGCCCAGAACTTAGATAAGACTCTTTTTTTTTTTTTTTAAATTGTGCTTTAAATGAAAGTTTACAATTCAAGTCAATTTCTCTTACAAAAATTTATACAGACACTGCTATGTGACCCTAGCTGCTCTCCCTATACTGTGATAGCACACTCCTCCTTTCCACCCCGGATTTCCCGTGTCAATTCAACCAGCTACTGACCCTCTCTGCCTTCTCATCTCACCTCTTGTCAGGAGCTGCCCATTTAGTCTCATGTACCTACTTGAGCTAAGAAGCACACTCCTCACGAGCATCACCTTATGTCCCATAGTCCAGTCTAATCTTTGCCTGAAGAGTTGGCCTCGGGAATGGTTTCAGCTCTGGGCCAACAGAGAGACTGGGGGCCATGTCTTCCAGGGTCCCTCCAGTTTCAGTCAAACCATTAAGTCTCGTCTTTGTACTAGAATTTGAGTTCTGCACCCCACTTTTCTCCTGCTTTGTCAGGGAATCTCTGTTGTGTTCCCTGTCAGGGTGGTCATTGGTGGTAGCCAGGCACCATCTAGTTCTTCTGGTTTCAGGCTGAAGGAGTCTCTGGTTTATGTGGCCCTTCTGTCTCTTGGGCTAATATTTTCCTTGTGTCTTTGGTGTTTTTCATTTCCCTTTACTCCAGGTGGGTTGGGACCAATTGATGCATCTTAGACAGCCGCTCGCTAGCTTTTAAGACCCCAGACGCCACTCACCAAAGTGGGATGCAAAACATTTTCTTAATAAACTTTATTATGCCAATTGACCTATATGTCCCCTGAAAGCATGGTCTCCAGACACCCGCCCCTGCTACTCTGTCCCTCAAAGTGTTTGGTTGTATTCAGGAAACTTCTTAGCTTTTGGTTTAGTCCAGTTGTGCTGACTAGGGAAGTCTCTTAAAGAATATCATTGCTTTATGGCATAGGGGTTAAGTGCTATGGCTGCTAACCAAAAGGTCGCAGTTCGAATTCACCAGGCGCTCATTGGAAACTCTATGGGGCAGTTCTACTCTGCACTATAGGGTCTCTGTGAGTTGGAATCAACTCGAAGGCGATGTTTTTTTTAATTCCACAGGCCAGTATATCTGAATCCTAGCATTAGCCAGCCATTACATTAAACATTCAGTAGTGCCAAATAAGGAAGAAATGTTTCCTTAAAATCAGAATACTTTCCCCAGAAGGATAGATGGTCCCAAACTCTTTCAGTCTTTAATATACTTGGATGAAACAAAAGACTCCTGTAGACCACCTGCCCCAACTTGGTACTATAAAGCAAGTCAAGAACCAAACAATAAACTGGCATGAATGGGAAGAATGATGATGTTCTTCCTAAGAGGGCGGTGTAAATTATTATTTTATGCCAGAAATGAGTACGGGCTGTATTATAAAAACGAATCACTATGACGCCAGCCTTCAGACCACCATTTGAGAACACCTGCATGAGGATATAAAAAGGTAAGACATAATTTCTCTTGTGGCACTATGGAAGACCCAGAGGGCAGCTCACAGAACTTCATGTTAACTATCCAGAAACTGCTATGCCATGATCTGTTCTAAGTCAGAACTTGGGATCCTGAAACTCTACCAGCTCATGTACCATGTGCTAGCTCTGAATCCCTCTCTCTGTCTATTTCTAATTGGTCAAGAGAACTTCCACCTTGCCTTTATGCTGTAGGCTCCCATACTACCATCAGAGCAGCAACTTTTAGAAAGGAAAAGCAAGTCAGAGGATGAGCCGAGTGCTGGGGTATGAAGTCATCGTCTTGGAAACCCAGTATAACACTTTCTGCAGATGTGATTTCCAGTAACCATGTTTTCACAGATCTCTGGGGTAAGAGAACAGTTTTATAAATTCAGTTACTGACAATGACTAAGGAAAGAAGATTAGACATTCTTTCCCAATAGAAGAATTCCTTTATTTTTGCTTAGGTATTTGTACCCCTCTAGTTTGCCCTTGAAAATTTAATTTGAATGGAGCAAGGAAGGGTACACAAAGGGAAAAGAAATATGTTTTAAAGCATAGTAATATTACAACTTGCAACCAACTGAAAAATTCATCAGAAATAGTTTGTTTCTTGGATGTTCGCTGTTAAAGCGTTCTTCTCCCTCAAGAACAGATTGGTCACTGCTGACTCCTATCAAGTTCTTTACAGTGCAACCCAGAACAATTGCATTAAGGGACTTTCCTAAAACTAAATTCTTATTTTCACTTATTAGATTTCCTCCTCAGGCACTCTATTCAGAGTTCTATATCATATCTCCACTGATGAGATTCTTTGGATTTTTGAGCTTGCCTCCAGAAGCAATTCAATTTCTCTTCTGAAGGAATTGTGCAAAGACTTAACATTTTATTAAATCCATTTGCTGCATTTTTCAAAGCCATCAAGGATATGGTATCCTTAAATTCAGCAAAATTCTTTAGCAAACACATACTTGGGCACACATATTTAGCCTTGCTGTTTTCTGTGCCGTACCGTAAAATTTCATTTAAATGGGTAGAAAAATTATAGTAATTTCCATTTATCATCCCAAAATGCCATTATGAGACTGAAGCCCTTCATACTTGCACCTATCAAGCAGGGTGATAAAACTATAATACGCTATTAAAGGGAGTTATACCACTGCCATCCTCAGAAATTTTAAGGTAATACTGTGCAACCATCTGTCTTGAATGTCATCAAAGCAGGGACCAGGCCAGCTGATCTCTTAAATCTTATTCAGATAAGGTCTTCCATTATACACTGAATCAGACTCATACATAGACGGACACGGATTATATATATTTATATGTTGATATCCAAGCATTAATGTTGGCAATTTTGGTTTTCTAAACGTGAAAGAAATAGGAAGACAGGAAGACAGAGAAAAAGACAAAGAGAGAGAGAGAAAGAAAGAAGAAAGGAAGAGTCATCTACATAACTACTGAAAAGAATATAAAGCCATAATTTTGGGGAAAACATAATAAAGAAAATTAAATTTTAGAAAATGCCAGAAAGAGATAAATATACTTTCTTTGGGTTTTGGAAGACAAGAAAGACAAAAATTAAGAGAAGGATTTGGAATCTTTTTGGAAAGAAATTTAAAGGTGAATTAATATGGGTTATAAAGAAGGTGTTGCCTATTGGATAGAGATAGACAGGGTTGACAGGTAACTCTGATACGAGTCTGTTATAATGGTGACGAAGAAGCAGAAAAAAACCCAACAACAGCAATAACCATACCCAATTACTCTTTGCCACAGGAAAGACTGATGAATCCTGAAGGAAGAGAATGACACAGTGGCAAAACGGAATGAAAATATTTGACACAAGATAAAGAGGAGAATAGTATAGAAGGTGAGATAGCACCAGTGCTTTGGTGAAAAAAGAAGACATTCTTGGCTTTACCTAGTAAGACCTTCCCAGGTCGGTATTAAAGCTGAGAAAAGGAAAGAACAAAAGGAGGAAGTGGTGATCAGCAGGGACACAGTTTGCTTGGATTCCTTATCGTCCATTAAAGGGGACTGGGAAGAAGAAAAGAAGCCCAAAGAGAGGAAGAAAAAGGGATTAGTGTAGTGATAAAAGGAGAATAAATTAGAGAATAGAAAACAGTAGCAGAATGAGGAAATACATCCAAGTGCTGTTTCTTAAAATGATCAATATGCAAAGTTCCAGCAAGTTTCATAAATTAAAAAAAGTTAAAAATGCATACACATTATTTCTTGCAAGAAAAGCTCTATAATCAGAGATATGAAAAAGATGTTAAAACATAATACTGGGTTCTGATGCACAACTCCATTCTTTGTATGACCTTGGGCACATTCCTTAACTTCTCTAAGGCTTGTAAAACCTGACTAATAATATTATTTACCTCATGGATTTTTTTTGGTGAATATTAATTGGAATAATTTATGTAAAACATATATTTATAGGAACTGACACAATATAGTGTTCAACAATTGTTATTATTTAAAAAATTAAAAAATCTATATATAATAGATGATTTATAAGGAAAGTATATATAGCCAGAATTGATTGAAGAAGTAAAAAACCTAAGTATTTAACCATGAAAGAAACTGAAACCATTATCAAAGAATTACTTCCAAAAAAGTTATACTCCTTCCTTCAAGAGGTGCAGCTTGATTCCCCTCCCACTGAATGTGGACTCATCTTAGTGACTTGCCTCTAACAAACAGAATATGGCACAAGGGACAGTGTGTGACTTCAAAGACCAGTCAATAACAGGCATTGCTTCTTTCTTCTTGTTCTTTCTGTCTGGATTCACTGGCTTTGGGGTAAGTCAGCTTCCATGTCAAGAGGGCACCCAAGCAGCCCTTTGAGGAAGGACATCTATGATGAGTTGAGGCCTTCTGCCAACAGCCGTGTGAGTGAGCCATCTTGGAAGCAGATCCTGCAGCCCAAGTCTTCAGAGACTGAAGCCATGGCCAACAGCTTGACCATAACCTCATGAGAGACCCTGAGCCAGAACCACCCAGTTAAGCTGATACTTCTAGGTTCCCTGTCACAGAAACTGGGTGAAACAAGAAAACCTCATTATTTTATTACTAGTTATGGGTAATTTGCTTTACAGAATTGTTGTTGTTGTTGCTATGTGCCGTCGAGTCAGTTACGACTCATAGTGACCCTATTGGACAGAGTAGAACTGAGCAGAACTGCCTCACAGGGTTTCCAACAAGTGGCTGGGGGATTCGAACTGCCAACCTTTTGGTTAGCAGCCCAGCTCTTAATCATTGCACCGCCAGGGCTCCTATACAAAAACAGATAACTAATATACTGACTGTTGCTTTTAGAGGTGGAAACTGTATTTTTAGCTTGTTGTGGACATGCCTTGAGCCCTGGTCCATGTCCAGGTTAGCCCGTGGGTTAGAGAACTGGCTTTCCACTTCCAAGTAAGTCAATGAACTTCCTTGGGATTCAGTTTCCTCAATAAAGTTGTGGGTTTAGAAGTTTATCTTTATAGTGCCACCTAGCTCTGAATTTCTTTGACTTTATGACTTAAAATTCTCAACAGCAATTATATACTATGATAAACAAACACAGACATGTGGATAAGAGAGTAAAACAGATTTGATTGAGAAGTTGTAGTCCAGCTCTAGCTTTGGCGAAGAAAAAAACATTACATGAAAAAATTTCAACGGGAAGCACAGTTCATCCCTTAACCAAAACCCAAACCCACTGCTGTGGAGTCGATTCTAACTCATAGTGACCCCATAGAGTTTCCAAGGCTGTAAATTTTTATAGAAGCAGACTGCCACATCTTTTTCTCATTGAGCTACTGGTGGTTTTGAACCGGCCACCTTTTGGTTAAAAGTTGAATGCTTTAACCACTGCACCACCAGGGCTCCTTCATGTGTTACTTATCTTTATTTCCCCCTAGTCCCTAGCATACGGAGGTACCCCCACTGAAGGTACAGAATGGTCATCTGTGGCTCACTGCTATAATGTAAGTTGGGTGTGGAGTAAAGTTCTTAACTAGGACTTCATAGACAATAATTCTTTCTAGACACTGAACATACAGTTTGTTCTTGCCATGATGTGCGAGCTCCACTCTCATTAGCATTTTAAAGGGAACACTCATTAGCTGAACTACTAAATGTCCTTTATATAATATAATGAGTTTCATTGAGAAGAATCACCAGCTTAGCTAAGGAGAAATTTAAATACCTTGCCATCATTTATAAATCCAGCCCTTTTAGAATGATATTTTTAAAGTACTTTGAATGAAGGGAAGAAGAAAAGTCGTAGAAATCTTGACAAAAGAAATGTAATTAGAGTAAAAAAAAAAAAAATAAAAAAGAAGAAGAAGGGCAATTCTATGCTTTATGAAGGTATCTTTGATCTTACTTGTCAGAAGCCAGGGAGGCAGGGGCATTGTTGCCCGCGACATTCTCTCTCCACTGTGCCTCGGAATAGGTAACTGGGATGGAACGTGCCTGCTTTTGTTAAAAGTGACGGAGAAAAGAAGTGCACAAAATCATAATCAAAAACCACTGTAATGCCAATCAGTAAGGCACAGACACACTGCGGGAAACTCACACGAGTAATGGAA
This sequence comes from Trichechus manatus latirostris, assembly GCF_000243295.1. Lineage (NCBI taxonomy): Eukaryota > Metazoa > Chordata > Mammalia > Sirenia > Trichechidae > Trichechus > Trichechus manatus. The sequence continues at coordinate 797,467 of NW_004444068.1, read as the reverse complement.
TTGTGCTTGATCTTGCTTTCAATATCTCAGGATTACCCTAGACATTTGCCTTATGCACCTGACTCATTAAATTTAAATTAATGCATCATATCAGAATTAAATAAAACCATTAATTAGCATATATTGTTTCCCTTCTTTGTTTTTGATCTTGGAATGTTAATGGTTGTAATTTATTTATTTATTATCGCACTCCTAAATTCAAGGGAAAACCAAATGGTAAATTTCCACACACTTTTCATAGAGACTACAAAAGCCTAAGAAATTAACCAAAACCAAACCCCTTGCTGTCAAGTCCATTCTGACTCATAGCCACCCAATGTGACAGAGTAGAACTATCCCATAGGGTTTCCAAGGCTGTAATCTTTAGGCAAGCACACTGCCACGTCTTTCTCCCGTGGAGCGGCTGGTGGGTTCCAACTGCCACCCTTTCGGTTAGCAGCCAAATGCTTAATCGCTATACCACCAGGGCTCCTCCTAAGAGAGTAGATGGGACAAAAAATTATCTAGAGCTACAGAAAGCTAAGAGAAACTTAGATGTTGGATGTGTAAGTAGTTTATTAAAGGCAAGTACAGAAAAGCAGATGGAATAATCCTAAACATTGAGATTGATGTCATGGAGGGCAATAACTATCCCTTAAAACCACTGTTAGAGACAAGAATATTACTAATTCCAGAGGATCCTTCCCCAGTCTTTTCTCAATGATGCTACCACCGTTACCTTTGTAATCTGATTATCATCACCCCAATGCCTAAAAGCCCTAAGCGATTGTTAGTCTACTAGGATACAGTTCTCTTAGACGGAGCACAGTGAAACACTTAAAGATCTACTGGAGCTTACCTCTCCACCCTTAATTCTCAGCTGGCTTCTGCATGCATACCTTCACTTCTCCTCAGCCTATACCAGGGCCCTAACACACCCTTACCTACTTTCCCAGGCAACCCGGGCCCAGTCACCCTGAGCTGCTGCTTTGGTTCTGAGACTTATCAAGCTCTTTCTTAATTCTATGATTTTGCATACTCTACTCTTTGCTTTCATCGCTCACTTTTTATACATAATAATCTGCTAATTATCCTTGTGTTGTTCTCGTTGTTAGCTGCCATGGAGTTGATTACGACTCATAGCGACCTCATGTGACAGAGTAGAACTGTCCCATAGGGGTTCCTAGGCTGTAATCTTTATGGGAGCAGATCACCAGGTCTTTCTCCAGTGGAGTCAGCCTTTTTGCTAGCAGCCGAGTGCTTAACTGTTGTACCACTCAACTCCAAAACACCCAACCCCCAAATCAGCTTCCCGTGAACACTCTGCCTTTGGTAAGTAATTCAGTTCTCCGGTTCCCTGACATGGTGTGCCTCCCTCTACGTTAACATTTGCCACATGGGGTTGTTATTTCTGTGTGCGTGTGCATGCATGCATGTGCACAAGCATGTGTGTGTGTGTGTGTGTGTCCCTGCTATACTGGGCAGAGCCATGCCTTACTTGCCTTTGTCTCCTTGGTGTCTAGCATGGTGTCTGCCATGTAATCACTATAGCGCTTAATCCACACTCATTCTGTGCTTGAATTGAGAAGTTGGAAAGCCCTTCAGTCAGATCCTGACAGGCTAAGTATCATTACAAGCTCTGTCCTTTCTCCCTGAGGCTGCAGTCTGCTTAGAAAATACTGTTTCAGCCACTCACTTAGGAGCAGAGAATTTTCCAGGGAGAATCATCCAGCCTCATTGTGAGCTTTTTCACTCCAGTGTGAAGCAGGCACTTTGGTTTTTTTACCGACTCATCCTTAGATTTGATTTGACAATTTATTCAAAAGGTCTTTCCAGTAACCAAGCCTCAAGGTCAACAGCAAACACTGATCCCTCCTGTCATTGCAGTCTGCAAGAAAGTGATCCCTGCCTAACACTAGTCTTGGAAGGAGGAACCCGATGCGGATCTTGTGCTCTATGTAAAGTCATGGAATAGTAAGTCTAGATCATGGTCTTTAAAAACTAGTCATTTCGTTCAGCTGTTCATTTTGCAGATGAAGAAACTGAGGCTCACAGATGTTAAATTACTTATGTAAGGCCCCACCGTTAGTACTAGAGATAGGGACAAAATCTAGCTTTCTGGACCCTCAGTCAAGTGCTCTTTCCATCCCATCATCTTGCCTCGCCCACATTCAAGATCCTTTTCTTACATAGTCATGCAAAGCACATCCAATCTGGCTCCCATTATCTTTTTTTTTTTATTGGAAATTTAAATTTGGAATTGCATTGCTGCTTTTCCATTCAATGGTGATACACACTAAAAATATCATCTGGGGAGAATGGAAATAAAATAAACATCTGGAAAGAATGTGCTGTAATGAAGATGTCGTCTGCCCTTAAGTGCTAGACAAAGAATCTGCTTTTTCAAAAGCAAATGCATGAAAATGTCTAAGTCCATGTGAACGTATATTTTAGTAAAAAATTAAAATGCTGCTGAAATTGGTAGATTTTCACAGATGATGGAATCCAATATAAGATAAATGACCAATAATAAGCTGAAAGTATAATACAGATAGCCATCCATCCATGGTTTACTGAACAAATGATGTTAACCCCACAATTGCTACTACCCTGCCTACTAATCGGTTAACATTTAATAAGAGGCAATATAGTTTGACACAAAGTCAGAAAATCTAAGTTAGAAATTTGCCTCTGCCACCTACAAGCCATGGCAATCCTACTAACCCCACCATCTTTTCTTTACTGTACATTTCTGATCAGCATTAAAAAAAAAAAAAAAAAAAAAGCAGATCCGTTGCCATAGAGTTGATTCCGACTCATAGCAACCCTACAGGACAGAGTAGAACTGCCCCAAAGGGTTTCCAAGGATCAGTTGGTGGATTTGAACTGCCAGCCTTTTGGTTAGCAGCCAAGCTCTTAACCACTAAGCCACCAGGGCTCCAATCAGCATACAAAAGCAGTTATTATTTCTCCCACTTTAAAAATATTTTTCTCGTGACCCCCACTTCTCTACCACCTGTTGCCTCATTTCTCTTCTCCCTTCACAGCAAAACTCCTTTGAAAGACTATCTCCATTTTCTTTCCTCCCATTCTCTGTTGAACTCATTACAATCAGGCTTTACCTTACCCCTCTACCAAAATGTCATCAATATTTATGTTCCCCATCGTACTTGAGCTTTCAGCAGCATTTGACACCAATTTATCACTCTATTTGAGACCCATTCTTTACTTGACTTCCAGGATACCATACTTTCGTGGTTTTCCTTTTACCTACTGGTTACTACTTTTCAGTCTCCTTTGCTGGTTTTTGATCTCTCTCTCTCTCTCCCTCCCTCTCTCGTTCTTTTTTTTTTTTTTTTTAATTTTATTTATTTTGTTGTTGTTGTTGAGAATATACACAGCAAAACATACACAATTCAACATTTTCCACACGTATAGTAACATTGATTACATTCTTTGAGTTGTGCAAACGTTCTCATCTTCCTTTTCTGAGTTGTTCCTCCTCATTAACAAACTCACTGCCCTCTAAGGTTCCTGTCTAATGTTTGAAGTTACTGTTGTCAATTTGATCCCATATAGGTAGTTCTTTAAAGAGCTTAATGCTCAAGGCAGACATTATTTTTACTAGTTAAGCTAAACTATTGGTTTTAAAATGACTTCAGGGGATATTTTTGGTTTAAGGTTTAAAGATTATCTCAGGGCAATAGTTTCAGGGGTTAAAGGCACTTGTTTATGGTTAGCCACGCATTCCATTTCCTCCTCCCATTCCTGACTCTCCTTCTTTCTCCGCTGCTGCTGGCAAAAACAGACCAATTGTTGTGCTTTGGATGGCTGCTTGCAGGCTTTTAAGATGCCAGGAACCAGGAGGTAGAACAGAGTCACTAAACACATTATTAGGCCAATTAACTGGAACATCCCATGAAACCATGACTCTAAACCTCCAAACCAAGGAACTAAATCCCATGAGGTGTTTGGTTGTACATAAGCAGCCTCAGCAGCTACTTTTGTGTGTGTGTGTGGTAAATATATCCATCACATAACTTTTGCCAATTCAACTTTTTATAGGTGTACAACTTATTGTAATTGCACACTTACAATAATCTGCTGTGCAATGGTTCTTGGTCTCTTAACATTGAATTTTCCCAGAGCTTGGTTTTTGAACTTCTTTTCCATCACTTCTTCTGTGATTTCATTTGGTCTCATGTTTTTGATATCATCTCTACACTAACGACTCCCCAAATTATATTTCTAGCCTAGACCTCTTTCCTGAACTCTAGAATCCTATGTCTAATTGGCTACTGAACAGCTCCAGTTGCTTGACTAATACACACCCCAAACATAACAATACTGAGTTCCTAATTGTCCCTAAAATTTGCTCCCCCTGCATTCTTCCTCAGCTAATAAATAGCACCTCCATTCTTTCAAAACTTAAGTTATATTATGTAATGCCTCTACTTAGAAGCCTCCAGTATTTTCCTGCTTCTCTCGGGTCCTCATGACCTGTCCTTTGTCACTGCGTTTATATTGTCTTTCATATTCTCTGCTGGTTCGTTCCACCTCAGCTACACTGGTTGTCCTGCCCCAGATGATCTTTGTATTTATTGTTCTCAATTTCTGGAAAGCTCTGCCCCAGATGTCTACATAGTTCCCTCTTTTGCTCTCTTCAGATGTTGCTGTCTCATCCAGGCCTTCCATGGCCACCCCATCTAAAATTGCAACCCTGCCTCTGTATACTTCCTAACTCCCTTCCCTGTTTTACTATTAGCTTTATGACTTACCATGAACACACTATACATTTTGCTTCTTTATCTTGATTACTATAAAGTCCCACTACCAGAAATGCTTTTTTATTCACTGTTGTGTACCCAGCACCTTGAACAGTGTCAGGCATAAAGTAGGCTCTCAAAAAATATTTGTTCAATGAATAAATGGATGAAGATAATCAGCAATAATAAGAAGAGCCACTCTTAGGTAGAAAGGTAAGTAGAAAGTAAATGAGATAAGTACTTCATCCATGTTAATGCACAATAAATGTTAATTATTTACATTATTAGCATATACTCATTGTAGCTGTTGGAAATAATTTTAAAGTGGGGACTGTGAGAAGAGAAGAAATTGCAGTCAAAATAAGGGATAATATAGAAAGAATTAGTTTTGCAAGTCAACCTCAGGCAAGGTAAAGACAGCTGATGGAAACACCCTGGAGTTTGGCCCTGATGACAAGTTCCTAGGTCTACCTGGAGGTGAGGGTATGAGGGGGTAAGGAGGTGGGGGGCAGGCTGGGGTTTGTAGGACTGGGTTCATGGGAGCCACAGGCAGTCTTCTGTATAGTTCAGGGTGAGGCTGTGTGCTGATCCCTTATTTCCATCTTGAGTATCCCTAGCAGCTCTCCTGTTTCTAGGGTGAAAGGAAAGGCTTGCAGTATCTGTCTCTAGGACTACATGTGCATACTCTTCAGTCCAAAGAGATTGTGCATACGTTCATATATTTTTTAATAGAATTTTTTGCTTTCAAAGTATAAATCTGCTTGGGGGCTGACAGCATCAGAGAGTCCCCATTATGCCGCATTCTGCCTAATACACAGTGATATCACGTGCCTTTTTTTTTTCTTCCACAGATTGGAGTAAAAAATAATTTACCTACGTCTAGAGAGGCACCATCAGTTGCAAAACATATTTTAAAGTGTAAGTGCAATTTAAAAAAGGCACTCTAATTCTTGAAGCTATAAAGGATATATAATTCTCAAGAGCCTTTGTATCCAGATGTAGATGTATCTGATTAGCTGGTACAGACGCAGTCCATGAATAAAATTCCTTCATAAGTCATATTACCATTGGATTTTATAACATAAAGTTGACTTACATGGATTTTCCCTGGACTTCACTAATTGACTTCCTATACTCCCATTAATCAGTTCTGGGAACAAAGGTAAAGAGGCTTTGTAACTGCCACCTCTCTAGCTGACAGTACGAACACAATGTGTGGAGATGCAGATGCAGATATTACGTTCTGTAACCACGTGACAAGGAGCCCTGGTGGCACAGTGGTTAAGTGCTGGTCTGCTGAGAGGTTGTCAGTTTGAACCCACCAGCTGCTCCGTGGGAGAAAGATGTGGCAGTCTGTTTCTGTAAAGATTTACAGCCTTGGATACCCTATGCAGGCAGTTCTACTCTGTCCTATAGTGTCACTATGAGTGGAAATCGATTCGACGGCAGGGGGTTTTTTGGTTTTAAGCATGTGACATTACGTGATACTTTCCCAACCTTTTCCACTTTCAGAGAGGAAACAGTGGCAACCTCTATATTATGTGCCTCGTTTTTTTTGTCTACAGTTTGTAATTGGTTTCGCACATGGAGTGTGAACTTTGCTTGTTACACAGGTGCAGACATGGCTGAGGACCTCTCATCTGTGAAGTTAATTAAAAGGCTCAATCTTATTTCTTTCAAAATGGTAACCGCAGACTCTATACTAAAGTGTGGGGTATGTGTATATATGTATACATATGCATACATTCAATGTAAACACATATTATGAGAGAAAAAAAGTAGGTAATGACAGATTTTGATAGAAAAAGAGTGGGGAAAAGGACAAGAAGGGAAGGGAATTAGCACTCATTAAGCTTCTACTCTGAACCAACCCATTGCCGTCGATTCCAACTCAAAGCAACCCTACAGGACAGAGTAGAACTGCTCCATAGGGTTTCCAAGGAGTGACTGGTGGATTCAAACTGCTGACCTTTTGGTTAGCAGCTGAGCTCTTAACCAGGCACGAGGGAAAAAAGGCAATGGGGGAAACTGGGAAGGGGGTGCAATTATCTAGATGCTAAAGAACAAACATGTAGAAAAAAAATCTCCCTCCTTAAAGAAGAGTTCTGTAAAAATGGAAGCTGGTAACCCATTAGGCAGTGCTTGTCAAGCCATTCAGAGGGACAGCAGAAGGCTGTGGGGCGCTAACTTGGGCTTCTCTCTCCCCTAAGTGCTGGGCTGCTGTCTCGCCATGAGACGTGTTATCTTGGAAGTTCTGCTGAGCAGTCTAGATAGCAGGACTTAAATGTGCAAGTCCCTAAATAGGGTTCAGCTTCCCAGAATACAAATCCTCAGAGAACCAAACAAGGTCAGGAAAAACCAACCCAAGACATTTCCTTTTAAACCCTAGAGAATGGTAAGAGTCCCCACAATTAAAACAATCCCAGAAGACTATATATTGGAGGTTTCTCGGTTCCTTTTTTTAATATATTCATCACGGGTGCTTAAAATGTCTTTAAATTATGTCTTGTGATTCCTCTGAGGTATTGAGATGATGGAGAGAGGAAAAGGGTGACCTTACAGAGTCTCTGGGAAGATGGGAGGAAGGTCAGGTCCAGCTGAGGTTGGAACACAACAGAGAGAAAGGGATGAAAGCAGTAGCCATTTTGGATTTCTTTAACGTAAGCCCTCAAGAATTTCTGTTTAGCAACTCCTGGCCAATTACAGGTTTTGTTTAGATGTCACTTTTGCTTCCCCCACTCCCACTGCCCCAACATCACATCACATATCCTCAGCATCACTGGGCTTATTACAGGGGACTCTCTACGGCCATTTGCATTTTGGGGTAGACAGCATCATTTGGTCCAAATTCTTCCTCATTCCCTACATCCATGCTCCTTGCCAGGTAATTTTGTAGTGCTCTTCCCCTGTGGGTGGGTGGCCTGTCTGGCCTCTTGACTCTGGACTCAGCCATACGGTTTTCTTTGGCCAATAGAATGTTTAAAAGATATGATGCAAGCAGAGGCTGAGAATGGACTTGAACACTTGACCTTGCTCTTTTGCCAGGAGAAGAGTGAGAGACGCATGGCACTGGCTAAGGTGCCCCAGCCAAACCCACAGACCCTAGTGAGCCCCGCTGGGAGAAGCAGAACCATTCAATCCAGCCCAGCCCAGAACAGCTGAACCCTGCAGATGTGTTATAAATAGTGTTTATTATTGGATGCCACTGGGTTGTGTGGTTGCTTGTTATACAGCAAAAACTAACTGATAGCAATACCATCGATCCAGTCTCCTCATGTCTGCCAGAGTATTATTTCTAAAATGGAAATGCAATCATCTTAAGATTACTTTGCATAAGGCACTTCAGTGACTCCACATTACCTTTAGGGTAAAGTCTAAACTCCCTCAAAAGGTACATATAAGTACTTTCATAAGACAGCCTCTGGATGTATTTCTGGTCTCATCCCTCATTGAATCCCACCAGCTTCAGCCTTACTAACTGAACTACACTGAGCTATTTACAGACTTTGTCCAAGCTCCTCCCTTGGCCTAAAAACGCCTTTCCTGCTACTCCCTGGCCCCACTAGATCCCAAAAAGCTTTATCTAATTAACTTCTATTTTCATCTTAAGCTTCAGAAAAGGTATCACCTCTGGAATCCTTCCTCTGACATTCCCAAACGTAACAATAGGAGGATGCCCAACCAAGTGCTCCCCAAACGTCCTATACCAGACATTTCTGTGACAGTAGTTATCACGCTCCTGGTAGTGAATTGTTTGTTACACATCTTTATCCTGATCGACTGACTTGATAATGAACCTCTTGGAGGCAGGACTGTATACTTTCTGTCCTTGTATCCCTAATACCTAGCAGAGCTCTTAGCACAGAGTTGCTGTGCAGCAAATGTTTGTAGAAGGAATCGATGCGTGTTCACACGCAAATAGCCAAACAGATGTGTTCTTGGCATATGGGAGACACATTCTGCTTGTGTGACAATCAGCAGTTGAGTTTGCTTGGAAGCAGAAGCACCCAGTTAAAGACCAAACATCGCTCCCTTATTCTTCTTCATTTCCTTCTCTTTCTGTAACTACCCAATCTCACATGCTTTATAATGTTTTTAGACGTAAGTGACCGTGAATTATTACTGACTCCGGGCCTTTCATCTTCAAGACTGACAGTCTCTATCCCACTTCTCTCAGGAGGGAGAGGCTATTATAACTATATTTTTGCTTACCAAGAGAATTGTTAATGGTTATCCTGGAGGGGAAAAAAAATCTATAAAAACCCAACTCATAATGAAGTCGTAAGCTTACTTTCTTCCTTTACTAATGAAATTCCTTCCGAGTTCACTGCCAGAATTGCTACGTAACCATTACCCTGAGAAAGGAGACAGACTGTAGGGATGTTTTTCCTTCCTCTTACCTGTTTAGTCCTCATTTTCGAATCCGACGACAGATTGTTGTAGGTATAATGTGCCTGGGTGACTCCGCAGAAAAGTACAGCAACTATCCCTGAAATTCAAAAACAGAACAGTCAAAACCACGTTTCTTTCCTGTCTAAGTCAAAGGGTAGGGATAGCCCAGCTTGAAAATGGACTTGGTGTCAGGAAAGTTAAAACTGCTAATAGTTACCATGATAATGGAACCGAGGTATATCTTGCTACTTGCTTTAAACACAGGTCTTCTAGGATCAAACTACAGAAAAGCATTAAGAAATAGATTTTTCCTGGGGATAATTGTATCCCTGATCAGTTAGGAAAGTTAGAGTTGGAAGCACATGGACAAAAGGCTGTATAGTCAACTCTGGACTTCTCATTGCCAGGGCCAACTACTTTGCTGCATTTTACACTAAAAGCTGGCATAATAGCTCTAAGATATTTGCTTCCCACTGTGTAACTTGGGGAGTCTGAAGAGGTTTCTGTCATACCATAATTCAGGATTAAAATCCATGAGTCACACACTTAAGACATCTACAAGGGTTTTGTTGCCCCTGCCAATGGTCCTACTTGCCAAGCAAGAGAGAGAGGTCTTTGTTTGCTCTATATCTACTTGGCAAAGCTGAGCACTCAGTCTTTCTTCTGCTGAATAATTTAGTGAATACACCCAAGGCACCCACTCCCTTAAGGCAGGCCAGTTTGCTCTTGTGTTCCTACCAGCAAGTGGGCTCTCAGCTGTTCCTTGGCTGGCTGCAGGACTTATTTCTTATTTCACCATAATACCCAGCTTTAGAAATTGGTGTTTCAGTGGTAGAATTCTTGCCTTCTATGTGGGAGACCCGATTTGATTCCTGGCCAATGTACTTTATGGGCAGCCAATGCCCATCTGTCAGTGCTGTGATGCTGAACAGGTTTCAGTGGAGCTTCGAGACTAAGATGGACTAGAAGAAAGGCCAATGAAAACCTAAGGATCACAAAGGTCTTATCCGCAACTGATCATGGGGATGGTGCAAGACCTGGCAGCATTTCCTTCCATTGTTCATGGGGTCACCATGAGTCAGGGGCTAACCATATGGCAACTAACAAGAACAATAATAACATACACAGCTTTATAGGCTACATGGAGTCACATGTACACTAGATGCTCCCTGGGCACAGAGGAGCAGCAACCATGGGGCAAATGTGTTATTTGTCCCTGGACTGGGGTGGGTAGGGAGTGGGGGTTGAACTCTATTTTGGATCAAAGATTAGATTAATTATGGGAAATTTGGCATGGAGGAGGGCTTTGGGAAAAATACAAGATATAAGTATTCCTCAACTCAGACGAAGGAGCTTGAATTGAATTTTAAGCAGCAGAATCTTTTCAACTAAAAACACTCATAAATTAAATGCTGATGATTCTTAAGAGTATAGGGATATGTGAACTGAATACTGACATTTCAAGTGGATCTGCAATAAAAATTTAAAGAACCGACCTTATTTTTTAATATGTAGACTGTATGGATTTATTTACATGTTGGTTATTTTTCAGTTCGATGTTAGATAAAATATTGCTAACATAGATTTACATAATACAAGGGCATAGACATTTACATTATTTATTTCATTTTAATATTATGCTTCAAAATTTTAAGCCAAAAGAATAAAAACAACCAGGAAATTTTGCCAAGAAATATATATTCAGGAAGCATTTCTGCAGCTTCTTTTGTAACTTTAATTACTTAGTATCTCTTCAGAAATTCTAAGAAAAATGCTTATAAAATATTATATTTCACTCTTCATAGAGTTTCTATTAAAAAACAACCAATACCAGGGCAATTTTTAGGGTGTGGAAGCACTTGAAGTAACCTCAAGGCTTAGGAAGATGGCTGTGCATGCTGTTTTGGCATCAAATATTTCTCTTTATTTATTTAAAAATATGATTTATCTGTTTCTGCTGGTTCTGTAACCTGTTGCTGGTTCTTTCTGGGTGAGGTTTTAGCTGACCCTCTCACTGCTCTGGAACTATTCTGACTATGTATTGATCTGTGGAGAAGTAGTGAATAAAAAGGGGGAAGGGTGGGTAGTGAATAAATTCATTCTGAGAACAAGGATAAGTAACAAACAAGTGTTATAAAGAACAGGGAAGATTGAGTGAATACCTACTGTGCTAATTTCATTTATATCGCCTTATTTATTGCACGGATTCATTACCTTGCAATAGGCTTACCACAATTAAGAGGCCCTCACACTGTCTTGGCTCCCTGGGTGATATAAACAGTTAATACACTCAGCTGCTAACCAAAAGGTTGGAGGTTCAAGTCCAGTTCACCCAGAGGCACCTTGGAAGAAAGGCATGGCATTCTACTCCCGAAAACTCAAGTCATTGAAAACCCTATGGAGCACAGTTTTACTCTGACACACATGGGGATGCCATGAGTCCGAGTTGACTCAATGGCAACTGGTTCTCTCCATTTTCCCCTTCTCAGTAATAGCATCTCCCTTCTTCCTGCTGCTCCAGACAAAACATTAGGATCATCCTTTAATTTTCCTCTCTTACTGGACATCAGCAATCTTGTTGGATCATCCTTTGAAACTTACCCTGAGCCCAACCACTTCTCAACACCTCCAACCCTAACCTCCTTATCCAAGCCACCATCATCCTTACCTGGATTACAGCAATAACCTCCTGATTGGCGTCCCCTACTTTCCTCCTGGAGCCCTAGTGGCACAGTGGGTTAAGCACTCAGCTGCTAACTGAAAGGTTGCTGGTTTGAACCCACCAGCCGTTCCATGGGAGAAAGATGTGGCAGTCTGCTTCCGTAAAGATCTACAGCCTTGGAAACACTATGAGGCAGTTCTACTCTATTCTATAGGTTGCTATGAGTTGAAATTGACTCAGTGGCAATAGGTTTGTTATGTACAAATATACACAAAAACTGTCCCCTTTCATTTTCCTCTATCTGCCTATCCTGCTTGTTTTTCTCCATATTTCTCTGCACCTAACATTTTACACATCTATATGTTCATTATCTGCCTTCCCTCACTGCAATGTAAGCTCATTCAGGGCAGGAGGGTTCACTGGTCCCTAACCCCTAGAGCAGTATGGGGCAGATAGCAGGTGCTCAGTAACTATTTTGTTGAATAAATAAATGAACACTCCCATCCCCATGTTACTAGTAAGAAACTAACTCATTCAAGGTCACTTTGGAAGTGGCAGAACTGAGATTCAAATTAAAGCATTTGGCTCCAAAATTCCAGACTCCCTATTCTTTTCTGCTTGTATTAGATCATTAGTGGATGTTTCAAGGTGATCTTATTGTTGTTAGGTGCCATCAAGCCAGTTCTGACTCATAGTGACCCTATGTACAACAGAACAAACCACTGCTGGGTCCTACGCCATCCTCATAATCGTTGTTATGCTCGAGCCCATTGTTGCAGCCACTGTGTCAATCCATCTCATTGAGTTTCTTCCTCATTTTTGCTGATGCTCTACTCTACCAAGCATGATGTCCTTTTCCAGAGACTGGTCCTTCCTGATAACATGTCCAAAGTACGTGAGTCAAAGTCTCACCATCCCACTTCTAATGCATGTTCTATCTGTACTCCTTCCAAGACAGATTTGTTTGTTCTTCTGGCAGTCCATGGTATATTCAATATTCTTCACCACCACCATAATTCAAATGATTCTTCTTGGTCTTCCTTAATCATTGTCCAGCTTTTGGATGCATATGAGGTAACTGAAAACACCATGGCTTAGGTCAGGCATGCCTTAGTCCTTAAAGTGACATTTTTGCTTTTTAACACTTTGAAGAGATCTTTTGCAGCAGATAAGACGATTTTAAGCCATCTAAAATAAAATCGTATCTTATCTAGAACTGGCAAATGTATAGAGACCAAGGTTTATCAGTGGTTACCAGGTTCAGGAGGGAGGGCAACAGGGGGAGTCATTCCCTAGGGGGCACTGAGTTTCTGTTAAGCATGATGGAAAAAACTGGAAAACGACAGTGGTGATGATTGTATAACATGGTGAATGTAATTGAAGTCACTGACATTTTTGTACATGCAAAAAACATTGAAATAGTCTATGTTTTGTTGTGTATATTTGTACTTAACAAAAACAAACAAATAAACAAACTACAGTAACATTTCTTATGTCCCAGGGAAATAGCCAGAGGTTTGCTGATGAAGATTACAAGCTCTCTGTGCTTCTCATAGGAAGATATTTTCCCTAGTATCCCTGCCCTGATTAGGACAATTACAGTGATGTTCCCTCTAAATACTTTCTTAGTTTTAGTGACGTATCTACACACACAACAACAAACAATGAAGAGTGTGCCAATATGACCAGAGGCTTGGTATTGTAATTAAAGTAAAACAACAAAGTTGATTTGACCCTTAGTATTGGCATACACAATCATAATTATGTAGCTTAGTAATTAATTCATATAAATTACCATAATTAGTATGACCTTTACAAGCCAAAACACATTTTAAAAAACATCTTATCCAAATACATTTATAATCTATAAAATTCTCTGCCATCCAAACAGATTCTGAGTTGACAGTTTTCTGCATTATACATGCACATGTTAATTGTCATTACATTTTACATACCCACACCTTCTCTGCTAGAACTGGTTGTGCCACTGAAATATGGGCCCCAGGTAACTCTCTTAAATGTGCTGGATCTCAGGTTCTCATGTGTAAAAATGATGTGGGAGACCAAGTGTTCTTGGGGCTAGTCAGCAAACCAGCATCTCAGCTCCAAACCCACCCTTCTCCACTCGCTGTGATCCTGGAGCTGGGGCTGCAAACCACATTTGTTCTTTGCCAGAGGCTCTCTGTCAGGCTCTGCCAACATGGCACACCAGAGGAAGACTAGAACGTAGGAGGAGAGAGGACTTTCTCCTTCCTGTTTGCCTGCTGATACTGTCAGCTTCATTTCAACAATGGCTCTTCACCCTGGTTTTGGCAGTTGGTTCCAGCCTCTTTTTTCCCCCCCCAGAATTCAGAACTAGCCTCATGGCAACCCCTCAGAGACATCAGCAGCAGCAGGGCATTATTCTCAGAGGTCTGGGTCCTAGCTCAGTGGTTCCTTCTGAGGAGCTTCTAGATTCTCTTCCCTTTCCTCCTCCAGTCCTAGGATTTGCACTTGCTTCCTGTAGTTGCTATCTCTTCATTACCCAAGTGCCACCACCTGCTCACCAATTTCCTGCACTAAACTCTGTAAAATATCTGGAATGGTTTCTGCTTTCCTACTAAATCCTGACTGAGACTATCTTGTAGATGCCTTCCCATTCTAAATTCTGATAGTTCTTTGAAATCAGCGAGGGTCTGTCAATTGGAAGTAAGATACAACTTGTGTTCTCCCTGTTATAACTGGGACGATGGGGGATGCCAAAGGCAGCTGAGACACTGTGCCAAATCCCAGAGGACTGGGCTCAAGTTCTTTTCAATCCTACCTAAGCCTGAGGACTAAGGTGCTCCTGACCCAAGCCACAGTGTTTTCGATCATCTCCTGTGCGTGCAAAAACTGGACAGTGAATAAGGAAGGTCAAAGAATTGACCCCTTTGAGTTGTGGTGTTGGTGAAGAATATTGAATATACCATGTGCTTCCAGAAGAACAAACAAATCTGTCTTGGAAGAAGTACAGCCAGAATGCTCATTAGAAGGGAGGATGGTGAGACTTCATCTCACATACTTTGGACATGTTGTCAGGAGGGAGGAGTCCCTGCAGAAGGACATCATGTTTGGTAAAGTGGAAAGTCAGTGAAAAAGAGGAAGACCCTCAAGGAAATAGATTGACACGGTGGCTGCAACAATGGGCTCAAGCATAACAACAATCATGAGGATGGCGCAGGACCGGGCAGTGTTTTGTCCTGTTGTACACAGGGTCGCTATGAGTCGGAACAAATTCAACGGCACCTAATAACAACAACAACCTACAGCTGGGATTAGTATTTTTTAAAAAGTTATGTGAGCTTGAGCCTCTAGATTGAGATGAGTGGCTGGGGAGAGCAGTGGGTTAGGCCTGGTGAGTCATGGCCCAGATTCAAACATGTGTCTTCTGATTTCCAGTTCCATGATCTTTCTAAAATACAAGAGCTCTCCTGTATTACAGTGGCAGTCCTGAAGTGTGAGAAGTTCCCCATCATTTGAAATGTTTTGGCTGAGTAATCATCTGCCTGAGCTGTTGCAGAAATTTTTTTTTCCCAAAAAAAAAAAAGAACTCTGGATTTCCTCCAATTCTGTAGTTCTTTCATCTTCCTATACACTATTTGATTAATCCACTAGGATTAACGAATCCACTAGTTCCCTCCATTTACATTTTCTTTCAAGTTCAAGACAAGGAAATAATACTGGTTCCAAATGAGACCTTTAGACATTTTGAATAGAGGCAGCTCAACGTTCTCAAAAGTAAGCAGGAGATAAACATAGATTTTCAAATACGCTTGGTAAAATTGAAAGTCATCTCTTCAAAAGTGAAATTTTAAAACCTATGTCATTATCATGCCCTCTAATCACAAAAGCTTTTTTTTCAAATATGCTATTCATTTTAAAAATAAACTCAGAAAGTTTTCTCTGTGTAGAAAAGGATGTTTCGAAATCTCTAGACAGGAAACCGAAGTCGATGGACACTGAAAAAGGTGACTTCTGATGTTCATGGTCCAAGTGACAGAGGCAGTTTACCTCCCAGTAACATGCTTCCTTTCTTCTCTTTTTTTTCATTCTCCGGTTACTATTATTTCTCACCCTTCTGTGTATGATTGTCCTCGTCATTCCCAGGATATGTTTAATTTACAGCTTATATCACCGTCCTGTCCGTACACCAGAAGCCACTTAACTCCATCTTACGTGCAACTGTGGTCCAAGAATCTGCAGCTTATCCTGATTAGGCAAGAGAGATTTCAGAACATGATCCAGTGATTTTAAACATTAATGTATACCCACGTTACCTGGGGATCTTGTTAATTTGCAGATTCTAACTCAGGAGGTTTGGAATGGGGCCCTAGATTCCACATTTAGACAACCACGTGATGTCCATGCGGCTGATCCTTGGGCCAAACTTTGATAGGCAGGTCTCTGGCCAACACTTTGGTATGAAGTAATCAACTAACCCATGCTATGGCATGGCGTTGGCCTTGGTTTTGGCCTTGAATAGTCCTAAAAAGAGACTTGAGCATCTAGGAACAATTAGAAATAGTCCCTCAGGACCAAAACAATTTTTGTTATTTTTTTCCCTTGGCTTATAAGTATCTTTTTGCTAACTTTGAAAAATGTTTTAGAATTATATTTTTGTGTTCTATCTTATCTATTTATCCGTCTGTCTTTCTAGAATTGACATGGTTCTATGAAATAATTATAGTTTCACAGATCAATTATCCACCAAGGATAGTTGAGGAGTTTTAAAATTTTTAAATTATATATTTAACTATACAATTAAATATATAATTAAATTATGTATTTAAATCTCAACAATACTAGAATGATAAATAAATTACTTATATGGAATAAGATTAACTATATATTTTACCATCAAATAGTTCAATAAATTCTCTCCCCCTACCAAAAAGAAAGCAAACAGATCACATACTTTGAACACAATGTTATAAAATTGGAAATTAACAAATAAGCATCACTAAATAAATGTATCCATTTGGGATTTTAAAATCATTCTATTAAATAAAATTGGGGTTGAAGATGAAATCAAATTTATAATTTCAGCTTCTTTAGAAATGAATAGCAATGAGCATACAGTACATTCCCTATCGAAACCTACTGGATAAAGACAAAGAATTATTCAGAAGAAAATTAATAGCCTTACATGTATTTTATTAGGGAAAAAAAACACAGGTTGAAAATAAATGCACTATTTACCTCAAGAAGCCAGAAAGAGACACAAAAATGGACTCAAAGAAAGTAGAATAAAAAACTTAATCAAAAAATAGTGAAAGAGAACATATAAACAAAGTAAACTTTGTCAGTAAAATTAAGAGTTGTAAAACAATAGTGTGGACCTTGGCCTCTTCCTCCCCAGGTTGCCTCAAGTCTCCAAACTTCCCATGATGCCATTCTCTGGCCATGGCTGCCGGTATAAAGTGGGTCATGTTGATCAATTGCTTCACCTTTCTGAGACTCAATTTTCTCATCTAGCACCCACCTGCCTCATAGGGCTGTTCTGAGTATAAAATAAGATGCTGGACATTAAAATGCTTTATAAACCAAATACTAATACGTAAGTAAGGTGCTGTAATTATCATAGCAAGTAAATGAAGGAAGAAATCATTAAAAGAAAGAATAACTTAGTGAAGTTCACTCTACAGATAAACACAACAACATTTTCTATCTCACAAGTTGCTGGGACATACAATGCAAAGCATCTAGTACATGCCTTGTACATTCTATGCTCTTTCTCAGTATTTGTTGCCTTCTCTACTCATTTAGCTCTTGCATCAAGGAAAGCAGGTGAAAATGTGCTTCTTACTCCTAGTAATCTAAGCTCAGACAATTACTTGAGTTAAGTGCCAGACTCTGGTGAGTTAGCTTGGGTATTTGCTGTTCATCCACTCAATTACTCTTTGTCTGTTGAGGGTGTAGAACTGGAAGAAGCTGCATAAGCCTGGCTCACTATTATTTCCTCCCCATTGCTAATCCCCACGTTGTCTCATGATCTTGTCTTTCCCTCCCATTCCAGTGTCCACAAAAGGTTTAAGATTAACCGATGTTCCTCCTTGAAGGGTGGAAAACAAGTGATAATGATCTAAGGACGAAAAACCGAACAAAGCACCAATCTTGTGACAAGAAAACCAGGATGTTGCCAGATAACCCCCAAGAATACCAGTAGAAGATTAACTCATCCGAGACATGACCACCTCAAGGCAGAGCTAACACAAACTTCTAAGACCCATAATCCTGTTCTTATAAAAGTCTTCAGCCAATCCCTAGTGGGGGAGACGGGTTTTTCGGAGGAATCTATTCCCCTCTGTCTCCTATATATTGATATATAATAAACCTCTTGCTGCTCACCTCACCCCGTCTCAGAATTGGCTATTGCGGCAGGTGGCTCCAATTCGCGTTACTGCGGTAACAGAATGAGAAAAGCATTGGTTTTGGCTATGAGGAACAGAAAGATGAATAAACCTGGGGCTAGGCCTCAAGCAGCTTTATGTTTCCTAATAGAGATAACATGTACACAAAGATATCTAATGAAAGGTAGAATGCAGTGAATGACAGGGATTCTGAGGGGGAGTGATTTCTTTCTGGTTGGGGAAGATGGAAGAAAGATAAGGAAAATTTTCCTGAAGGATGAAAAGGCCCTCGAGTCTTGAAAGGTGAGAGGAATCTGGGGGTGCAGAGGGCAGGGAAATCAGTGAGAGAGGGGAGAGAGGAAGGAGACAGCAGCCTTATGAGACACAGGAACATTACCAGCATATGTGGGTTTTAATCTGTGATAGGTTAGGGAACAAACACACACTGAATTAATTAATTACAATTTTTCTAAATACAAAACTTACAGTAGAAACAACTAATACGTTTGATGCAAAATTTTCCAACTAATTATTACAAGTACTGGAGTGTATTACAAACCTTATTAGTACTAGTATTCATAAAAATGAGAACTAGGAAATGTCCTAGTATGTCTGTCCTTGGCTGGCAAAACAGTTTCTTTTCCAGCAAAAATAAAATCTGATTATTTGGTTTCCATCTCTGCTGGAAAAACAAGCAGTCATTAAACGCAATACTGTTTTGCATGTCTAAGATCTTGGATTCAGGTTGTATTCATGGTAGTCCTGTGGCAACGATGAATGGAATCAAGTACATATATCTGGATCTGCTCAAAAAATATCTGGGACCTAAAATAAGAAAGGAGGTCTAAAAGAATTCAGGAAGTGGCCTAAAGAAAATAATAATGAGAGTTTCTGACTCATGCCTTGTGCACAAGATTGCCTTTCAGTGTTTCCATGGTGAGATTTTAGTGGTGGGCAAGATCCCCAAAGGGCCGACTGCAGGGACTCACTTATGCAATTCTGAGCAACAACTAGAACCAACACTTTTTGACACTAGCTAAAAGAGCTGTTTTGAGAAACCACAAAGAGGCACACAGTTAAGTTCAAATTAACTGGCAAGCAAAGAAATTTATGAAACAGCATGAGGAGGTCCATAATTCTTTAGCAAAAATAATGATTCTCTTGGCCAGTAAACTCTTTCCAGAGAGATTAACTGTCAGAGGACAATGAACTCTCTTTGGTTAACAGAGTACCATTTACACTGTTGTCTGTGATTCCCACTTCTGGGTGCTCTCAGAAAGCACTGTTGTTGTTAGCTGCTGTTGAGTCGGCCCTGGACTCATGGTGACCCCATGCACAACCTGAATGAAATGTTAACATAACTGGTTGGGGATCCGACCTTTGTGATCCATAGGGTTTTCATTGGCTGATTTTTGAAAGTAGATCGTCAGGCCTTTCTTCCTAGTCTGTCTTAGTCTAGAAGCTCCACTGAAATCTGTTCAGCATCATAGCAACACAAACGCCTCCACTGACAGATGGGCGGTCGCTGCCCATGAGGTGCACTGGCTGGGAATCAAACCTGGATTTCCTATGTGGAAGACAAGAATTCTGCCATTGAACCCCTAGTAAGTATTAGAGATCACTAAATATTCCATATATGTATTTATATCCTTATAATATCCTTAAGAAGCCCTGGTGGCACAACAGTTAAGTGCTCGGCTGCTAACAGAAAGGTTGGTGGTTTGAATCCACCCAGTGGCTCTGAGGGAGAAAGACCTGGTGATCTGCTCCCATAAAGATTATAGCCAAGAAAACCCCATGGAGCAGTTCTACTCTGTCACATGGGGTTGCCATGAGGCGGAATCAACTCGATGGCACCCAACAACAACAACAACAACAAAATATTTACATCCTCACATGATCAAGGTTCAATGTGTGATTGTAAATTACAGAAGAAAAAACATACTACACTGGGAGCCAGGAACGTAGGATCTATCTAATTATAGTTCCAACACAACTAGTTGAATGACTTGTGCAATTTAAATCCATTGTCTTATCCTCCATAAGTGAAGGTGGTCTGCATTAATGGCCTTTATAGTGGAGTATACAAGACCACCCACTGATGAGTGGAAGAAAATATTTAGAACGTCATAATGTTTAATTAGTATTTTTGTATGTTCTAAAGCAAGTAATGTAAGTACCCTTGTGGGCAAAAATGAAAACAGATATACATGTATGAGGGTGCATGATAAAATTATTTTCTTTTATTTTTTTGCCAATAAGAGTATATAATCAAGAAACAATGGCAAACACTGCTCTAGATGACATCTAAACACCTTCCCATTGTAAATGTCTGTGGTCTGAATAGTTTGCTTTTTACATTTACTTCCAGGTCTGCAAATAGAATTGAAGAACTGCACGAGGTCCCACGTGAGACCCCATGGCTTCGCGTTGACTTTCTGTCAACTAGATTTTCTCTCTTGACCCAGATCTCCTCAAGGGCAGTGTGTACCACCATCCTCTTTGTGTGCTCTAACCTCACTGCAGTGCCCAGCGGACAGCAGATGCTCAAACGGAGGTTTGTCAAAGGAATGAATCTCTATTTCAAGAAATGTTTATCTGTTTTGAAAAGAGAAGGCAGGAGATTAGTTTCTGATCCTCACATACAAATAGATGTTTATCTAGATTTGTTAGTAGCAGGGTCCATTTTCTTCCAACATTTAAAGTTTTTTTTATTCAACTATTGTCACCTACAGTCAGTGCTACTGATAGCATTATTCAGTAGTTCTTTTCTCATTAAAAGTTGATGAAGCCTTCAGATATGGAAGCTGAAGAATAAACGCCCATCACATGGAGCATGATTTTCTTTGACATTAAATGCAGACTTGAGGGGTTTCTAAGACTGGAGAATATTGCATTTTTGGACAGGAGATATTGATTATATCATCAGAACACAGAAAGAGAGCGAGTGAGAATGAAAAAATGTGCCTGTTCCCAGATTGTACTCTGAGGTGTTTTAAGGCTGATAGGTTATTTTTCTATGCTGCACTTTTATTTATTTTTGATCTTGTAAAAAGAGACACTTCTGACAAGTTCCGTATCACCACCGCTGAACGTGAACCTGGAACTGAGAGGTCAAAGATTTATCGAAAAGGAAAACTCCTTCAGGGACTATGAAAGAATCCAAGTTTCTAAAGAGTACTATTACTGTCTAGTTCACCATATTTGGCAGCTCCATAGTTGGCAAATTAATCATGAGTCTGTGGAATATAAGAACATCAATATAGAAAATAGCATAAATCTACGTTCCTATTCTTGGTTTCTCCAATGCGGAGTACAGACATGCATTTAAAAAAAATTAATTCTGCCCTATGTTCCATAGTTTCTAAATTTCCATTTAAAATAAAAAATTCCCCATGTAGATTCTTTATAATCTAGTAGTGAGTATTTATGCAAATAAGTTTGAGGCCTAGAGAAGAAGAAACCTCTTTCCCTTAGATCCCTCTGTTTCCATCTCAAATGTTAGTGTAGCTCAGGCTTACCCCTTGTCTCATTTCCGATTTCATTTCCTTGGAGTTAGCTAACACATTTATATCAATGTTGCCGAAATCTTTAATGAGCACCCTCCTCCCAGATGTCCATATCTAATTGCCCATTATACCTTTCCATGTGGACATTCCATACTTGTGTAGAATCCAGAATGTCCCTGAATGCACTATTACATCTCCTTTCTACTGCATGTTCTCCTGCACCTCTATTTCCCATTTCAATGAAAAGAACCATCAGTCCAGGTGACACAGGGACCTGGGAAATATCCTGGACTCCTCTTTTTTCATCATCTATCTGCTAGTTGTTTGTGCCACCTATCTCCTAAAAATTTTCTACATGCCTGTGCAGAATATGGGTTTTGGGAAAGAACGGATAACTTTCTCTTTTTCCTCATGCTCCTGGCACCACAAGATGTTAAATAATGACTAAAAACATTTACAATGAAGAAGGTAGGGATAAATTTGTCCAGTACTCCAGTTGCATGTGCAAGGTTGTTTGAATACTGAAATGATGAGCTATTTGGTTCAAGAAAGTGCAGGTGTGAGTTAATGAGTTATTATGCGAGGAGATGTACTCGGCACCTGTGTTTATTGAGATGGCATCGCTGCATGTTTGCCCTTGGTTCGGTGTGCTGGTTAACTAATTCCCTTGAGAATTTTAGGTGCCTATTAATACAACTTGAATGCTTAAAATTTTGAGCCTCCAGGTTTTATTTTTGCCTTGGAAAATGCTCAGTGCACCTCATTTGTTGGTGAATTGTTGGCAGACTACGTTGGGTTCACGTGGCCCCATCAATATGAAAGCAAGAGCAGTTTTAAGCTAAAAGCTGTCGGCTAATAACGTGTACTTAGAAGCTGAAACTGGCCAGATTTGTTTTGAGAAACAATTCAAACTAAATCCCCTCCTAGTGATTTGTTTTATTTACTGAGATCCAGAAATATATTTTCCATCCAGTCATGCAACGCATCAGTGGTGAGCCAAATGGAACACATTCACCTCTGAGCTAAAAGTCTCCTTAATAGTTTGAGACTGATTTTTGCCAAACTGAAAGATGATAGAGATGAGAAATAAAAAGCCAGCTTGCATCAAGTGAAATCTCAACATGTCCACTAATATTCATTTCATTTATAAATCTTCCTTCCTTGTCTATTGTAAAAAAAAAAAAAGTAGACTTTCCCAAGTTTCCCTTTTCCTGCCTGTTTATTCTACAAAAACCTTTCAAGAATTGACCTGACAGAGAGCAAGACTTGAGTTTCCAACTGTCAGCTTTCCCTTATCATGACAATGTAATTAGGCCCTTGTCATTTGACACCAACAGGAGAACATGCTTGGGTGATGGTATTGAGATGAAGTAACTGTTGGTGTTGTGGTTGACTTGACACTTGTGTGTGCGTCGGTTTTCAGAAGACAGGCGGCACGAACAACTAGGGCATCTTTCTTTCAGCCATTTTGGTCAATTGCTTTGTGAATGGGTCAGAGTGTCACTTGATTTTACCTTCCTATATTTAAAAATGTTTCCAACACTTTGTCTCTTATTCCCTAGAATAAGATTCTCCAGAGTCTCTTGTTCTCTGACATCAGACTACAAAGCCCCACGGCATTACTTAGTAATCAGTACATTTTTTCCATACGTTTAAATGTTGATTTTCTTACGTGGAAATCATTCTAAACCAAGTAAATAGTAGGTTCTGCTGTTTAATATTTTTGGATGAGAAAATGACGTATTTCCGTGGCCACCCCTCCTTATCCTTCACCTCCAGTGGACATAAAATATGCCCTAGGAATCTAAAAATGGAAGCAGCCTTTATTACAGCAGTGCCTGAAAGCAGGTAAATCAAGAGACACAGTGTCAATGTTGCCATTAGAAATCTTACTCTTCGGGTGTTTAATGACAGTCCCTGGAAGTTTGCTTCTGGCAAAAACCTGACCCCCAAAGTCTCAGCTGGGAAACAGATTATAAAAATGAATTTTCAAACAAGCTGTCCAGCTGTGCTTTTTGGTTATCTTTATAAACCGAAAAGCAGCTTCTATGACAGGATTCAATTCCATTAGAGATTATGCTATAAATAATACTGCTGAATTATTTTCAATATTCAATTTAAAATAATGGCTCAGTAACCTAATGACGTCTAGAAAATAGGCCCAGCACAAGAAAAATTCTACCTGATCAGAAATTAGGTATGCATGTGGACCAGGCACCTCACAGAGAGCATACCCCAGGGTCATATATTTACTCCAAAGCCACATTCCCAATATGCATAATGTACTTCCATTACAAAATAATAAAATCCTTTTACCTTAACAGTGGAGAAAATGAAGACACCAATTAATGGGATGGCTTATTCCAATCCCTCAGCAAGTCCGAGGAAGAACCAGAAACCAGAGACATGTCCCTTAGTGGCTGCTTTTGTAAGTCGGGCAGACACATGCACGTACAATGTCTTCTATGTTCTCCCACTTGTGAGTCCTTCCCAGAGTCCATTTCTAGCTACACATGCTGAGCCCCTAGACTTTTTCTCACTTGCATTTTACATTCTGTCCAGACTTCCCAAATAAAAGTTTTCTCAAACTGCACTTGTATATTTCCAATAGCAGAGAATCCGACTTCTGAGTAATAGAAATGCCAACCTTCATTTGCATGTCTAAAAGCCACTTGTTTCCATGAAACCAAGTTCTTCTATGTGACTATTGAACACTTGCAGATGCAATTTCCAGACTAAGATGAGGCAGCTGCAAATGTGGCCCTTGAAGTAAAAGATGATCAAAATAAATCAAATGATCATCATCAAATTAGTACCAACTGACAGTGAACGCAGAAGATGTGGTAATGAGTAAGCCCCCCACACTGAAGTGCTCATAATGAATCTTATAAGAAGCTGAATTGAAAAGGATAATCGATACTGTGCAAACTGTCTTTAAAAGCTTGATTCTTTTTGTCTATCAGTATGCACCTGGTATAAGATGGTTCCAAGTAGCCCAATCTGGAAGCTGTGTTGTCTTTGAGCGTCTCTTCCCTTCTGATCTGTCATCAAGTTATGCAGTTTCTTCTCTGGAAATTCCTCGTGGATTATCCCTTCGCTTGTACCATTTTGATTTCTTTGTTTGCAAGCAATAGAAACTGACTATGGCTAACATAGGAGCCCTGGTAGCACAGTGGTTAAGCATTTGGCTGCGAACCAAAAGGTCGGCGGTTCAAACCCACCAGCTGCTCCGTGGGAGAAAGATGTGGCAGTCTGCTTCTGTAGAGATCGCAGCCTTGGAAACCCTATAGGGCAGTTCTACTCTGTCCTATAGAGTCGTTATGAGTTTGAATCGACTCGATGGCAATGGGTATGGTTAACATACCTAGAAAGGAACTTACTGGAAGGAAGTGTGGTAATGTTCAGTAAGGAGCTCTCAGGGCAGCTCCAGAGAGATGGTGGCAATGCTAAATAGTTTCAACAGGGCTCTGCTTTTGGAAAGAACAGGTGCCAACAGTTATATATCCTTCTATTTGCCTCCTAAAGGTTCATGTCCCATGGAGAGAGTGTCTGGTTAGCCCATCTTCGGATGTCCCCATTCTCCTGGGCAGGGGAGGGTGGGGCACCTTGATTAACAAGATGATATCCAATGGAGCAGTAGTAGCATCCTAAGTAACATCAGGATGCTATTACCAGTGAGAGTAGATCTTGGGCAGTCAAAACCAGCAGATGCCCACCACATTCCTCTAGACAAGACTCTTGTCTCCCTACGTATACATATTTCTATTTTAAGTTAAAAGTTTCAAAAATGAAGTTGTAGATTAATGAAATTTATGATACACCCTCCAGTTGATGTGTGGATCTGCTCTAGAAAATCTTGACCAGCCAGTCTATAGAATTTGCAGGAATGTTATCAGGTACAGGGTACTCATTACCTTATAAAGCAATCTGTTATTCACTTAATGGAAGTCTTTATTGACAAGAATCATTTATTCCACCACTCAAAAGGTATTTATTGAGTGCCTACAATGTCTCAGCCACTGTGCTCATGCTGATAAGGCTCCTGTGTACCTGATAGTCTAATACGACTTCTGTCCATCAATCTTAATTCTACACATCAGCTGAAGTTCTACACTCCAGAACTATAAAGGGTAAGTTAAATAGTGTATTGAAATCTAAATGCACATATACAAACAATAACCAGTTGGAAACTATTACGGAAGAAGTTCCCATTCATTACAGCATACAAAAATATAAAATACTGTCCCTAAAAAGGCACTTAACAAGAAATTGTAGGCCCAATGTGAAGACAACTATAAAAATTTACTGAGGGCCATAAAAGAAGACTTGAATAATGGAGACACATAACATATTCCTGGGTGGGAAGACTCAAGATTATAAAAACATCACTTCTATTCAAATTAATCTAAAAATGTAACCCAACCATATCATGATTTTCTGTTTGGAACCTAACAATGTTATTTTCAAGTCCATTTGGAATAATAATATATAAGTATAGCAAAGAAACTTCTGAAAATGGGGAGGGGGCTTTATCTGCTACACAGTAAAATGAATCGTAAATCTAGAATAATTAAAACAGTGAAGATCAAAAGCTCACTGGAACAACAGAAAGCTCAGAACATACATGTACATACATGCACATATACTCATAGTCATTATATTTTAAATTAATAGGAAAAGGGTGAAGGATGTTAGGGCAAATGGGTAACTATCTGGGGAAAAAAATAAATAATACCCACACCTCATTACACAACAAATTCTAGTTGGATTCCAGTGTAAAAATAAAACCAGAAAACTATTAAAAGAAATTATACATTATCATTAATAAAATCTTGGGCTTTCTAAGCAGAACCCAGAAAGGGGAGCGAGGAATAAAGTTAACCACATACAACTTGAGAAGGTCTATACCAACACTTTCCTGTACCTAAACCAGCAAAACATAACATATTTAAAAGGAATAATCACAAAATTGGAGAATGTTTATGGCCTTCATGACAGTCAAAGGTTAGCTTTCTTAATAGATAAAGAGTTCTTAAAATTGAACTTGACAAAGATAATCATCTCAATCGGAGGAAAAGACAAAGGACATAAACAGGTAGTTCACCAGAAAAAGAAATACAAATGGCCAATGACATGTAATTAAAATGCTTGTCCTCACTAATATAATAAATGTAAATTAGAATAAAATGGAACTTGATGATGATCAAATTAGCAGTGATTAGTAAGATTTTGTATGGTGAAGATGTGAGTGAATGAACTTGCTCTTACATTGCTGGTGGAAATATAAAGTCATGCAAACCTTCTAGAGGACAATTTGGATGACTTTCTCCAAAATCTTATAATTTTTGCTTTCCTACTAATCTGGAAATTTTATTACTTTTAGGCAGTTATATAAATAAAACTCCATAATCTAGCTATAACCATTATTATAATAATACTAATAATATTAAAAACCATAAACAATCCAAAGTTTGGTAGAATAAATTTATGGAAAACTCATATGATGTAGTACTGTTGTTGTTGTTGTTGTTTGGTGCCGTCAAGTCAATTCTGACTCATAGCGAATCTACAGGACAGAGTAGAACTGCCCCATAGGGTTTCCATGGAGCAGCTGGTGGATTCGAACTGCTGACCTTTTGGTTAGCAGCTGAGCTCTTCACCACTGCACCACCAGGGCTGTGATGTAGTACTAGGCAGCCATTAAAAACAATAATACAGAAGAATATTTAATGCCACAAAAAATTTTAACTATAAATTATTGAGTGAAAAAAGCAAGTTACTTAAAAATAAAAATATAATTGCATGTATTGAATGCAGATCAAATATATGTATATAATTAGATGGGCACAGCCAAATATTAATAATAGTTATTAATGAGCAGTAAGAATACAGGTGATTCCAGTTCTATTTCCTTCTGTGCATCTGCATTTTCTAAATTTTCTACAATGAATATGCACTACTTATGCAGTAAAAAAATTAAAAATATGTTTTTAGTTAGAAACAGATGTGTTTTGTTTAAAGCAGCAGAGATCTTTTTGTTTTTTTCCCAAATAAAGTCTTTTGTGTAAACCTAAAACCAACAGAAACAATAAAAGTGGTGTTTTTTGGACAGAAGTGGGGATGGCAAACATACAGCCCTGCTAACTAACTTGGTGGGAGTCCCTTGAAATGTCAGGGCTTTGGGGAATTCTGCTCAGAAACCACTGCATTATGTTAACCTCATCCCTATAACTTACATGATGTGTTGTTAGAATGCAAGCAAGACCCCATGATTGCTGGTTATCTCTACAGTTAACACACACTATTTAATAGTCTGTTCCATTTTAGTTTACTATATTCACTGCTGTATATTCATTCGTTAGGTGCTTTATTTTTTTTAAAGATTTCTAGGTTCTAGCTTCACATCAAATTAATTTATCTGTAAACTAGAACTAGGAGGATTTTATCATACATTGAAATAGCCTCAGAGAATTATAATTTGATTCCTCATCCTCAGATTTTATTGAAGATTGATACGAGAAATGACCATATGAAAAATGGCTCTCCATCTGAGCTCCCAGACTGAGATGGACTAGGAAGAAGGACCCGGCGGTCTACTTCCGAAAAGATTTAGCCAGTGAAAACCTTATGAATAGCAGCAGAACATTGTCTGATATACTGCTGGAAGATGAGCCCCTCAGGTTGGAAGGCACTCAAAATACAGTTGGAGAAGAGCTGTCACCTCAAAGTAGAGTTGACCTTAATGACATGGATGGAGTCAAGCTTTCAGGACCTTCATTTGCTGATGTGGCAGAACTCAAAATGAGAAGAAACAGCTGCAAACATCCATTAATAACTGGAACATGGAATGTACGAAGTACGAATCTAGGATAATTGGAAATTGTCAAAAATGAGATGGAATGCAAAAAACATCTATATCCTAGGCATTAGTGAGCTGAAATCGACTGGTATTGGCCATTTTGAATCAGACAATTATATGGTCTACTATGCCGGGAATGACAACTTGAAGAAGAATGGTGTTGTATTCATTGTCAAAAAGAACATTTCAAGATCTATCTTGAAGTACAAATGCTGTCAGTGATAGGATAATATCCGTATACCTACAAGGAAGAGCAGTTAATATGAATATTATTCAAATTTACACACCAACCACTAACGGCAAAGATGAAGAAATTGAAGATTTTTACCAACTTCTGCAGTATGAAATTGATGGAACATGCAATCAGGATGCATCGATAATTAATGGTGATTGAAATGAGAAAGCTGTAAAGAAGAAGGATCAGTAGTTGGAAAATATGGCCTGAGTGATAGAAATGATGCCGGAGATCGCATGATAGAATTTTGCAAGACCGATGACTTCGTCATTGCAAATACCTTTTTTCAACAATATAGATGGCAACTATACGCATGGACCTTGCCTGATGGAATACACAGGAATCAAATCGACTACCTCTGTGGAAAGAGACTATGGAAAAGCTCAATGTCATCAGTCAGAAGAAGGCCAGGGGCTGGCTGCAGAACAGATCATCAATTGCTCATATGCAAGTTCAAGTTGAAACTGAAGAAAATTAGAACAAGTTTATGAGAGTCAAAGTACAACCTTGAGTATATCCCACCTGAATTTAGTGACTATCTCAAGAATAGATTTGACAAGTTGAACACTAATGACCGAAGACAAGATGAGTTGTGGAATGACATCAAGGACATCATACATGAAGAAAGTAAGAGATCATTAAAAAGACAGGAAAGAAGGAAAAGACCAAAATGGATGTCAGAAGAGACCTTGAAACTTGCTCTTGAATGTCAAGTAGCTAAAGCAAAAGGAAGAAATGATGAAGTAAAAGAGCTGAACAGAAGATTTCAAAGGGCGGCTCAAGAAGACAAAGTAAAGAATTATAATGACATGTGCAAAGACCTGGAGTTAGAAGACCAAAAGGAAAGAACACGCACAGCATTTCTCAAGCTGAAAGAACTGAAGAAAAAATTCAAGCTTCAAATTGCAATACTGAAGGATTCTACGGGGAAAATATTAAATGTCACAGGAAGCATCAGAAGAAGACAGAGGGAATACAAAGAGTGACTATACCAAAAAGAATTTGTCTACATTTCACCATTTCAGGAGGTAGCACATGATCAGGAACTGACAGTACTGAAGGAAGAAGTCCAAGCTGCACTGAAGGCATTGGCCAAAAAAAAAAAAAAGTCTCCAGGAACTGACGGAATACCAATTGAGATGTTTCAATAAACTCATGCAGCGATGGAAGTGCTCATTCGTGTATACCAAGAAATTTGGAAGACAGCTACCTGGCTAACCAACTGGAAGAGATCCATATTTATGCCTATTCCCAAGAAAGGTGATCCAACTGAATGCAGAAATTATTGAACAATATCATTAATATCACACGCAAGTAAAATTTTGCTGAAGATCATTCAAAAGCAGCTGTAGCAGTACATCAACAGAGAACTACCAGAAATTCAAGCCAGATTCAGAAGAGGACATGGAATGAGGAATATCATTGCTGATGTCAGATGGATCCT